>NC_044557.1:29692141-30001784 GCF_007565055.1 Rhinopithecus roxellana
CAGATTTGGCAAACAGGGAGTCCCTTGAAGCTGGCTTCTGTGTCCTTCTGACATTGTTCTTTAAGTGTTCACTTACTTTCTGGTTCAGTAAGATATCTTGATATCCTCGGTTCAGGCCAAGTGTGGTAGCTCATGCCTATAATCCCAACGCTTTGGGAGGCTGAGATGTGAGACCAAGATTTCAAATTCAGCCTGGGCAACATAACAAGACCTTGTCTTTACAGCAACAGGCAACAACAAAAATGGCCAGACATGGGATCATGCACCTGCAGTCCTAGCTACTCAGGAGGCTGAGGTGGGAGAATCACTTGAACCCAAGAATTCAGGCTGCAGTGAGCTAGGATTGCACCACTGCACTCCAGCCTTGGTAACAGAGCAGGACCCTGTCTCAATAAAACAAAAACAAAAACAAAAAACAAAAAAAACACAACAAACAAACAAAAAACCCTGATTTCAACTTGTGCTTTCATGGTCCCATCCCTGAAGTCAGCATTTCTTCAAGGAGCCCCAGTGTCTTTCGTGGAGAATAGAATATGTGGGTGCGAGCTGTGCTCATAGCTACTGGGGGAGTTGCTGCTCCTAGACCCCCTTAGTGAAATGTATGTCTGTGTAAGTGTAGATAAACACACATATATGTGGATGTATATGTAGGCATACACATGTACAGGTGTATTTCTATATGTAACTATACATTTATATATTGAGATCAAATATTTACTTATTTGATCAAGCCCCGTTTGTGTTACCAATCTGTCTGCTAGATGATTTTGCACTTTCAGAGAACTATGGATGTTAAAGCTTTTCAGAACTACCCAGTCTAACGTCTTTATTTTACAGATTAGGGATCTGAGACCCCCAGATTGGCAGTGACAAGATCCAAGTCTTGGAACACCCAGCCAGGAGGGAAGAATTTGAGGGAGAGGTGGGAAATACGTGAGGCTGAACTGGTCTTCAAGAACAAGAAGGCTGTGTTCAAATAGATGGAGCTTGTCTTCTGGGAGAGAAGTGGGCTTATCCAGGATGATCCCAAAGGCAGATTGAGGACCAGTGGGAGGACATCCTAAGAGAGCAGATGCCAGCTTTAGGTGAGGAAGGACTTTGTAACAGGCAGAGAGCCCATGTTGGAAGCGAGCAGCTCTGCAATGTGTGGGCTCACTATCTGACTCCCCGTGGAGGTGCTGCCTTGAGAGAGGCTCCTGCTTAGGGAGGTTGGTGGAACAAGGGTGCTCCAACTCCTTTCCAGCTCAGACCCCCAAGATCAGCCCACCGCTGCCCCAGCCAATCACCCTGAGGATCTGGAGGGTCCTGGGTCTTTACACAGCCTGGTTCCCTGGCTTGATTCTCTGAAAACTCTCTTCAACTCTAGGTTCTTCAGCGGCCAGCTGTCTCTCCTGAGTCCTGAGCACCACATCCCGGGACCCTCTGGAGCGTCCTCTCTCTTGGGACTGCTCCCACCACACTCTCTCTCCACCCTGCAAGAAACACTCTCCCTCATCCTGGGCCATCATCCACTTTAGAGGCTCTGCCTGGCCACAAGGTTGGAAATGGGGGGTGAGCATGGGATTGGAGCCATCCTCCCATGAAAACTGCAGAAGTACAAAGCCAGATGCCCAGAAAGTTCTCCTGCCCTTCCTGGGGCCACCCAGACTTGTACGCCTTCCCCACTTCAGGATTGAGGACTCCTTGACTTATTACGGGTCCTGGTCCCTTGGAGTCCATCTTTGGAGTTGCAAATGAACTGCTGGGGATGTCTGAGAACCCTGTGACCCTGGGGACTTCATTCAGTGTCCCATCCACCGATATGGCTGGGATTCATCTTTGCCTCTGAGTGCTGGAGGCCAGGCTCTGCCAGAAATACTAAGGTGGCCAGGAGGTGGCGCTGCCGGGTCAGAACTTGCACGCTTACCTGTAAAGGAAGTTCAGAGAGGCCTTGAGTGTAGGGCAAAAGGGAGGGCTGGGGACAGAACTAGAGGCTGTGTGGTCCACTAGAAACATTCTGCCTGTGCATTATAAGCACAAGCAGGCACACATACCAGCAAATGTGTGCACACACACGCACACATATCCATACCAGTACACACACACACCATACATGCTGGTAAATGGATATATGTACACACATAACACACGTATATCTCTCTATATATATGTGCATACATACCAGTATATGTATACACAAATACATGCATGATAGTATACACACATATACCAGTATATATACACATACATACAAACTAGTATATATGTCTAAAATAGATATAATACACATACACACACATACAGAGCAGTACATTGTACACACTGTATGTATGTGTGAACATTTGTATGCACATAGCCTACACACATATCTGTGTGTATGCACAAATGCATGAGTCGGCACATACGTGTGTGCAAATATATGCACACTGCAGTAAGTTGGCCCTGGAGTTTGGGCCACTGAATTCTGCCTCGAGGCTTGGGAAGCCATCATGCAGGCTGATCCAGATCTCCATTCTCCTTGCAAATATTTTTTGGATCACAGGTGAGCAGGATCTTGGCCTTACTTGATGTGGTGCACACCTCCAACAGGCATCAGATGGAGTGCAGCTGGGAGCAAGGTTCTCATAGCAGTTACAAAGATTCATGTAGGAGACCCCCGGAAACTATTGCTATGGAATAAAAGATGAAATGCTTCGATTATTGTAAATACAAAATTGCATGCAGGTTTGTGTAAAGACAATGCCAGGCTGGACTGCCAGAAGCCATCAGCGCGTGATGTGCTTCCCCCCGGCAGAGAGCCTATGAATGGACGTGCAGTCAGGGAGGTTTCACATCACCAAGATTCCCGTCCCAGAGAAGCAGATGTTCATAGCTCTGGGAATGGAATGTGACCCTTGTGGAGAGCCTATAAACGGATGCATGAGGGGCGCCTGTCCATATGGATAAGATAGGGCTATAAACACCCTCATCTTGCCACGGCTCTTCTAGGCCTCTTTAGGGTTAAGGCATACTCCCTTCTGAGAATTTCTGGTCTAACCCGTTGTCTAGCTTCACGTCCTGTTTCTATGGATTGTTTGTAACCAGCTCTTGCTGCAACTGTTACTGCTGATTAATATCTTGCTAATCATAGGTTATGGAAAGACTGTGTTTCTGTTTTAAGGCTCTGTTAGAAATCACTGATGGACACACTATATTGTAAATTCTTATCTCTGTATACTGTACTTCTGCATACAGATGTTATGTTAAAGAATTACTTCATCCCCATGTGACCATCTCACCTCATAATCAAATGACCCTAAATCCCTTACTAACCTACCCCCGTCCTCACTAAACTTAACAATAAATGCTGGCATATCCAGTGCATTGTTGGCACCACAGGATGAGAAGGCAGTGACCCTCCAGACCCAGCTTTCACTATCTTGTGTGTGTCTATTATTTCTCGACCTGCTGATCCACCTGGGAACAAAGAGAGAGCCCTGTTGCATTGTGGGTTGCTGGCCAGATCCCACAATAGAGTCACAATAAAATGTGCCCTCCACTACACAGCTGTAACTTACATGTTTTCAAACTTAATATGGAATGACTGTGGTTTCCCCTGAAAGAAGCATTATTGATCTCTGCACAGGAGAAACAAGGTAGGTGCTGAGGGAAGGGCTTTGAAACTGAGAGGGGAGGCTGGCTCCTGCACCAGCCTGGCTGGAGAACTTGAGTGTGGTTTTCTGAACACAGCATGGGGCTGTGACTGGGCATCCCTAAGAAGAGTGGTCAGCATGCCGTGCCCCATCACCAGGGGGCTCGATGTTGTGGGTCCAGCTGAGGCAGAGAGGAGCTGGGAAGATAAGACAGGCCAACTCCTGGCCTGGCAGCTGAGGCCTGCAGGCTGTCTGGCCATGAGTTTGGGGCACCATGTCTGGTGGGAGGGCCACCTTTCCTAACAGAGACACCCTGTGGCAGTGGCCACTGCAACAGACCCTCAGATGAGGTGCTGTGACTGGGACTTGACCCTTTGGACTTGGAAAGCATCCACTGGGCTGGGGGGTTCTTGGAGTCAGTGAGAAGATTCCCTTGAGAGAGTTGATGTAATCCCAAAAACTAGAGAATGTGGCCTCATTTTATGCTCCAAGTAGCTGACATTGGAATTGGATTATAAATGCATTTGTGCCTTCCTGAACAAAGCAGTTTTTGCTACCCAGGTCTGTGTGTGTGCATGTGTATGTGTGTGTGTGTGTGTCTGAAGGCCCACTGGCCCAGATGAGTGTCGCATGGCCACGTCCTTAAAGCATATTTCAGCAGGGTAAGCTTGTTCCTCAAGGCCATGTGGGGTAGTGCAGTAACTGACTGGTCCTATACAGCCTGGAGAGCACTGAAGGAGAAATAGCTGTTGGGGGGTCTCTTATTTCAGGTCTGCTTTCTTCAGGCTGTGTCTTGTTGCCATTGGGTTAGGGGAAGTTGCTGGGCAAATGTGAGCAGGAGGCGCACCTGCTAAACACTGACATGACCACACGTGAGTGCCATGGCTTCTCTGGGCATATGGAGGCCCTAAGCACACCCAACCTGAGGGCCCAGGTGCATCCTGAGAGTTGAGGACAGATGTGGCAGGGGTAGAGTGTCAGGCCTGTTTTAATCAGAGAAGTGACTGCCTGCTGCAGTCGAAGCTAAGCTCCTTAAAAATCATGCAAGCTACTTGCTTGGCCTTCTGACTCAGGATTGAAATAAATGTTGCAATCCTACTACAAACCAGTTCATGTCCTGACTGTGCTGGAACATTCCTCATCCTTGCTGGCTGTAATTGTTAAAGATGCAGTGCAGAGGGAGGCTTGTTCTTTCTATTTAAAGGAGAAACAGGTGTCAGGATTGGAGGTGAGCCCACCTGAGGCAGGTGCCTTTAGGTCGCCTGGGTGTCCTGCACCCCTCCTCTTGCAGCCTTTGCCTCTGGACGTGCGGCCTTGAGCCTGATCCCTGGAGTTTACCCCCATGTTTGGCGAGGGGATCCCAAGACCTACAGCATCAGAGGACAGATGGCGGGCCAGCCAGGGCCTGGGATGTGGAAGCGCCCTCCTCCATTTTCAGGCTCTGCGTCTTTGGGCAAGTCATCGACTTCTCTGATCCTTATTCTCCATCCCTGTCAAATATGGATTCATGATGCCTGCACTTTGTCCCTGTGAGCCTGTTGTGAGGTGCCCTGTGTGTGTGTGGAAGGGCTTCGTACACAGCAGGCTGTACAGGCTGTATAGCTGGTGTGGGTCACCAGGCTCAGCAATGAGTGCATAGCCCGGAGGGTGGGGCAGCTGCCAGGAGCTGCTGCCACGTGGCCTTGCAGAGCCCTTTCTGGTGCCACCACTGACGTCCACATCAGGGAATGAGTCAAGGCTCTGAGTCCCTGCCTGCAATGTCACCTCCTTAAAATTTCCCCTTCCCCAAACCATGTCCAGAGTCCTCAAGGGTTGTGATATATTCAGTTCCGCTATATGGCTTGATTTAAAACATGGGTTTTCTCCAACACAATTGCTGCACAATTGCTCCAACACAATTGTCTGGACATGACATGAGTTTCAAAGTTCACATTTGCTCTGCACAATTTTGTCCTCAGAAATACCAGGTTAATACGGAGAACAGAGCCTGTCCAACCTGAGCCTAGGAATACACAAGGACACGTGCACACCCTAGGGATACACAGCCCCACCAGTGCACACACCCTAGGGATACACAACCACACTTCTGCATACACCCCAGGGATACACACCATACCTGTGCACACACCCTAGGGATACACAACCCCACCAGTGCACACACCCTAGGGATACACAACCACACTTCTGCATACACCCCAGGGATATACACCATACCTGTGCACACACCCTAGGGATACACAACCCCACCAGCAAACATACCCTGGGGATACACAACCCCACTTCTGCACACATCCTAAAAATACAAAACTCCACTTGTGCAAACGCCCGAGGGATACACAAACTCACTTGTGCACACACCCAAGGAATACACAACCACATCCGTGCACACATCCTGTGAATACATACTGCACCCGCACAAATCCTAGCATCGTCTGTCCCTCCATTCACCGGGCATGTTAGGAGTTACATCCACTAACCTCTGGGGCTAGAATGTTTCTCCTAATTCCAGATTACCCAGCTTACAACCCCAATGCCCACTTTCTCAAACAAGCCTCATCTTTTTAAAGGAAAATGCCACCTTTATTTTAGTATTTGCATATTTCTTAAACATTTAACATGTAAAACTGTGCTATGATTTTTATTAGGTTCTAATCTTTTTTAAAATACATGCTGCTGATGAAGCCCCTAACTCTATTTCTCTCATAGCCCTGTGAGTCATGTCTCATGATTTTGCAGAACACAATGATTTTTAGGGATGTCTGTGTTGCAGCATAGCAGAAATATTTGAATTCACGGTCTGGTCCTGGGTCTCTGCTGTGGCCCGAGCTGTGGGTAAGGATGCCCAGGTGTCAGGGGCATCCCTTAGGGAGCACTAGCTGTGCAAACCTTTGTGCACATACCTGTTGCTTCCTGATGCATTTCTCTGGGGAAGCATTGGCAGTTGACTGACACCAAGTGCAGATGCTCCTTTGATTTAGGCTGGTTCATTCACAGAATCTTCACAACAATCCTAGAAGGTTGGCACTAATAATATCTTCATTTTACAGATGAGAAAACCAAGTCACAAACAAGTTGGGAAACTTGCCCGAGGTCACATAACCAGGCATCGGAGGGTCCAGGCTTTGAGCTGCCCTCTCTGACTGTGCTGCCTCCCTCTGTACCTGGATGGGCAGGCTATTTCTGCAAAGGACCAAAGAGTATTTTTAGCTTTATGGGCCATGTGGTCTCTACTGCAGCTGTCCTTGTAGCACAAAAGCAGCTATAGGCCCTGCACAAACGCATGGACAAGGCTGTGTGAGAACACAGTTTTGTTTATGGACACCAAACTTTGAATACCTTATCATGTTTATGCATCACGGAATGCTATTCTCTGGGGTTTTTGTTCCAACAATTAAAAGATCATAAAAACCATTCTTGCTAATGTACCATACAAAAATAGGTGGTAGACTGGATTTGGTCTATGGGTCATAGTTTTCCCACACAGATCCTTGCTTTAGTGTGCGAGAATTGGTCAAAAGGTCCCAGCATTTCAATGGCTCTTGAAGTGTTCTGGACATGAAACCACCAGGCTTGTACACATTTATATTGTTAGCAGGATTTTAGTGTTCTAGTTTCACCACAATTTTATGCTAATTATTTTTTAGTGTTTGTTAATGCATCAGTTATGAAATACAGCCTTTCCCTCTTTGTTTTATTGGCCTGACATATGTGCAGATTCATAAAGTCAAATAGTCACTACACTTCTAATAACAACAGCCATCTCTGCCTTATACCTTTGCACCTGAATCCCACTCTTCAGAGGTAAGCATTTTAACCTCTTTTACTTGTGCTTGTATTCCCTTCCCTGCCTATGTTTCTTTTTTTCCTTCTTTTTAGACAAGATCTTGCTCTGTCACCTAGGCTGGAGTGCAATGGCACAATAATGGCTCACTGCAGCATCAAACTCCCAGGCTCAAGTGGTCCTCCTACTTCAGCCTCCTGAGTAGCTGGGACCACAGATGTGTGCCACCATGCCCAGTTACTTAAAAAATAATTAGATATGAGATCTCACTATATTGCCCAGATTGGTCTCAAACTTATGTTTATTTTATAACTTATGTTTATTTATTGTTATGTTTATTTTATTATATGTGCAATTCAGTGACATTAATTATATTCACAATGTACAACCATCATCACATCTGCTTCCAAAACTTTTCTATCACTCCATACAGAAACTCTGTACCCACTAAGCAACAACTCTCATTCCCCTCACCTCCCCAACTCTGGTAACGTATGGCCTGCTTCTCATCTCTGTGAACCCTGCGTATTCTATGTACCTCATGGAGGTGGAATCCTGCAGTATTTGCCCTTTTGTCCCTGTCTTATTTGACTTAGCATCATGTTTTAAAAGTTCATGTATGTTGTTGCATGTGTCAGGTTTCATTCCTTTTTGTAGCTGAGTGCTACTCCAATGTATGGATGTGCCACACTACATGTATCCATTCATCGGTTGATAGACCAGCCCAGTGTCAATGGCGGAGGCAACGCCATGGGAGTATGAACTCCCCAGGGTGTGGGGCTCACTGGGAGCTATCCTGGGGGATGGCTGCCTAGTGGATTATGTGTTCAAAGCCAGTCTTCACTAGAATTCAACCTTCACAAGGTCAAGCTCCCAGTCTGCATTTTTACACCACTTCCCAGCTCACGCCCAGACACACAGCAGATGTGCAGAGGAGTGTGAAACAGGCAGTCGACTCACTGGGGAGCTTCAGAGGGAGATGGCCCAGATTGCTGGGTCCTACGAATCTCCTGGAAAGAAATAACAGCAGAAAGAACTGGGTAAGCTTGACTAGAGTGACAGTTTGACTTTTGGGACAAGGTGGCTATGTGATCAAAGTCAGAATAGCATAAATGTAGAGATGGAGGGGACCCCAGAGACCACACAGTCAAATCCTTGTTATGTTTCAGGTAAAGGGGGTCACCCGTTTCCTGGGGTGGCCGTAACAAACTGCCATTCACTGGGTGGCTTAAAACACTTGCAATATGTTCCCTCACATCTCTACCGGCCAGAAGCCTGAGATCACAGCAATGGCAGGGTGGGTTTCTTCCGCAGGCCATGAGCGATAACATAGTCCAGGCCTCTCTCCTGGCTTCTGGTGGTTTGCTGGCCATCTTCAATGTTCTTTGGCCTCCGGAAACGTTATTCCAGTCTCTGCCTCCATTGCCACGTGGTGTGTCTCTCTCTCTCTATTTTTTTTTTTTTTTTAAGATAGGGCCTCACTCTGTTGCCCAGGCTAGAGTGCAATGGCATGATCATAGCTCACTGCAGCCTCCACCTCCCACACTCAAGTGATCCTTTCACCTCGATTCCCAAGTAGCTGGGACTACAGGCATGCACCACCACACCCAGAAAATTTTTGTACTTTTTATAGAGATGGGGTTTTGCCATGTTGGCCAGATTAGTCTCAAACTCCTGGACTCAAGCAATCCTCCCACCTCAGCCGCCCAAAGAGCTGGGATTATAGGCATGAGCCACCGCACTCAGCCTTTTTGTCTCTTCTCATAAGGACACCAGAAATATTAGATTAAGTACCCACATAGCTCCAGTATGACCTCATTTTGATTTAACTAGTTACATCTGCAACAACCCCATACTTTCAAAATAAGCTTGATTCTGAGGTACTGGGGGTAGGATTTCAACTTATTTTTTGGGGGAAAATGCAGTTCAAGCCATAAGAGAGAGAGAATATGCTCTGTTTAAATCTCACAGCTAATTCATGGATCTTTGGAAGACCAAGGGCTCATTTCTGTCTGCCTCTATTTCTAACTAATATCAAGTTATCTTTCTTACTCATGAAATTCTAGGAGAATCTGGCTTGTCTGCCATTCTTGTGTACCTGTTATTCAGAAAAATAAGGTTTACATGGCAGATGGAAAGAAAAATCAGGCCGGGTGCGGTGGCTCACGTCTGTAATCCCAGCACTTTGGGAGGCTGAGGCGGGCGGATCATACAGTCAGGAGTTTGAGACCAACCTGGCCAACACGGTGAAACCCCATTTCTACTAGAAACTCAAAAATTAGCCAGGCATCATGGTGCATGCCTGTAATCCCAGCTACTCAGGAGGCTGAGGCAGGAGAATTGCTTGAACACAGGAGCTGGGAGGTTGCAGTGAGCCGAGATTGTGCCACTGCACTCCAGCCTGGGTGACAGGGTGAGACTCCATCTCAAAAAAAAAAAAAAAAGAAAAAAAAAAAAAAGAGAAAGAAAGATCAGCTGGTTGTCAGTGTTGTGTGTTGTTTTCTGCGAGACAGCCACAGGTGTTACAAATGGGAGAAAACAGTTGCATAAGAAAAATGCAGGTCTGACACCCTGGCCAAAGAGCCCTCCACCTTTAAGTAGACATTTGCACTTCTCAGTGCCCAGGGGAGCATTAATGGACCTGTGTATCACTGCAGCTGAACCTTGGCAAGGGAGACTGGGTTTCTCAGGCAGAGAAGGTGGCTGCAGTGTAAGCCAAGAGATTGCACATCTGCAAAATCGGAAATGCTGAAGGATGCTGGATCAGCCGGCCCCGAGAGATACATGTCCACCTGGAAGGTGGCTGGATGTGGGGTCAGGGCAAGCTCACAGCTTGGTCAGGAGAGTTTGCTTCTTGTTGGAGCCAGAGAGCAGAATTGCTCGGATACATCTACTCTGCACTAGGCATTTGTGTGACAGGGATAAGGGGCAGGATGACTCCAGGGATGTGTGACTTGTGCAGTCACAGCCACATAGGTCTCCATATGTGGAAGGGCCCCGAGCTCGCTTTGATGCTCTGCTGTCATAATCTTCATGATATTTGAACAAAGGGCCTGCATTTTTATTTTGTACTTGGCCCTGCAAATTACGTAGTAGGTCCCGACAAGGCATCTGTCTCAGCTTGTTGTCCTCATCACCTGATTATTTGTGAGGCGATTTGTGCCTCAGACAGCCTTAAGCCCATGCCCTGATGTCTTAGAGAATCCACCACCAGAGAAAGAAGACATGAGGCTGGAGGTCATGACCCCTTAGGCTTGAATTTCAGTGTTGTCAGTGACTATAATAGCTACACGATCTTGGGCAGGGCATTTAGCCTCTCTGGGCCTCAGGTTCTTTACCTGAAAGTGGACATGCTATTAACTGTCCTGCCTACTTCAAAGAATTGCTATGAGAGTTACTCCTTTAGAGAAAGGACTGAACTTCTTTCTTTTGTACCTGTGTGAAATTCAGCCCAGCACCAATGCGAGAATAAACTGATACTTGTTGATTTTTAACAGTGCATACTTGTTGATTATTTGAAACATGAAATAATGGGGGAAACCTCTTAGGCAAAGCCTCAGAAATGATAGACAGGTACTAGGTTCTCCACAGCGCACTGATGTCTTGTGCAAACTTGCTATTTGGACTCTGCTGCTCTGAGGTTTTGTGCAAGAGGGAGACAGAGCCTGCTATCTTTGGGATGTGCCCTTGAGTATCTCCCTCTGTGGGTGCGTGGAGTGCTGAGATGACACAGGCACTCGCCCCTTGTCAGCCAAGTTTTAACTATCCAGCTCTTCTCTTTGGGTGATGCCATGTTTGTCATTGCAACAACTAACTTTTTGGTGCAAGCCATGTAGAAGAGTTCATTTAATTCTCACCACAACCCTATTATTACCCCCCAATCTTACAGATGCGAGTTTGTCTTAGGTGACCTGTCCCCATCTCACAGCTGAGAAGTGGCAGAGTCAGACTGGAACTCAGGTCCGTCTGGCACCACAGTCTCAGTCCTGTCCCCTGTGCTGGACATGCCTTATGTGCAGCGTGCTCCCTGAGGTGGGCTCTCCGTGGGTTTTCACTACAGGTCACTCAGCAAGATTGCTTAAGATGGCCAGTTTTGTGTTTTAGCCTCCCACACTTCTCAAGGCTTCCTAAAGTGAGCTGTGCTAGAGAGACTGCAGGTAGCTGTGCAATCTCCTTAGAGAGTCTAGGAAGCTTCATCATTTGCTTATTTATTTGGGAAACAGCTTGATTGAGATATAATTCACAAGCCATACAATTAACTAATTTAAAACATACAGTTTAATGCTTCCTACTATATTTGGACTTGTGCAACTATTACCACAGTTTTATCTTTTTAATTTAATTTAATTTAATTTTATTTATTTTGAGACAGAGTCTTACTCTGTCGCCCAAGGTGGAGTGCAGTGGTGTGATCCCGGCTCACTGCAACCTCCACTTCCTGGGTTCAAGCAATTCTCGTGCCTTAGTCTCCTGAATACCTGGGATTACAGACGCATGCCAACACACCTGGCAAATATTTGTATTTTTAGTAGAGATGGGTTTTTGCCATATTGGTTAGGCTGGCCTCGAATTCCTGACCTCAAGTGATCCACCCATCTCGGGCATCCAAAGTGCTGGGATTACAGGTGTGAGCTGCTGCGCCCCGACCACAATTCATTTTAGAACATTTTCATCGCCCCAAAAGAAACCTCATACCCTCTAGCAATCCCACGCCATTCTGTCATTGTGCAATCATTAATCTACTTTTTATCTGTATGGATTTGCCAATTCAGGATCCTTCATATAAATGAGTCATAAAATGCGGGGCCTTTTGTATCTGGCTTCTTTTAGTTGGCAAAAAGTTTTAAGGTTTATCTGTGTCATAGTATGTATCAGCACTTCTTTTTTAAGGCTGAATTATATTCCACTGCATGGATAGGCCACATTTTGTTGAGCCATTCATCAGTTGATGGACATGAGTTGTTTCTACCTTGGGGCTATCATGAATCATGATACTATGAACTTTCGTGTACAGGTTTTTGTGTGGACATGTGTTTTCAATTGTTCATTTTTATATGATTGTTTTCTAGAAGCCAAATATGGTGATAGAGACTCTCATGGAGGACATTGAGTAAACCAGAAACCTGCTTGGGCTTACGTTTCTTGTCTGTAAATTGGGTCTGGGAAGAGCAGCGCAGAGTGCGTGCGTGTGTGTGCATGCACTTGTGTGTGTGTGCATGTGTGTGTGCAGGTGTGTTTGTGTGTGTGCATGTATGTGTGTGCACATGTGTGTGTGTGTGCAGAGGAGAGGTGTGTATCTTTCCGTATGCGTGGCTAGGTGAGGGCGAAGAGAGGATGCTAGTCAGAAGAATAGCTGGTGAGGCACTCATGACAGAAGGTAACTCTTGGAGGAAAGAGTGATAAATTGTTGGCCCCTTCTCCTCCTCTCCTGCTCCTTTTTGCTGAGCTAGCAAAAGAAACAGGAGAGGAGGATTTAAAGCAATTTAAGCTCAGGCCTCAGCTTGGCCCAGGGTGACTTGGTAAGTGAATGTGGAATCACCCATCCATGGGTCAGCCAGCAGGGACAGTCTTCCTACTGCTCCATGGCCCGATTCCAGCAGTAGGCCTCCATACCCCCTGAATCTATAGAGTGCAACGCTGCAGCCTTAGACCTCATATGGAGACCCAGGACTATGTAACCATTCCATCTTTCACTGTCCACCATGTTTCAGGATTACAGACATCTCTGGCTCTTGTAGGAGTGATCCCAATTTGGCCAAAATCATTTGGATTCTTCAAATGCAGCTTGGCACGATGGAAAGAAGAAAGCTATAAGATGGGATAGACATGATTCAAGCCCTGGACTAGTCATTTATTAGGTGCATGACCTTCAGCAGCCCCTTACCCTCTGTATTAGTCCGTTCTCACACTGCTATGAATAAATACCTGAGATTGGGTAATTTATAAAGAAAAGAGGTTTAATTGGTTATCAGATCTGCAGACTGTACAGGAGGCATGGCAGTGTCGGCTTCAGGGGAGACCTCAGGGAGCTTACAGTCATGATGGCAGGCAAAGAAGGAGCCAGCAGTTCACATGGCCGGAGCAGGAGGAAGAAAGAGAGGAGGGAGGTGCTACACACTTTTAAACAACCAGATCTCAGGATAAATCACTCACCATCATGAGAACAGTACTAAAGGGAGGGTGCTAAACCACTCATGAAGGATCCACCCCCATGATCCAATCACCTCCCACCAGGCTTGATATGGTTTGGATTTGTGTCTCTAAATTTCATTTCGAATTGTGATCCCCAGTGTTGGAGGACGGGGCGTGGTGGGAGGTCACTGATTCATGGGGGCAGATTTCCCTCTTGCTGTTCTCATGATAGTGAATTATCATGCGATCTGATTGTTTAAAAGTATGTGGCACTTCCCCCTTCTCTCTCTTTCTCCTCTGGCGATGTAAGATGTTCCTGCTTCCCCTTCATCTTTTGCCATAATTTAAGTTTTCCAAGGCCTCCCCAGCCATGCTTTCTGCACAGCCTGTGGAACTCTGAGTCAATTAAACCTCTTTTATTTATAAATTGCCCAATCTCAGGTAGTTTTTTATAACAATACGAGAATAAACTAATACAGAAAATTGGTACCTAGGAGTGGGGCATTGCTATAAAGATATCTGAAAATGTGGAAGCAACTTTGGAACTGTGTAATGGGCAGAAGTTGAAACAGTTCAGAGGCGTCACAAGAAGACAGGAAGATGAGAGAAAATTTGGAACTTCCTAGAAACTTGTAATATTGTCATGACCAAAGTGCCGACAATAATATGCACAATGATGCCCAGGCTGAGGAGGTCTCAGATGAAGATGAGGAACTTATTGGGAAGTGGAGCTAAGGTCACTTTTGTTATGCATGAGTAAAGAGATAATCTGAAACTGGAACTTATATTTAAAAGGAAAGCAGAGTGTGAACGTTTGAAAAATTTGCAGCCCAACCATGTGGTAGAAAAGAAAAACCCAGCTGCATCCGTGTCCCTACAAAGGACACAAACTCATCCTTTTTTATGGCTGCATAGTATTCCATGGTGTATATGTGCCACATTTTCTTAATCCAGTCTGTCACAGATGGACATTTGGGTTGATTCCAAGTCTTTGCTATTGTGAATAGTGCCACAATAAACATACGTGTGCATGTGTCTTTATAGCAGCATGATTTATAATCCTTTGGGTATATACCCAGTAGTGGGATGGCTGGGTCATATGGTACATCTAGTTCTAGATCCTTGAGGAATCGCCATACTGTTTTCCATAATGGTTGAACTAGTTTACAATCCCACCAACAGTGTAAAAGTGTTCCTATTTCTCCACATCCTCTCCAGCACATGTTGTTTCCTGACTTTTTAATGATTGCCATTCTGGAAACCATCATTCTTAGCAAACTATCACAAGAACAGAAAACCAAACACCGCATGTTGTCACTCATAGGTGGGAACTGAACAATGACATCACTTGGATTCAGGAAGGGGAACATCACACACCGGGGCCTATCATGGGGAGGGGGAAGGGAGAGGGATTGCATTGGGAGTTATACCTGATATAAATGACGAATTGATGGGTGCTGACGAGTTGATGGGTGCAGCACACCAACATGGCACAAGTATACATATGTAACAAACCTGCACGTTATGCACATGTACCCTAGAACTTAAAGTATAATAAAAAAATAAAAATAAAAATAAAATAAAAAAAAAAAAGAAAGAAAAGAAAAACCCATTTTCTCTGGAGTAATTCAAGCTGGCTGCAGAAATTTACATGAGTAAAGAGGAGCCAAATGTTGATAGCCAAGTTGATGGGGAAAATGCCCCAAAGGCATTTCACACAACTTCAAGGCAGCAGTTCCTATTGCAGATCTGGAGGCCTAGGAAAGTGAAATGGTTTTGGGGGCCAGGCCCAGGGTCCCACTGCTCTGTGCAGCCTTGGGACTTGGTGCTCTGCATCATGGCTGCTCCAGCTCCAGCCATGGCTAAAAAGCCCAAGGTACAGCTCAGCTGTCACTTCAGAGGGTGTAAGCCATAAGCCTCGGCAGCTTTCATGTAGTGTTAAGCCTGTGGGTGTCCTAAGTGTAAGAGTTGAGGCTTGGGAGCCTCTGCCCAGATTTCAAGGGTATATGAAAACAGCTATACATCCAGGAAGAACTCCGCTACAGGGGCAGAACCCTCGTGGAGAACCTCTCCTAGGGCAACGGGGAGGGGAAATTTGGGGTTGGAGCCCACACACAGAAACCCCACTGGGGCACTGCCTAGTAAAACTGTGAGAAGACGGCCACCATCCTCCAGACCCCAGAATTGTAGATCCACCAGCAACTTGCACCATGCACCTGGAAAAGATGCAGACACTAAACACCAGGCCTTGAGAGCAGCTGCAAGGGCTGTACTCTATAGAGCCACAGGACCAGAGCTGCCCAAGACCTTTGGGGCCCACCCTTTGCATCAGTGTGGCCTGGATGTGAGATATAGAGTCAAAGGAAATTATTTTGGAGCTTTAAGATGTAATGACTGCCCTGCTGGGTTTTGAACTTGCATGGGGCCTGTAGCCCCTTTATTTTGGCCAATTTTACCCTTTTGGAATGAGAATATTTAGCCAATGCCTGTACCCCCATTGTAGCTTGGAAGTAACTAACTGGTTTTGAGGCAACTAACAGGCTCATAGGCAGAAGGAACTTTCCTTGCCTCAGATGAGATTTTGAACTTGGACTTTTGAGTTAATGCTGGGATGAGTTAAGACTTTGGGGGACTGTTGGGAAGGCATGATTATATTTTCAAATGTGAGAAGGTCATGAGATTTGGTAGGGGCCAGAGGTGGAATGATATGGTTTGGATTTGAGTCCCCGCCCAAATCTCAGGTCAAATTGTAAGCCCATGTGTCAGTGGAGGGACCTGGTGGGAGGTGATTGGATCATGGGGGCAGATTTCCCCCTTCCTATTTTCGTTATAGTGAGTGTGTTGTCACGAGATCTGGTTGTTTTAAAGTGTGTAGTACCTCCCCCTGCTCCCTCTTCCTGCTTCTCTGGCTATGTAAGACCTGCCTGCTTCCCCTGCCCCTGTAAGTCTCCTGAGGCCTCCCTAGCCATGCTTCAGGTACAGCCTGTGGAACTGTGAGTCAATTAAGCCTTTTTTTCATTATAAATTACCCAGTGTCAGGCAGTTCTTTATAGCAATATGAGAATGGATTAATACAAGGCCCCACCTCCAACACTCATGATTATAATTCAACATGAGATTTGGGTGGGGGACACAAATCCAGACTATATCACCCTCTCTAAGCCTAATTGTTTTTGTCAAATAAGGATAATGATTCTTACTTGGTGGGGTTGTTGAGTGCACTAGAGGACGAGCACTAAGTGCTGTAGGGTTGACAGTCAATGAATGGTCACTGGTTATGTAGAAACATGCTGAGTAACCTGCTTAAGACACACCTGACTCTCTTCAGTCAGTCTCACCTGACTCATGGACAGAAGGCAGAAAATGAGGAGGCTTATTCTGCTGTTAAATGAATGCATCTCTTCCATAAATGATCCTTCTGCTACATCTCTATAAACTTGTGGATTTCCAGGGGACTCTGAATTTTAACTTGATGAGTTTTAGTAAGTTTTATTGTATGTCTGAGCCACAGTCACTTCTTTACAAATATTTATCCACAACATACTAATCTATCTTCTAGGCCTGCCTCTCTGATTGGGTGTTGAGAATGAAAAGTATTTGATAGGTGTATATGAGGCAAACACTCTTCATAGACATATCTGAGATTGGCTCAACGGTCTACAGATGTGAATTTCATTTTTGATGTTGCTGCTGCTGTTTCACTGTGTAAACTTAGGAAAGTCACACAACCTTTGATTCACAGTTTCCTTTCATTGGTAAAATAAGAGAGATAAATTAAGTGATTTTAAGACCCCTCACTAGCCCTAACACTCTAAAAGAATGCACTATGACATGCAGGAACAAGATGTCCTCTTGCTGCACATGTACACATCTGTGTTCCTCCCACAGAGGGTGGGGATACACATGGCTTTCTCTACACATAGTATGAGATGTCGTGGTCAACACTAGCAGAGGTGAGAGGCATTTTATTCAGAACTGGGCTAAGTGTGGAACAAGGTCACGGGGTTGGGAAACCTTTTTTCCTTCATATTGAGCAGAGTATAAGTGGCTATGTTACTTAATTTGTTTTTAATTTTTATTAAGGAAATTTTGAACATACACAAAGGTGGAGAGAACAGTACAATGAATGTCAAATACTCACTACCCAACTTGAACAGTTATTAACATTTTTCCAACTTGTCTCTTGTCCATCCTGTCTTCCATCTATCCTCCTCTTCCAACACACTTTATTTTTATTCCGTTTTATTTTACTTTATTTTATTTCATGGCAAATCTCAGGCACTTTATTAGTTCACCTGTAATTCAGGAGTTATCTCCAATAAATGTACATTGCATAATATATGTCTGTTATATAATATATTCTTTATATAACAAAATAAACCCGGTATGAATACATTATATAATGTTACATGTATTACATAACTCTAATATCATTATCACATCTAACAAATTTAATAGTATCATTTATATGTAGTCCATATTAAGACTTCATTGGGGGCATTTTTAAAACTGTCCAAATTGTAAAGAATTGGTTGGCCTATCAAATCATTCACTCATTCATTCATTCATTCATTCATCTATTCAACTGTCACTATGACATCCTTAATGTGGCCAGTTCTCATAGGAGACCTATTGTTGCAAAGGGCAGACAAATTCACAAATGAAAAACGGTGGGAAACATGCAGAGTAGTTTGGTACGAGGTGTGACTATGTCACAAAGAAGGTCACAACCAATTCTGCAGGAGGTGGGAGGGTAATTGAGTAGTTCATGCATGATAAGGATCTTGGGCTGAATTTTGAAGGCTGACCACGTGTTGGCAGTAGACTATAGAGGAAGAAGGATGCACCACAGAGAAAGCATGGGAAACATGTCAGCACTTCGTGCCAGGAAATATCATCAGGAAATATCTCCTTAACTAATATGAGTGCGAGGTGCTCTTCTGGGGCAGTGAACAAAATAGACAAAAATCCCTAACCTGGTTGAGCTTATATTCTTGTGGGGGAGGACTAACATTAATAAATGAATACATATAGCATGTCAAAAATAAGGGCTATACAAAAGAAAAACACAACAACAACAAAAAAAGGGAAATGTGATTAGGAGTGCTAGGGCTGAGGTGGTTCACAAGTCAACATAGGATAGTTGTCACAGTAAGGTGGTAGGAAATGGCCAAATGCTCACAGTTCCCTCTTTTCTTCTTTTGCACACAAGAAGATCATGTTGCTCAGCCTTTTCTACCGTTAGATTTGGACTATCTGACTGGGTTCTGGCCAATAGAAAATAGTTGGAAGTGATGCATGCCACTTCCAGACCTGGTCATCATGCCCTGAGTGGCCATCCATGTTCTTTCTCTTTCCACCATGACCTTGGCAGTCGTGTGCTGGAAATGAGATGAAACAGCCCATATCCTTGAGTCACCAATTAAAAACTACATTAAAAAATCCTGAGTGTGAAACTAATATACATACTGAAGTTGCTGTCTACTCTCCTACCAATACCCTGTCCACTCTATGAACCACTTTCTATCTTTTCTTCTATTATGTGTGTGTGTTTAAGGATTTAGTGTCTTTAATATATAAAGAGCTCATAAAAATCAACTAGAAAAATATTAACTCTGTAAGAAAAAATGAGTAAGGGAATTACAAAGTAAAGCTACTTATAGAAGTAAATAAATTTTAAATAGATTATAAAATCTATTTATGTTCTACAGTTTCAAGTGAATAGAATCATAGAAGCCAAAAATAAGCATATAGAAAAATTAAGACTTCATTATGAATAAAAAGCTACTCCCAAATACCCTTTATTTTGCAATCTGGCTATGTCTTTTTTTTTTTTTTTTTTTTTTTTTTTTTTTTTTTTTTTTTGAGACGGAGTCTTCCTCTGTCGCCCAGGCTGTAGTGCAGTGGCGTGATCTCGGCTCACTGCAAGCTCCACCTCCCAGGTTCACGCCATTCTCCTGCCTCAGCCTCCCGAGTAGCTGGGACTACAGGTGCCTGCCACCACACTTGGCTAATTTTTTGTATTTTTAGTAGAGCCGGTGTTTCACTGTGTTAGCCAGGATGGTCTCGATCTCCTAACCTCGTGATTCACCTGCCTTGGCCTCCCAAAGTGCCGGGATTACAGGTATGAGCCACCGCGCTTGGCCCAATCTGGCTCTGTCTTTAAAATTAATATGTGCCGTGTTGCTGAGCACATGGTGAAATGGTTTTTGCACACCGCTGACAAAAGCATACATTGGTACAATGTTTCTGGAAGACAATTTAGCAATATTTTCTATTTTTTCAGAGGCTTAAAAATGTTTCTCCCAGGTGCAGTGGCTCATGCTTGTAATCCTAGGGCTTTGGGAGGCCACAGTGTGAGGATCATTTGAACGTGGGAATTTGAGATCAGTTTGGACAACATGATCATCTCCGTCTCTTCAAAGAAAAAAAATTAGCCAGGCATGGCAGCCTGCACCTGTAGTCCCAACTACTCAGGAGGCTGAGATAGGAGGATCACTTGAGCCCAGGAATTTGAGGTTGCAGTGAGCTATGCTCATGCTACTGCACTCCAGACTGGGCAGCAAGCAGAGCAAGGCCTTATTTCAACAAACAAACAAACAACAACAAAAAACTGTTTCTGCCTTTGACCTCATTGATAACACTTTCAGGAATTTAAATCAGCAGAGGTGCATTCAACAACCTATGCACATAACAAAAGATTTTCAAAACTTTCTTAAGAACTGAAAAGGTCTTTATTCATTTTTGCAGTGGGCATGTGTTACTTTTATAATTAATCACTCATTAAAAGTCTTTAAAAGACTCTTTTCTTTTTTTTTTTTTCTATGTGCTGCATAGCTTCTTCTCAGATCCAGGAAAAGAGCTGTCCAGGATAATGAGGATAGACTGAGGAAAGACAAGCCACAGCTTTTCCTCTCTGCCAGCTCTCATGGGCCAGGAAGATGATCCCAGGACACCCGCCTCCACAAGATCAACACCCGCTCCATCCCTCATCAACAATTCAGTACCTGATTAACAAATCTGTACCCCAGGAGGTTATGCCAAGCCCACCTTCTTCCAGAGACCACAACAATAAGTTCAGGCCACTGCTAACGTCATTTATAAGTTGTGGGATTAAAACAGAGAAGCACTCAATTAATTAAAATTAGCCCTTTACTGAAACTATAAGCATCTTGCTTCCTAAGATTCTAGACCAAATAAGTGACTGCCAATTTTACTCTTATAGAATGAAAGAGTTTGCCATTTTTAATGCAATGAATTTTTTTCACTCTGAAATAAGATTAATTCAAAATGGTCTTAGCCTAAAAAAATTCTCTTTATTTGCAAAGAAGAAAACACCTCTTATTACCTGTGTTACACTTGTCAAGTTACACTAGCAATCTGAGTCTTAGTTTCCATATTTGCAAAATGGAAAAAAATAATGTTTCTCCCACGTGGCTATTGTGAAGATAAAATGAGAAGACACATGCCAAGTGCCTAATACAGGGCCTGGAATATGGAAGTACCCAGCAAATATTCCATCTCTCCATCGGGCAAGGCAGTACTGGACAGTACCAAAAGAAGTATTGAAGGTGGGAGGAGGAAAATAAGATCTTCAAGCAGTCATACACAACAGAATCCCAAAGTTATAGCCAAAAGGGGTTAGGTATGTTTTACAGAAAATGTTAAGAAGGATAAGTGAAAAGTATTACGTAGATATATTTGTGTATGATATGCTTCTGTAATAAGTACAATCTGAATATGAAATCAGAATTCCTGGGCTCTGGGAATCAGGATTTTGATTTTTTTTCTGAAAAAGATTAGTTTCTTCTGCTCCAGAATTTCATACAGATTAAATCTTATAGCCAGGTACTATTGCTCACACCTATAATCTCAGCACTTTGGGAGGCCAAGACAGGAGGATCCCTTGGGTCTAGGAGTTAGAGACCAGCCTGGGCAACATACTCAGACTCTGTCTCTATGAAAAATTATTCCGTCTGGTAGTGTATACCTGTAGTCAGCAGGTTGAGGTGGGAGAATGCCTTGAGCCCAGGAGGTTGAGGCTACAGTAAGCTGTGATTGTGCCACTGCACTCCAGTCTGGGCGACAGAGAGAGAGCCTGTCTTAAAAAAAAAGTCAGTTTGAAATCTCTTGCATAAGCCATCTTTTACCCAGCATAGTGAATTTGCAATTTATTTACACTATTGCATGAACCAGTGAATTATTCTTTTTTGTTGCTGAGAAGCATTTTATTGCATGAATATACCACAATTTATTTATCTACTAATGGATATCTGGGCTTCTTTGAGAGTTTGCAAGTTATAAAGAAAACAGATACTGATGTTTTTGTTGAAGTCTTTTTGTGAACTAGAATATCTCTTTCTATTTTAATGAATGAGTCATCTTACCTTTAAATTGCCACCACTTCCACATCTTTCATTGCTAGTGACGCTGTGCATTTTCTTCCTCTGATAATAGAATAATTATCAAAATAATTCCTCTGATAATAGAGTAATCCCATTTCTTGAATACTCACTATAGTGACAGGCTATCTAATTTGTCCTCATAAGATTTCTGCAAAGTAGATATAATCATAACCATTTTACAATGAAGAAATAAGTACAGGCTTACTAAGCAGTTGGATATGTGGACTCTGAATTACTACTGAAGTTGGGGGTCTGTCTTGGGCTATGACAATGGCTTCTGAAAAAACCACCTGGACTTGTCCTTTGCTCACGTCCTGGAGGGGCATCTAGACCTACACATTATGCATTTTTACCAATTTTAATTATTTTGACAACAAGTTCCTTGCAGTTAGATTTGTGATGTATTTTTCTCAACACACTGCCTGTGGGCCCCTCCCAAATCATAACAGGTCATGGCATGTGGAGACAGCTCACCCTAATGGAAGAATCAGGAGAGAAGGGATGCAATCCTCTAGAAGCTTGCCTACATGTAAGACCCCATGTCAAATGTTAAACCATGCATGTGACTCTCTCAAGTTGCCTGCTTGGCCCTCTTCCAAGTGTACTTTAATTTCATTCCTGCCTTTAAAACAATTTAATATGCTTTCATTCCTGCTCTAAAACTTGACTCAGTCTCTCACTCTGCCTTATGCCCCTTGATCAAATTCTTTCTTCTGAGGAGGCAAGTATTGAGGTTACTGCAGACCCCTATGGATTCATTGCTGCTAACATACTTTTTTGCTGCATGACTCAGATACATTTCCTGGCAGTAAGACACATCTATGCCTCACATTCTCTGGTTGGAGGTGTTCAACCCCTGTAGAGAGTTTCCTTCTCTCCTTTTTGCTCTCCTTTTGCTCTCCTACTTACTAACCAACCCTCAAAATGATTTCTCTTGGCCACACTGCCTCTGGCCACACTTCCGCTGGATGATGTCTCAGCTTACCCTCACCAGTGACTTGCAGTGGCGGGAAGAACCCTGGAGTCGACACCAAGTAGACCTAGACACTACTGGCTTTTCTGGACAGGAGTGATGGGGCTAAAGTCTAATACCATGCAATATCTGGGGTTTCCTCTACTTTTTCAACTAAAATTGGCTCTTTCCCAAAAACTCACACTGCCTATTCTTCTGTTCTCTCTGTGTGTATTCTAAAATGCCCTTGCACACCTGCCAGACAATCTGCCTCAAGGGCAACTCTGCCTCCTTTGCTTTCACTTTGAATGCCCTGTGACTTCTTAAACACACACTTTCTGTTATTTGTGTACCTGTGGCTCTTGCTGCATTTGCTTGACAGCAAAGACATGGGCTACCTTGCTGATATCCCCTGATATTTATACTTGTTTCTACCCTGCCAGCTTGGAAGACCTGTCTGTTGGCACATTACTGGAACAGAAGCTAATCACAACCCCAGCTCTCCTATTTCATCATAATTTACCACACACTTTTCATTCTTGTTATGCTTCAGGGCTAAATTTTTTGGTGGCTTTTGAAGCAGTTTGTATGCCCGCATAGGGCCTTAAGCAGTAGCCTTTTAAGGACCCCATCTACTAGCTTTTTTTTTTGAGGTAGTACCTCTTTGAGAGGAGAAGAAATTCTTTCTTTGCCATTTGCAGGTTCTTATGCTAAGCCCCAAGTCCTCCAAAGGTTACTACTTTATGTCAGGAGGGCAAATAAATGCTACCCTCTTGAGTCCAAAGCCTGCTGTCTTGGGGAGCACAGGAAGGCTTTCCATGAGTATTCCTCTCGCTTCCTTCCATTTATTATTGTAGCTTTCATTTCTCAAATCAATTCCACGCCCTTCTTAATATGCATCAAGGCCTTAAAGGTCCTATTCGAAGGGAAGGAAGTCCAGCCCCTTTGGAGCAGTTAGCTAAAAAACAGGCTTCTCATCTACTTAAAGAATGTGGGAAATGGAAATCTGAGAAAAGAGATAATTATTTTGTTGCTCAAATGCTCTTAGTGAGAGTCATTCTCAGGTCATAGAGACAAGGAAGGAGGCTGGGCCAAGGCCACAGGCACAAGAGACCCATAGGACAGAGATGAAGGTTTGTCCTAGGCTAACGCATGACCACTAGAGCAGAGATGAAGGCAAGGTGAGGAGTACAAAGTAAGACTGGTTTATTCCAGAACCCCAGGATAAAGAGGGACCCCGCCTTGTTCACTCCAGTAGGTTTCCTGTACTCAAGTCAGTAATCATGATGAGATGGTACCAAGGTTAAGGTTACATGGTAAGACCAGTTCATTCCAGAAGCCTAAGGAAGAATGGAGGACACCCCATTTGGGATAATAAAACAGTAAGAGGGGAGGCCTTCTTTTTCTTTTTTCCTTTATTTCTCTTCTGTTCTCTCTTTGAGGTGAGTAATTCCATCTCCATACCACAGGCCATGCCCCTCAGATGCATCCTTAAGAACTGGGAAAAG
Organism: Rhinopithecus roxellana; assembly: GCF_007565055.1. Classification (NCBI taxonomy): domain Eukaryota; kingdom Metazoa; phylum Chordata; class Mammalia; order Primates; family Cercopithecidae; genus Rhinopithecus; species Rhinopithecus roxellana. The sequence goes on from NC_044557.1 coordinate 29,716,531, forward strand.
TCTGATCACCTAAACAAAAGTTGGGTTTCCTTAGTAATACTGTTTGGCCTAGAAATGAACTGGGAAAAAATTACAAAAGTGAACCTTAAAATCCAGTGTTCTTAGGCAGAAAATCCTCAAATTAGCCTCCTGAGTATTTTATAACCGAGATCAGAACAAGGAGGACAGGGCTAAGGAAAAAACTAAATGCAGCGAGAAGAGGCAGGTTCAACTATTGGCTGCTCTGCCAGTCAACAGCTCCCTCCAGGTTGCCCTAAGGACACTCCTCCAGGTAACTGCAATCAGTGTGGGAAGCCAGGTCACTGGAAGGTGAACTGCCTAATGGGGTAAAAGGGAAGAAGCTCTGCATGGAATGCCCTTTCTGCCACAAGCTAGGCCACAGAAAACAGGACTGCTCTGAGGACCGAAGGGCCCTTGGGACGGAATCCCAATCCCTGATGGTTTTGAGCAGAAGGGACCCTCTGCTCCAGCTGGCTCCCAGATCAGACATGGTCATCAATAGGACAATGCCAAGGGCAAGTTGAGGTGGCAAGTAAAATTGTGAATTTCTCTTTTGTGTTTAAGAGCTGCCTACTCTGCTAATTTCCTACTCTAAGCAATTTTCCTTCAAATCATCTCAGATAATGGGGACAAAGGCACCCCCTCCTTCCAAAAGAAAAGATTCACACCCCTTTGGGGCAAAAATATATTTCCAAGATGGGTGCTTGTTCAATATTCACCCAACCTCTAAATTCATCTCTCCCTCTAATAGTTCCATTTCTTCTGGGAAAGTTACCTAAATCTTTAAGCAATAACTTTAACTTGGACAGTCTTACCTCAGGGGTTTAAAAACAGCCCATGCTCATTCAAATGCATCCTAGCAATAAATCTAACCAAGCAATCTCTTGAGAGGGGATAACTTCTATGGTATGCAGACAACCTCCTTACTTGCTCCCCCTTCACTGGACTCACAGAGCAACATGTAGTGCAAACCATAACTTCCTAACAGAAGGAAAATGACTTTTGTCTAGTTCAAAGGTTATAAAGGTAAAGGTATTTCTGGGAAGAAAGGTTATAAATAAAAGAGACTTTATATGAAAAAGGATCTTGTATGGTAAATTTTTGTCCTACAGTAAAATAACTGGTTGTTTAAAAAGGGATGTTTAGGACAAGTCAGAAAGTCGAAGCATGTCATAGATGGTCTGGGGAAGTTACAAACAATCATGAAAGGGAATTTATAAAAGAAATGTTATACAATTTTAAAGATTATGAGATCTACTAAATGCTTCATAAGCTGTTACTGTGACTCTTAACTTTACAACTTCTGTGCTTTTAAGCTATGTAAGGCTGGAGACATACAGAGTTACCTGTGCCCCCTAGCTATGCTAAAAAGTGTCAGAGATTGTCCACATTTCTGTCTGGTGTTCTAGGGTCCACATTTAGTACATAATTAAAATAACTTACGGGTTTTTCACCAAAAGTCAAAGTTGCTAAGCGTTAACAGTGTAACTGTATTGGAGACTACTGGAAAAACTGTTTTATGTGCAAGGTGTGTAAGGAAAGTAGAACGTGCTTTTGGTAAAAGATTATAAGAAAGCATGAAAATGTGGGGTTTTTCCTTAGTTTAAATTATTAAAGGATTGTTTTAAGTAAGACAGAATAAATCTGAAGGGTTGAGCACATTATGAAAGGTTTGTGAAGGATTAATGTTGTAGAAGAAATTCTGTTTGTAAACCTATTGGCTAAAGTTAAAGGGGTATTATTCAGTTTATCTATACATTGAACATTGAAAAAAGCACAATATTGTTTTCTTAGAACATTATTCTTCACTTTAACAAAAAAACTGTAAAGGGTTATAAAAGGTTTATGAGAATCTTACCTTATGGTCAAACTGATTAAGATTGATTAGATTTGTCTATAACGTTTTATTAAGAATTAGGTTTAACATCAATAGTATAGATGTGCTATTGGTATGTGTTCCAAAATTTTATGTAAAACTCCAATTATTATGATATATCTCAGTATTAATTATCAGTAATAATTATAAGTGTTATGTTACATTATTGTGCACTACAGAGGTAACAAAGTTTCTTGTTAATTATGTCTTTGACTGTGGCTGCTATAAGACATTTTGTTATTCATAGACAATTGTCTTATTTTGATCCTCTTTAAAAGGTAGTTTTATAATAAGCTATAAAACTTTGACAGGTACTTTGGCTGCAGGTTTCTGATACCTTTGGAGATTGTGACATCAAAATGAAGATATGCAAATAATTATATGCAAATAATTATTCTTGCTGTTCTTTTTGCAAATAACTAGGCTACATACAATAAGACTAGAGCTTATTAGCAGACAAATCAGTCCTATCATAACTTCTTTTTAAGAAAAATGAGAACTGGACAGAAAATACTATGTTAAAAAACTATGGTACACCTGTTACTAGATTCTAGTCTTATCAGTTGTTTTTAATTTTGTTCTGCAATTTAGACTACCCCTGTTTATTTCTGTGAACCAACCAGTGACTTCTGGCTGCAGCTCAAAAGAAACAAGAGGAGGCCGGGCGCGGTGGCTCAAGCCTGTAATCCCAGCACTTTGGGAGGCCGAGACGGGCGGATCACTGAGGTCAGGAGATCAAGACCATCCTGGCTAACACAGTGAAACCCCGTCTCTATTAAAAAAAAAAAAAAATACAAAAAACTAGCTGGGCGAGGTGGCGGGCGCCTGTAGTCCAAGTTACTTGGGAGGCTGAGGCAGGAGAATGGCGTAAACCTGGGAGGCAGAGCTTGCAGTGAGCTGAGATCCAGCCACTGCACTCCAGCCTGGGTGACAGAGTGAGACTCTGTCTCAAAAAAAAAAAAAAAAAAAGAAAAAGAAACAAGAGGAATGTGCTGTCAAATTCCCGATGATCCTCAGCAAGGGATACCATCCTCTCAATATTCAAGAGTCACCCTTCTACAGGGGACTGTTAGATTGCCCATCAGTGGGACATGACAGGTGAAATAGTGCTCATGTCTCCCTCGGACCTGACCAGATACTGCTTTCAACAACCCATGGAGTCACTTTGCCCTGACAGCTAGCAAGAGGCCAAGACCCACAAAACAACCACTACCATGCCTCTCTCAACAGGAAACAGTTACAGAAGACTGAACTTCATCCATTGTCTCAAAGAATTGGACACTTATTCTCTTGAGAAGGGAGATGTTACAGTAGGTAGCTAGATAGACACAAGTAGGGCAGGAGAGACCCACTACTAGCAATGTCAGGTAATCACCACGTGATGGTTAGGCGGTTGTTACACTGTCTCTCTAACACAATAGTTGGTCACAGCCAGCACCAGGAAAAAGCAGTCTTCCAACAGATAGAAAGACCTGAAGTTGGTGATCAGCAGCTTCCCAATAAGGTCTCGGGAGTTGGGAGAGTGGGCTCAAGCATGCACACTGAGAGGCAAAATGGTGGAGTTTAACTAGTGTATGATCTTTCTTTGAGAACATATGACTGGTAAGGGAGGAATGCCTCAAGTGAGCATGTGTACAACTACAGTAAACACACTGTGCATGCAGCCCCTCTCAAATGCTGAGAGGCCAGTGCACATGTGAACAGCCCATCCTGGGGGAAGAATCAGAGGAGAAGGGATACAACCATTCAGACACATGCCCCCAAAGTCAAAGGTTGAAGCATTCACTTGACTCTCTCAAGTTGCCTGCTTTGCCTTCTTCCAAGTGTATTTTACTTCCTTTCATTTCTGCCCTAATATCTTAAAATAAACTTTCATTCCTGCTCTAAAACTTGCCTCAGTCTCTCTTTCTCTCTCTTCCTCTCTTTCTCTCTCTCTGCCTTATGTTGCTTGGTTGAATTCTTTTTTTTTTTTTTTTTTTTTTTTTTTTTAAGGAGGCAAGAATTGAGGTTGCTACAGACCTGTATGGTCCTGTCACTACTAACACTAAGTGAAGGAGTCATAGTACAAACTCAAGCATCTGGCCCCAGAGTCAGCACACACTTTGCCGTTGTGCTAATTTCTTTCATTTTTCTTATTTAACTAGTCTAAATGCCTACTTTGGTTCTCATTCCATCAGGTAGCAGGAAGTCTACCTCAAACAAGTCCAGCCTTCTTTCCAACCTCCCTGGGTCCCCTAGCCCTCCTTTCCCTGTTATGGCTCAATCCCAAGAAACTTGCCAAGGACCAGGTCCTGTGGGGTTGGGGGTGTGTTTAGGGAGAGGGGGATGAGTGTGCACTTGGGGGTGGTCCATGCTGTGTTGAGGCATTCTCTACTCCTGTAGCCTTAGTCACAGGTCCCTGCAGGTCCCAGCAGTGGCCTCCTTGCCCTTGACTGCAAGATGGCTGGGTTCCAGCAGAAGAGTTTAGCTCCCTGCACCCCTCTTGGGTACTCTGTGAAGGCTTCCCTCTGCTTCTGTCTTCCCTGGGGTTCTGGAAGATTCCACCCTTGCTGCCTCATCCTGTGCACAACCACATCTGGTCCCCTGGCTTGTCATTGAGCTGGGCAAAGGGGATGCTATCTTGCTACCTCCTTGGGACTTATATGGGGACAGGTCTTTGTTCACCTCTGTTGTAGGATTCTTTAATCATATTTGGAATTTCTAGCATGATTGTCCCTGAACATCCTTTTAAATCATCCTTAAATTCAATGTTTTGGGCAAAGAAAATGTAAGTTTGTGATCTCTTGGGCCCGCCATTGGCCTAAATAGGCCATTCTTTGCTACAGTGGAGCTACAGCCTTCTCTTGTTCCCTGCTGTTTCCTGGCTCTTGGGCAGGGGGGGCTGTAAAGGCCCCATGGCTTTTGCACACTCTGAGGCAGAGTGGTATGAGGAAGGTGGCTCAGGCTGCAGAACTTCCAGAGGCCTGTGGGGTGGCAGCTCTGGAACTGGGTACTCATGGGAATTACAGCCAGAACTCAGGGCTCCGGGAACCTGGCCTGAACCAGAGAACAAGTCACTGCTTATTTAGGTACAGAGGGGACCCTGTAGGTCATCAGGGTGAATGCTTGGAGACCAGGGGGACAGAACACTGCCCAGTAATTGTGAATCAAAGGCTCCACCTTCTTCACAAGCAGCAAATATTATAGAACCTAGTGAAATCTCAGGCCTGATAGGATGTGCCCTAGTCCTAGAACATTTAAGTTGTTGTAGTGAAAGGTATGTCAATCCAGAGACATGACTTAGGGATGGATAGATTACTGCACAAGAAGGCAAATCCCCTGCTTCCCACCCTGTCTGAGAGTGTTGTCCCACAGCCACTGACCTCAGTTCTCCAGTTCATACCCAGCCTGTGTTCTCTGCAGGGGAAACAGCTGCAGAGCCCTCTGCTCCTGGAAGGCAAGGGCAAGATTATCGAGACCTCAGGGCTGGGCCCTTGGCACTTGAGAGGTTCCAAGCACCCACGCCTGAATGGCTGACCAGAGCGACTAGAAAGCGCAGACTCCTTTTGCATCCAGGTCACCATCAGGGTTACCTTCTGCACCAGTCTGGCTCCTCTATGGTCCCCCATACAACCAGACTCATCCCTTTGCTCATGCCATTTCCCCTTCAGTGAATGCCTTCCCACTAGACGAAGTCTAATGGACTACAGGTACACAAGAGGTGGTGAAATGATAACCCTGGGACTTATGATGTGTTTTATTATTTTTGCTATTACAGGCATGACCCTGCTTCCCTAGTTGTGTTATAGGTCCCTTTTTTTTTTTTTTTTTTTTTTTTTTGAGATGGAGTCTTGCTCTGTCACCCAATAGTGGCACAATCTCGGCTTATTGCAACCTCCACCTCCTGAGTTCAAGTGATTCTCCTGCCTCAGCCTCCCAAGTAGCTGGGACTATAGGCACATGCCACCGTGCCTGGCTAATTTTTGTATTTTTTATAGAGACAGGGTTTCACCATTTTGCCCAGGCCTGTCTTGAACTCCTGGGCTCAAGTAATCTGCCTGCCTAGGCCTCCCAAAGTGCTGGGATTACAGGCGTGGGCCACTGCACCTTACCCATTTTCCTTTTCTGTCCTCTCATCTTATCTATTCCTTGGAGTCCTAAGATGTGTATATTACATTTTAACTCTCTTTACCTGCTTTAAGAAGGTGTCATGCTGTTTGCAATGTTTTAGGACTTATTTTTCTCACTTAATATTAAGTTGATATGCATTGTCCATACTGTTAGTGGTCACTGCAGTTCCTCTCTTTTGACTGCTGAATGGCACTCCATGGTAGGAACACCCCTCAGTTTGCTTATCCTTTCTTCCATCAGTGGGCATTTGAACAGTCTTACTGTAAACATTTTTTGTGTAAAAGTTTTCTAAGGTGTACACCTACGAGTGGAATTGCTGGGTCATTGTGTATGAGGCTGTTCCTCTGAAGGCTGTTTAGCTATTTTCCTGAGTGGTTGACTCATTTATACTCCCACAGCCAACAGGTAGACCAGCTATGCACCACCTCTTCCCCAGCACTCGGCAGCGTCAGCCTTTTCCATTTGTGCCACTGGAGTGGTGGTAAAATGGCATCTAACTGTGTCCTGTGCCATTTCCTGCTCATCTGTGCTTCCAGGCCCAATTCACGAATGACTGCCCGAGAAGCTCTCCTTAACCAGCACACATGTCCTGATCCCTGTTTTGACAGCCACTTACTGTTTGATGTTTTCTGCCACCTCCCCATGGAGTTCTTCACCTCTTTATATCAGAGGATATCACATTTCTCTTCTAATTCTTGTATCAGGTGCAAGGGCAGTGTGTTGTGTATAGTAGATCCTTCAATGGATTACTTCTGCTTGAATAAAGCAGAATTGTTGTTTATACAGATGAAGGAAGTCAAACGCCATCTGCGAGAGATGCAGCAGGGTCCTAACAGTACCGTGGATAGGAAGCTGGGCAACGAGTTGATTGCAGGTCGGAGCTGGCCAGGTGAGACCCTAGTTAGCCACTCTCTGAAGGCCTCAGAGTGGCAGCTACTTGGAGGAGTGTGAGTTCATCCAGCAGGCTTAAAGCCAGGCCTCTGGGAGCTGAGACCTGTCATGGGTCAGCTGATGCTTCTCCTGGGAAGGACAGACCTCACCTTCTGTCGGGAGGAAATAAAATCACCAGCTCATTATGAGGCCTGCTCCAGTCAGAACACTGTCTTCAGATGCAGCTCCTGCATGTTGGAAGCTCTCAGCCAGGAGCATGGGGCAGGGTGGGACTCCAGTGAGTTCATCTATGACTACAGGTACATGGCACCACTCCATGTACCAAGACACCCCATGTGCCATGTACCAGGCCAGTCAGGGGCTGTGGTGGCCTGCCTGGTGGGGTGCCCAGGGACATGGGCAGGGGTGCAGGGACAATACTATTTATCAAAGCCTGCCTGGAGAGGGTGTTGTCTCTCTGAAGAAAGTTGGCAGCTTGAGGGAGGTAAGGACTAGGCCAGGATGACCAAGTCCCACCATGCTGCCCCTCTTTGCTTGACTGGAGGGTTTCTGCCAAGTGCCTCTGAATTCCACTGAGGGCCAAGGGAGCTGCCTCACTGTGGCCTCAGGACCAGAGGATGTGACAAAAAACAGGAGAGGAGTGGGGAGGGAACTGTTCAGTTTTTGCTTCTCCAAACATCGACTTCTCTGTGTGAGTCACTGACCGGATTCTGCCCTGGTTTTTGTTTCCCTGCCATCTCCCTACAACCCAGGGAAGTCGTAACAAGCCTCCCGCTCACCATTGTTTCAGGCTTCTGCTCTTGGTTTAAGCAGTGATCCCTTCCATTGCTATGGGCTTTTGCATTTTTAAGGAATATTCCCATCCATTGTGCCATTTGATCTTCCCCATGTATGCTCGTCACAAGCTTCCTTATGGGATCCGCATTTGTGCTAGTTCTATGTGGGTTCATTTTTGAGCTCTGACCCAATTCTCCTCAGGTCTATCCCTCTTCCTATCCTGAGTTCTTGCATCCTGGCAAGCTAGCCTGTACTAGCATGAATGCCATGAGAAACATTCTTTGTCATTGGGTGATTAATACTGAGGATACTGTTTAAAATGTGATCTCGTGGGTACCTCTGCCCTTGGTGTTTCTTTATATACCTTGGCCCGGTTAAGTAGCTGCAAGTAGGCCAGGGTGTGCTCATTATCACAGCAAAGAGAAGTAGCAGAACAGGGTACAGGGAAAAAAAAGGAAGATCTTTTTGTTTTTTTTAGTTTTCAAAAGTCTAGGCCCTTTTATTGGGAAACTTCTGGGTTAAGGAAAATGCTCTGTATCTTGTTGAAACTGAATGCTTAAGATCTGTGCATTTTCTTATGTATAAATGACACTTAAAAATGCAAATCAAAACAAAATAAGCCCAGGTTCTTAGAGGAACAGAAAGGACTCAGGGCATGCACAACATATTTGGCAGAAAATGTGGGAGGAGACGATACGGCTAAGAGTAACTCTTTCTTGCCTCCTCCCAGGCGAGGGGTTGGAGAGAGAATCAAGAGGTAAGTGTGGTGTCCAGGTGGACAGGTTCTGGAGACAACAGGACAAGCAGCCCATCCCCCAGGCTGTGAGCCTCAGGGAGGCCCCAAATCCTTAATAGGCTTGTAGGCTCCAATACTCAGAAGTCATCACTTCTAGGAGAAGATATGGTATGATGTGACCAGGTGGACTGGACATTTGTCCACCTCCCATTACACAGCAGATGCTGATTGTGTTCATGGGTCCAAGAGAGGGCACAGATCAGGCCTGGTGGACAAATTGTGTGGATACTTGGTCACAGGCCAGATGGGACAGTGGAAGTTTCTGTTAATAACACAAGTTGAAACTAGTGTGTAAAGATGAGAGGTCCCCTTTCCCAAAGCCTCAGAACCATGTAATTCTTGCCATCATTACCCTGTCCCTGGAACTTACTGGAATCTCAGAGGAAATAGGGGAAGGGAACTCCAATGTGACTGAGATTAGTTATTAATGGCCCAGGAGAGTTGGAGGTAGTAACACACAAAAATAATGTCATTTATTTTGCATAGTCGTGGTTTAAATTTTTTTTTTTTATTTGAAACAGAGTCTCGCTCTGTCACCCAGCCTGGAGTGCAGTGGCACGGTCACAGGTAACTGCGGCCTTGACCTCCTGGGCTCAAGCAATCCTCCCACAGCCTCCCAAGTAACTGAGACTGCAGGTACCCACCATCATGCCCAGCTTTTTTTAAATTATTAATTTTAGTAGAGACATGGTCTCACTATGTTGTCCAGGCTAGTCTTTAACTCCTAAGCTCAAGCAATCCTCCCACCTCAGTTTCCCAAAGTGCTAGGATTATAAGCATGGGCTACCGCACCTGGACAGCATAGTCATGTCTGATTTCTGAGAGTTGCACCACTTCACTAAATTTTATTTTACTATATTTTCAAATCATGTAATCTACAGAGAGTGTCTCTGCAATGTCCCAAAAGTGCGCTCAGAACACTACACAGCTTAATTCAATTAAACTAGAAACCTGAATGCTGCAGAAAGTGTTCTGAGTTAAGAAAGAGGTGTTTCCATTAAGTATGCTTGCCATCTAAAAGTCTTGGTAGTGACATTCCACATTTCTTTTTGACACTTGCTTCAGCTCAACACAATGATTTTATAATCTAGGACCATGGGGACTGTGTAATATTCTCCAAGATTTTCTTAATTAATAGAATATCTTGGAACATTTACTTAATCTACAGCAACGTCCTTTCTTTTTCTATCCCAAGCCTCTCCCAGAACTGTTGCTGAACTTGGCTTCCCAATGGAGGGCTGATGGCAGGAGATGCCTGCTGGCTGTCCACTGCAACTTTGTATCCAGAGTGAAATTGAGACTTGCTAGAAAGATTTTAAAGGCATTTTGTTTAAACATAAGAGGGCATTATTAACAACTTTATGCCAGTACATTTTGGTAAAATGTATACATTCCTAGAAAAACAAGAGTTACCAAAACAGACACAAGAATAGAAAATCTAAATAATGTATGCATCATTTAAAAACCTTCCTGTAAAGAATACCCCAGACCCAGATGACTTCTCAGGTGAATACTCCCAAACATTTAGAAAAGAAATGGCATCAATTTTACATAAGTCTTCCAGAAAACAGAAAAAAAAATCCCTCCTCAAGATTTTTATGATGTCAGAAAAACCTGATTTAAAATTTGATAAGAACCTTATAAGAAAGCAAACTTAGAGGCCCATTTCATTCAAGGAGATAAATGCAAAAATCCTAAACAAAATATTAGCAAACCAAAAAAAAATAAAAATAAAAAAAAAAAAATAAAAAAAAAAGCACTAGATGAAAAAAAAGAATGCATCATAACCAAATTGAGTTTATTCCAGGAATGCAAGGCTGGTTTATCATTGAATAATTCTTCACGACACTAATCAAATAAAAAAAGAAAATTGTAAATTATCTCAATAAATGTAGAAACTGCATGTGGTCAAATGCAACACATATTCCTAAACAATTCTTAGCATGTTGGTAATAGAAGAAAACTTCCTTAATAAAAAAAAATCCATTTTTAAAAATTCACAGCAAACATATAAAGGTGAACTTTTGTAACTTTTCCCTGTAATAACTGAATAGGACAAAGACACTTGCTTGAATAGTGCCTTACTTCTCAATATTTTACTTAAGGTCATAGCCAGTGCAAGAAGGTAAGAAAAAGAAATAAAAGGTATAGGGATTGTAAAGGAAGAAATAAAGCTAAAGTTGCATGCCTATTACATGATTTTGTGCTTAAAAAATTCCAGAGAATCTAAAGATGTACTCTTAGGTTTAGTAAATAAATTTAACAAGGTTGTTTGAAACATACTCAATTTATAAAAATCACAATTATAAGTTATATTTTCAAAGGATAACACTTAAAAATCTCATAAATTTAACAAAATAGATTTTGTTAGAAATAAATCTAACAAACATGTTTAAGAGTTCTATGCTGAAATTACAAAACATTATTAAATATATAAAAGAAGAGCTAAATAAATGAAGATATGTTTATGGAATAAAGGTTCATTTATCTCAAGATGTCAGTTCTCAAATTGATCTATTCCAATGCAATGCAAATCTAATAAAAAATTCCAAGTATTTTGTAAAAATGAAGAAGCTGATTCTAAAAGTTTTGTGATGATGCAAAGGGGCTAGAATAACCAAGCAATTTTGAAGAAGGACAAAATTGAAAGAATTTCTTAACTGAATACCAAGACTTTGGAAAATATTCAATGTGGTATCGACACAGGAGAGACAAACAGATCATCAGAACAAAGCAGAAAGTCCAGAAGACCCAAATATACATGCACACTTGATTTATGACAAAGCGCCATAGCAGAGCAGTGGGGACAGGACAGCTTTTCAATAAATGGTAATGGGTAAAAAACAATGAAAGTTGTTGTATACAACCAACACATTTAAGAATCAGTTCTGTAGGTGGAAGAAACCAGACACAAAAGGGCACATTTTGTATGACCCTAATTGTATGAAAACTCAAAAATAGGCAAAACCAAGATGTGGTGTTAGAAGTCAGGCTAATGGTTACGTTTGGGGAGGAGCAACAGGTAGTCATTGGGAAGGTCAGGAGCACAGCTCCTGGGGTTACGTGAGGAGTGGTTTCATGAGTATATTCACTTTGTAACAATTCGCCAAACTATTACACACACTTAAGGTATGCACACATGTTATATTTTAATTTAAAAGTTAAAATTTTTTTGACCTTTCCACTTTATAGCTTCATAATGTTTTATTTCGCTAGGCCTCCTTTGTTATCGTTTTTGTTTTGTTTCATTTTGGAAAGGCGGTTATGTTACAGCAGGTAGGTAGTCAGGCAGACATAAGCAGGGCAGAAAAGCCTGCCCCCTCACCCAACCAGGACTGTCAGGCAACCATCAGCCGATAGGCAGTTGTTAAGCTGTCTCTGTAAAATAATAATTGGTTGCAGCCAGCACCAGGGAAAGGCAGTCTCCCAATAGACAGAAACACCTGAAAGTGATGATCACCAGCTTCCAAATAAGATCTCAGGAGTTGGACAAGTGGACTCAAGTATGCGCACTAAGAGGCAAAGTGGTGGAGTTTAACTGGTATGTGACCTTCTTCTAGGAACACTTGACTGATAAGGGAGGAGAACCTCATGTGAGCACGTGTACAACTCCAGGAAACATACTGGGCATGAAGTCCCCCTCCCAAGTACTAACAGGCCACTGCACATATGGACAGCCTGACACAAGGGAAGAATCGGGGAGAAGGGATGCAATTCCCTGGAAGTTTGTCAATGTATAAGACCCCAAGTCAAAAGTCAGACCATGCACTTCACTCTCAGGCTGCCCACTTGGCACTCTTCCAAGTGTACTTTACTTCCTTTTACTGCTGTTTGAAAACTTTTTAATAAGCTTTCACTCCTTCTTTGAAACTTGCCTTGGTCTCTCACTCTGCATTATGCCCCTCAGTCAAATTCTTTTTTCTGAGGAGCAAAAATTGAGATTGCTGAAGACCCATAAAGATTTACTGCTGCTAAAAATTGTAATAGTCTCTATCTTTTAGGAGGTGAGAATAAATATGATACGTTTCATAAATAAGCACTTTTTTCAGTGACTGACCCATACCAGAGGCTTGATAAATATTCAGTGTTCCTAGGTGTTAAGGTCACTTAGATAGTTAGTGGTGGAATTGGGATTAAAACCCATCCAAACAAGGTACTTAAAAACAAAATCACATGTCCTATATCACATGGCTGCTTATTAACAGGACTTGAATGAAATGCTGGATTTAAATAGCATTTGCTGTGAGTTATCATAGTCTCCATTCTCAGTTTTATATTTTGCAAGAGATCAAGTGTATTCATTCCTCCCAGTTCTCAATTCCTATGAATATACTTTGAAATCTAAAGGATTTTAGTATATCTACCCCCACAAAAAATGAAAATAAGCCCTAAATATTCCAATCACCTCATTAGAAAACTGTTCAGAATTGTTGGCTCCATCCGGCCCCCAAAAGGGAGAACATTCAGCTTGAATTAGATTGTAACCAAGATCTCATTAATCAGCATAAAGGAAAAAAAAGTTAAAAGACATATTAACTCCCAAGAGGAATGTTTGGAAAAGCACTCAAAGATGAAACAACTGAAAAAAGAGCTGTGTGTTCATTAATTAGCACATCAACAGACTTCTGTCCAGTGGATTTGATCACGGTGAATGCACTTCTAGATGTGAATCAGCGGTTCCTGAATCTTAATTAAATCAGTCAGCAAGACTGCTGGATCCTGGGCAATAGTAAAGACAGGGCTCAGACCAGGTAAGAGTTTGAATTCATCTGAATTGGACCCTTTTAGATCTCAAACATGTTTTTGGAGGGCCCTGTTTAAAAGCAATTTGATTAAAGATGTGTTATAAGATTCATGGGCCATATAGCTTTTAATGATTTATCAACAAAGATTTAGAATCATTGGTAGAAAAGAGAGGATTATGTCTTAATCCTGTGGTTAGGGCACATGAAGAGTGTTTGTAGTGTACAGGCACCATCTCTTCTGGCTCCGGTTCAGGAGCCATCATGTCATGTTCTTTATTGTAAAACGTATCTTGGCTGGCTTGTTTCATATTTCTCATTGTAAGGAAAAAGTAGCAATGCTGTTATTGCTGGCAATGCCATGGCTCTTTAGGATCTGTTATTATTGAAACAATAGATAAACTTGCCTCTGGAGTTCTCCGATGTCATTTGTTTCATGCTGGGTACATCATTACTCATGACACTGAATCCTCCATCCTGGCCCTGGTAAATATTGACTTCCTATGGGTCCCTAAAGGTTGTCACTGTGCTTTGTTTGTGATGACCACAAATGCAAGTCTCACCCTCCGTGTGCAGGAAAATGTTTTCTGGTCATCTTGAACTTATCGTCTTAGATTTTATGGTGTAATACATTCTGCAGCCATGTCTTCTCTTGATTGCCTTAGGCCATGATTGCTGCATTCCTAGAATGAGATCTCTTTCAATGCTGATCTCATCCCTGCCTTTCATAAACCATCTGCAGTGGGAAGACTAGGCTAGGGAAAAAGAGTGATCCTATTCACCAAAGAGGTCCATCCCTCATCTGGCATAGCTGAAGATTGACCTATGAAAACAAAATGTCACCACATGATTGTAGGCAAGAGAAAGAGGATATCAATCAGATGACCTGCTGACATTGTGGAGCAAAGACCTCGAAAGCCCTTGGAGGAGGTGTTGTTCTCCCTAGAGGACTGCCCGACATGTGGCATAGACCTGCAGAGAAGATAGAGTGGACATCCTGGGTGCCAGCCACAGCAGATGCACAGGTAAAGGACTTGACTGCCACCTCCTGCCATCTTTGATGCTATACAATGGAGGCTGACAGCTTCCATGCAGTTGGAACATGGAAGGGCATGAGCCAACCCATGGGCACACAGATGTGGTTCAAGAACAAGAGCTTGTCATTGATTCTTAGCAACCCAGAGCCCTGAACTTGTCCTTTGTCCAAAGCGAGTGAGAATCAACCCAAATCAGCAGATCAGCAGGGCAGAATTCTGATGAGGCACCTCTTCCTGTGTGGTTTTCTTTATCCCTGCACTCAAACAACCACATGCTGTTGTAACAGTTTTGGTGTGTGTTTTCCCAAGTAATTGGTGATCTCCTTAAGGTCGGAGATTGTTTCTATTTATCTTTGTATTTATAGTCCCTGTGGAGTAAGGGATACACATTTGGTGTCCAATAAAATGCCTGCTGATCAATAAGTGACTTAAGGAATGTGTGATGGGCCTGAGACTTTTTAGTAATAATTGTAAGAGTATTTACACCGACTCATTATCATTTATAACATCTAATTTAAAATGTTTCTTCCACAGTAAACATGACATACCTTTCAGTTCTCGTTACCCCTATTTGAACTGTCCTGGGTTTGGGAGCTTGCTACGTAGGGCTGCAGTCGCTTCCATAGTTTCATTCTAGATATAATGTATATAACACCATGAGGACAGTGATGGACATAATCTTAGTGTGCAACACATTTATCATGATTGTTGGGAGACTCAACTTCTAATTTCTGGTTATTGTGAGCTATTTTTCAGGGCAAACACTCCTAAAAAACAACTAAAAATGTTAAGTGAGTTGTTTTTTGACATCCTTTTAAACTCAGCATATAATGAAGCAAGCAGCATGTGTGAAAACTGTCTGAAAAACAGACAACAGACACAAACCCGGGAATACTTTCAGATCTTGAAATTACTGGACATGGACTATAAGGTAACTATGCTTACTGTGGTGGGTTGAATCATGACCCCTGAAAGACGTCCATATTCTAATCTCTGGAACCTGTGAATATGTTACTTTACATGGGAAAAGTGACTTTGTGGAAATGATGAAATTAATGATTTTGAGATTAGGTGGTTTATTCTGGAATATCTGAGTGGGTCCAATGTAATAACGGGTTCTTATAAAAGGGAGGCAAGTGGATCAGTGTCAGAGAGAAAGAAATATAAGGATGTAAGCAAAGGTCAGAGAGGAGATAAAATGTAACACTGCTGACTTTGAAAATGGAGGAAGGGTTCACAAGACTAGGCATGTAGGTGGCCTCAGGAATCTCCAAAAGCAAAGGGAGTGGAATCCCCCCCAGACCCTCCAGAGGAAAGCAAAGCCTTCAAATACCTCGATTTTAGCCCAGTGAAACTGATTTCAAAATCCTGACTTCAAGGACTGTAGGATAATAAATTCATGTTGTTTTAAGCCACTGAGTTTGTGGTAACTAGTTAGAGCAGTAATAAGAAACTAATAAATTTACTATGTTTTAAAAAGTAAAGATAAGCTTAAGGATAAGCTTATCTCTGAAAAGATAAAACTATAGTTAGATTTCAAAAATTTCTAAATAGTACGTCCAGAAGTTAAAAAACACAAAAGCCAAAATGTAAAACTCAGTGGGTGGGTTTAATAGCCAATTCAACACAATTGAGGAGAGAATTGATGGCCTGAAAGTTAAATCAGAAGAAATTCAGGATGCAGAATAGGAAGACAAAGAGATATACAGTAAATAAGTTAGAGAGGCTAACGTGTGAAAGTCCAACTTAAATTTAGTCAGAGTCCAGAGGGAAAATAGTGGATAGAAAATAATCATATCTCAACAGTTATTGGTGTCTTTCTTACTTCCCAGCTGTGTTTGTGGCTGCTCTTGGTTGGGGAGCCATCTTGTACCTAAGGCAGGAAGATGGTGACCACAAGGAAGACATCAAAGTCTCTGGAGGTGATCAACTCTGGTTATGAAAAATGGAAACAACGTGCTGGGGTACAAGCAGACTCTGTAGATGATCAGACATGGCAAAGCGAAATTCGTCATCCTCGTTAACAACTGGCCAGCTTTGAGGAAATCCAAAATAGAGTACTATGCAATGTTGGCCAAAACTAATGTCCATCACTACAGTGAAAATAGCATTGAATTGGGCACAGCATGAGAAAAATACTACAGATTATGCACAGTGGCTGTTGTTGTTCTAGATGATTCTGATTTCATTAGAAGCATGCCAAAATAGGCTGGTGAGAAATAAACCATGCAAAATTTTTTAAAATAAAACTTGCCAGAGCTAGTTTTAAAAACATTTTAAAAAAGAGTCATTATCTGAAATTTTCTGCTACTAATGAACAATATCAAGGAGCAGATTTAAGAAACTCCGTCAACCCTAGATATTTTTGGATGGCTTTATAGAGGCAGTATAGAAAAGTGATCTAGATCAAAGTTTTTTAGTTTGTAAGACACTACTGAATTCTAGTTTTGCCCCTTAGCTACATAATTTGGGGCAAGTAAATTGACCTCTCTGAGCCTCCATCTCCTGATATTAAAATAAGGACAGCATCTGATTTATTGGTTGGTTATAAGGAATAAAAATACATAAATGTGATTAGCACAGGAACAGGTCCAAAGTAATATGAAGTACATAATTGATAATATTTTTAGTAGTGTTCAGAGTGTGTTTTCTCATAATGAGTTGAAGCCTGTTTTCTGATAACTTCCACTTGTTTATCTTAATTCTGATTTCTGGAAAAATAAAGAACAGGTCTGCTTTCTATTGTATCTATACATTCACTCTTCAGCTTTTTGAAGCTTGTCAACTGCAGAAGAGCAGGGAATAAGGTAAGTGGCCAGGTAAACATCAAGGCTCCCCGACACTGGCCATGATACTGGTTGGAACAATTTTCTTGGCAATAAGAAGCCTCTCAAAGACTCCTGGGGGTCTTAGAATCCTAGAGGATCAGAGCAGCAGTGGAGTATTAGAATACAGCATCCTCATTCTGCAGGTGAAGAATAGGAGACCCAGGGAGTGGAGATAGCTGAGCTAGACTCAACTGGTGGCCAAGCCATGAAGGAGCCTCTGAGATATTGAAATACTATGGACCCTTGGAGATAAAAATTCTATTTCCTTCTCATTTGGAAGAAATAATTTGAGAAATTCCCTATCATAATTGAATTAAATCAAAAAGAATTATCTTCCAATGGAAGCAATGGAAGTGCTGTGTGATGGAAAGACTATAGGCTTTTAGAATGAGTTCTGCTTGACCTTGGGCAGACAACCTTTCTGAGGCTCAGTTTTAAATTTGGGTGGCAATATCTCCCTGACCAGGTTTGTCATAGGGATTAAATAAAACAACACATAAGGTCTAGAATAGAGTAAATGGACAAAAAATGACTGGTTTTTACTATGCTATTTTCCCAAGAAACAAACTTACATTAAAAATGAGTAAAAAACCCAAGTGACCTCAGAGCCCTAAGAAAGCAATCAAGGAGTTCAAGGTCTTTGCAGACTACTTAAGTCATGCTTTGATTTTTGAATTCCACCATTTTTTTTTGCCAATTATGTTGATTTAAAGAATAGATTCACAATTATGATTTTGAGTATTACATTATTTTTATTTATTTTTTTGCTTTTATTTTATTTTAAAATATTTTTTAGTTTTGATTTTTGTAGGTACATAATGGGTATGTATGTAGTACATGAGATGTTTTCATACAGGCAGGCAATGTGTAATAATCACATCCTGGAAAACAGGGTATCCATCCCCTCAAGCATTAATCCTTTGTGTTACAAACAATTCAGTTATACTCTTTTAGTTCATTCTTTATTTTAGGTAGATGTTAAAGTAATAGAAAATACCTGAAAAAGCATTCACAAATCATTGTACAGTGATACAAATTTTATACTCATAAAACTCAGATATGCAAAAATTAAACTTTATTTTTACATATCTGGATTAAACTTAACTCTTGAAGTCCCTCATTTACATTCAATAATGGAAAATTTAATTTTGCTAATTCAGGATTACATTCAATAATGGAAAATTTAATTTTGCTAATTCAGGATAAAATTTAATTTTGCTAATTCAGAATAAACTCAGATCACTTCCAATTTAAAATTTAGATAAATAATTTAGTCATCCTGATTTATCCCCTCTCATCCCCTGGTTAGTTCCAGAGAGCTAAACACATGTGACCCAGGGGAGAGGGTGTCTGGTCCTGATCATTCTCTGTCCACATGGTCTCTGCTGAGATGTTTCTTGTCTCATCTGGTCCTTGTGTGTAGAAGGGCATCTACTGCCAATGCCCATGGTTCTAACAGGTTGTCAGGTGCCAGGCCCGTGCGTTCTGGGTTATCCTCACTAACCACGCTGTCCCTCTGAGTTCACTGGCCCTCCCTCCCCTTCTGTGCTCCTCTAGTGGCCCTCAAGGATTTTGGTGCTCCCCACACCAAGCTGGCTTGTGCAGGATACTGAGAGGCTTCCATAGGTCCCCTTAGATGCTGTTTCTTCTCCTGCTTTTCTCTTTTCTTTATATTTTAAACAGGTACGTGGGTGATTGTTTCACTTACCATATTTCCTCACTCACCACTCACTCCTTTCTCCTTCTGGCATGCCTTCTTCACTATAGATGTTAGAAGGTAAAGACTACATTTCCCTTTAGTCTAAATTAATTTAGACTCAATTATTTATCTAAATTTTAAATTGGAAGTGATCTGAGTTTATTCTGAATTAGCAAAATTAAATTTTCCATTATTGAATGTAAATGAGGGACTTCAAGAGTTAAGTTTAATCCAGATATGTAAAAATAAAGTTTAATTTTTACATATCTGAGTTTTATGAGTATAAAATTTATATCACTATACAATGATTTGTGAATGCTTTTTCAGGCATTTTCTACTTTTTTTTAATGCAGCTAAGGCTCCACATGTGACCTGTTTTACTGAGATTAATTACTTTTCCAGGATGCATAACAAATGGTCACAAACTTAGTGGCTTAGGACAATACTCATTTACTATCTCATGGATTCTGTAGGTCAGAGGCTGGGAGGTCTTGATGGGTTCTCTGCTCAGGGTCCTAGAAGGCCCACATCAAGGGTTTAGAGCCAGGATGGAGGGTCTACAGAATAACCTGCTTCTGTGTTCATTCAGATTATCATTGTCAGCAGGATCCACTTCCTCGAGATGATAGGACTGGGGTCCCTGCTTTTTTGTTGGCTTGATCTGTTAGGCAAGGCTACTCTACTCCTGGAGGCTGCATGCATTCCTCCTAATGTCAACTCTTCCATCTCCAAAGCAGCAATAGTGTGCTGAATCCTTCTCTTCCTTGAAATCTCTGACTTGCCCTCATGGTATGAGTCAGAGAAAACTCTCTGCTTTTAATGGGCTCATGTGATTCATTTGAAACTGCTCAGATCATCTCCTTTTAGAATAACCCAAAGTCAACTGATGAGTAACGTTAATAACAACTGAAAAATCCCCTCTGCCATGTAATGGAATCATGGGTTTGATATTTTATAATACTCACACTCCTAGGATTAAAGTGAGAAATCTTATGCAGTCATCTTAGGCTCCTGTCCACCACCCAGGCCATCCTACCCCTGCAAGACTTGAAACAAAGAAGGATCAACATGAGGTGGTGACTGAGCATGTGAGGAAATGGGACCCTCTGATAAAAGCGAGGTGGCGGGAACATTGAATTCTTCTGGTGCTGGCAGCTCCCAGCTCCCAGAAACTGGGAGCAGCAGTTTCTGATCAAGGCAGAAGAAGCATGGCCCTGTGGGGGGCCCCATTAGGTCCATTTCTTTTAGTGTGGGTCTGAGGATTTTTCTCAGAACCTAATTTTATAATCCCTTTCTCTGGTTCTCCCAGTGATTCTGTCAGTTATCTCTACACCTCTCTGTTTAGCCAGAGTGGACTCTGTTATCTGCAGATAAGAACTCTAACCAACAGAGTGGTATAATCTCTAATTCTTCATACCTGCAATATTTTTTGTTTCTGTTGTTCATCCCAGTTGGGTATAGGATCCTTGGAGTTGTGTTATTATTTTTCCCCATTGGTCTATATATTCTACTTCATTGTCTAACATCTAGAGTTTAAGATAAGAATCTGAAACAAGTCTTATTCTTTGTCTTTGTAATAACATTGTTTCTGATTTGAAGCTTGGAAGACTTGATTTTTAATTGGGTGTGTCATGTTAGGATGGTGATCAATGTCTGGAAAATCCCAGTGAATACTATGATGGGATAAGAAGTTTCCTAAGTAGAAAAATACATGAACACTTTTCTGCAGAGCTGTCCACATAAGGAGGAAATGAGGCAGTGACCTCACAGCAGGATGTGTAGCATCCCAGAACCCCCAGAATCCTCACAGACATGCCCAGAGCTGAAGGCCCTGCCCTCATGGAGGGGCAATCCACCGGGCACCAGAAGCCCACTTTTGCCTTTCTTAGGTTTTTTAAATGCCCTTCTGGTTCTTCCAAACTGTTCTTGAGATCTGTCTACATATTCCAAAGACAACCAACAGGTACCAACAATACCAGCACATTGTTGAGTATTCAGTGTGTAGTTGTTTTAATAATAATTTTAAAAATCTAGTCTCCAGGCATTCCTGGTTTTAAACCATTTTTTGGAATGATTCTTGCTCTTTGGAATATGAGAATTTTATAAGAATATGCTCAGATGTGTGTCTCATTTCTTCTATCTCTCCTGATTTAAGGGATTCTTTTAATCTTCAGATGAGATCTTTGTTTCTATTGTTCGATCATTACTCTTTTTCATCACTTATTTTTTCACCATCTGAAATTTGTATTTTTCCCTGTTAAGTCTCCTGACTTTCTCCTTTGCACATCTTTCTTTTCCATTGTGATTTTCAACTCTTTGTAATTTTTGGTCTGTATTTATGTGTTTATTTTTGAGACAGAGTTTCACTCTGTTGTCCAGATTGGAATGCAGTGGTGTGATCATCACTCACTGCAACCTCTGCCTCCTGGGCACAAGTGATTTTCCCACCTCAGCCTCCCAGGTAGCTGGGACTGCAGGTGTGCACCACCACACCCATCTAATTTTTTTAGTTTTTTGCAGAGATGGGATCCTACTATGTTGCCCAGGCTGGTCTCAAACTCCTGGACTTGAGGGATCCACCCACCTCAGGCTCCTAGAGTGCTGGGATTATGGGCATGAGCCACCACACTCAGCTTTTGCTCTGTATTTAGAGAAGACTTTAAATCTGCCTGGTCATGATCTAGGGTGCAGGGGATATTCTCCTTGGAGTTTGATGATTGCATTCCTAAATTTGAAAATTCTTTTACTTTAATTTCCAAAAGTCATCTTGTGATTTAATTGAATTCCCACAGTACTTTTTGTTAAGGTGTTATTTGGCTCCTCCAAGAATTCCCTTTCAATGGAAGTCGTTTTAAATGGGCCCGTCGCTTACTCACTTGCTGAACGTTCCTGAACTCTGTATGCCTCCATCTCTGAATTTGCCTGAGCTTCATCACTACGTTTTATCAAATTCCCTTCTGAACTCTATTTTTGTTTATGTATTTTGCATTCCTCGCCTTCACTCTTAGCAAGGCAAGTCATTTGCTCTTGTAAGAGGGGTTGAAGGGAGAGGTAAACCCCAGCAGTATTCTACCAGTAATTTAGTAACATGTAAGCAAGATACACTTTCATGTGCATTTCAAATCTCCACTGCTCAACTGAAGCACACAAATAAATCTCTCTCAAGGTGTGAGTCTTTATGAGGACTGGATATTTTATCTTCATTATGTCCTGATTAATAGTGACTGAATTATCTGGGACACTTACATACAATCCTAGTCTATTAGGGGATACATCCTCCCAAAATGGGCACTTATTTAAGCTTTCAATATCTCAGTTTATAGATGCAACTTCAGTGTTTAGGGCCCAATAGCTTTTGAATTACTCTCAGATGTCTGAGGCTGCAAGGCATGGGGGACACCATTCAACAGAATCATTTTCTGAAATATGGTGGTAAAAATGAAATGGTGCTGCCTTTATGAATTGAGTTAACTGGGGCCACAATGCCAATAGTATGAGTTCTGTACAATTAGGGCTGAGAGGAATAATTTGTCTTTTTTTCCCATAGAAAAAAATATAGGCCTTTTAATGCTATATGGACCATTTTGTTCAATTCATAGGAAATTACATTGGCATACAACTGAAAAGTGGAATAATTTTCAGTATCAACCATGATCATTTTTAATATGTCAAGGTGGAAAATTGGACTCACAACCCTTGGCAAGCCTCCAGTCTGAGAGCTTTTGAAAGCAGTGCTGGAATGAGGTGACTGTGTTACTATGCTTCATGTCAGACCCATCCAGCCATTTTCTGAACTTGCTGGTCACATGAATTGGCTTATTCTGTAAATTTCATTTTGTAGTGCCATCAATACAGTGAGGGTCGGTGGAGCCAGCTGGCTTACTTAATAAATATCTGCCTTTCTGAAAGGAAAAGAATGAAGAAGCCCATTCCTTGTGTGCTTGTGAATTTCTAATGGACTGCCTATAGAATTCATCCCTAGCATGTGGCCTGAAGAGCCAGAATGAAGGGGAAATTCTCCTGCAAAAATCCCTGACCTCAGACTTAATCATCCGAAACAGTTTTTTTTCCAACTGTAGTCTAAACCACCGGCCATGTCATCACAAAGGAACAGCAATGTGACTGATGGACAGATAGTTAGAAGAAGTTACAAACTTAATTTAATGGCAAAAGGTAAAAAATTACATAGCAGTTAGATATAAGGCAGAAGCCCACCCAGCTATAAATGCGGGTTTCCCAGAACCCTAAGGGCTGGCTGACTGACAGTATCACTGCCCAACCTAAGGACTCCTGGGGTCAAGTAGCTTGTCTCTGCCATTCTTGTGAGGAAGCCACTATTTAAACTCTCATCCCCCACCTTTACCTGACTTTGGAGACTCTGTTTAGGTGTCTAACTCCTCACTAGATGGAAGGACTTGGTACAAAACACTCCCAGCACATACAAAATGTTTATATGACTGGATTAATCAAAGGTCACATTGCACATCTTATCATATCACTAAGCAAATCTAGAATTCAGCCCCAGGTTCATTTCTGTACTTCAGTAGAAATCATTTCTCTATTGTCAAATGACAAAATTAGAACCAAATTAACTTTAAAATCTTTTTCCTTTCTTTCTTTATCCTTCCTTCCTTCCTTCCTTCCTTCTTTCCTTCCTTCCTTCCTTCCTTCCTTCCTTCCTTCCTTCCTTCCTTCCTTCCTTCCTTCTTTCTTTCCTTCCTTCCTTCCTTCCTTTCTTCCTTCCTTCCTCCCTTCCTCCCTTCCTTTCTCCCTCTTTCCCTCCTTCCTTCCCTTCCTCCTTTTCTTTTCTCTTTTCTTTTTTCTTTCCTTTCCTTTTCCCTTTTTCCATCCTTCCTTCCTTTTTTCCTTCCTTCCTTCCTTCCTTCCTTCCTTCCTTCCTTCCTTCCTTCCTTCCTTCCTTCCTCCCTTTCTTTCCTTTTTCATTCTTTCTCCCTTCCCTTTCTTTCTCTTTCAATTTCTTTCGCTTTCTCTTTATTTTCTCTTTCTCTTTCTTTTCTTTTCTTTCTTTATTTTTTTTAGAAAATAAAGTGTCTCTCTGTTGTCAAGGCTGGAATGCAGTGACACAGACACAGCTCACTGAAGCCTTAACTTCTTGGGTTCAAGGAATTCTCCCACCTCAGCCTCCCATGTAGTTGGGACTACAGGAGCATGACACCACACCTGGCTAATTTTTGTACTTTTTGTTGAGATGTGACCTCACTATGTTGCACAGACTGGTGTCAGATTCTTGGGCTCAAGTGATCCGTCTCCATCCACCTCAGCCTTTCAAAGTGCTAAGTTTACAGGCATAAGCCACCATGTCCATCTAGTTTAAACATCTTGATTGGCTTTTATTTGCAATTTTATAATTGGGCAATATCTCATTCTATAAAATAGAGTGTTCCAGTGAGTCAAACAGTGAAGGCTGCTTTATAGACAGAAAAGGGCTGAAGAAAGCAGAAACAGAACACAAAAAGCAGATTGGTCATTGAAAAGTTATTTTCCTTATAAAGGTTAAAGCAGAGGGGACTTCCTTATCATGCTGACTAAAACTGGCCTGTTTGGGGGATTTTGCTGTTATCTTCCTCCTGATTTTTCAGAAGGACGGATAAACAACGTAGTTTCAGTTGAAAACTTCAGCATGAGTGACTCCATTTTGGTTTGGTCTGTTGTGTCTAGTGCAGGAGCTCAGTTCAAACCAAGAGCCACCTTTGAAACCACTTTTGCAAAATTATAACTAAGAGAGTGAAATAGATCTGACCTAACCAACTCCATTTTGCTTCTATCCTCCAAGCTGTCCTTGTTCATTTCTGAGCACAGGCTGAATTAACTTTGGGAAGAACTTCGTTTATAGTTTAAAACAAAGACAATAACAACCCTTTCCAAAACAAACTTCCTACTTGCCTGGGCACTAGACTTCTTTTGTGGGACTAACAAATCAGCTGAAATATTAAAAATTATGGTTTAGCGGTCATATAGCTAGAGGTTACAAGATTCTGACCCTCCTCAAATTGTTCCTGGGGATGACATCACTATTGTAAAGCCTAAGATCAGTGCTTGAGATATATTGCAGACCCTGCACTTGTTGGATCAGCTGATACCACTCAGATAGATAAACTGACTCATCAGATCTTGTGGCCCCCACCCAGGAATGGACTCAGTGTAAGGGGACAGATTTGACTCCCTATGATTTCATCTCTGATCTGACCAATCAGCACTCTTGACTCACTGGCCCCCACTCACCAAATTATCCTTAAAAACTCTGATGCCCGAACGCTTGGGGAGACTGATTTTAGTAGTAATACAACTCAAGTCTCCGCCACAGCCGGCTCTGCATGAATAACTCTTTCTCTATTGCAATCCCCCTGTCTGGATAAATTGACTCTGTCTAGGCAGTGGGCAAGCTGAACCCGTTGAGCAGTTACACTATAAATTTTATTAAACACTATGAAATCCCCTGGGGCAACATAACGATTGCACCCTAAATGATTCAGATCATTCCAAATTGAGGGATGGGACCTGAAGGGGCAGAAAGAGGGAAATCCCTTTCCTACCCATCATTAGGGTCATGCCCAACACCCCTATAACAAGAGAGAAGCATGAGTTTATTTGATCATAGTTTTATGTGACATGGGAGCCTTCAGGATGAGTGGCAAAAAGATACAGCAGAACTGATCTATTTTTATGCTTAAGTTCAATGAAGTATAGAGAGGCCTGTAGAAAGGTGATTGGACAAAAAGCCTGGGGTCTAATGCTAATAGGCTGAGCGGGGAAACCCAGAAGGGCCTGTCTGTTCTTCTTGACCTTTCTGCGAAATATTCCTTCCTCTCTGGTATGGGGCAGGATCTTTCTGGAATAAGGCTCTTAATTTCTTTATGGCCAGCTATCACACAGAAGGGCAAGGAGGTGGGGATTAGAATGATATTTTTGGGTTTTATGGCAGGCTTCGGGGGAAAGGCGTTCTGCTTTTTATGATCAACCTCTGGGAAGAGGGATTCCATTTTCTATGGCTTGCCTCAGGGGAGAATGAGGGACGAGGGACAGGAGGGCAGGAAAAGGTCAGAAACTTTGCTATTGAGGCTGCTTCTTAGGCCTCTACTTAGGGTATCATTTTCTGGGCATCAACAAGGCCAAATGTTTTTGCTTTTTCCCTTCAACATTCAGTGAAAGGGAGCTGGAGTATTGGAGCCTCTAGTTTCCATCTTTGAGACACATCCCCATTTCCTTTTCCCTGGGAAGGTCACTGTTCAGCCTCTTTTGATAAAAGCACAGGACAGACAGAGCCATCAAGATGTCAAATAGCTACAATTGTTATGCCTGCCAAACAGTACATAAAGCTGACTAAGAAGATGAAACCCACAGATAGCCAGCCCTTAAGACTGTAAGCCAAAAATAAATTTCTATGGCTCCCCAGCCATGTGAATGGGTCCCTCCTCTAAACTGTTATTTCAAAGTTAACTTGAAAATCTAATTCAGACAATGATGAAAGAGGAGGTTGGACATGCCTCACTATACCCCTTCAGCATTAAGATCAACACAGACATTAAGTTTGATAAGAAACATTTATAATTTATTCTCTCTGAAGCCTGCTCCCAGGAGACTTCATTTGCCTGATAAACCCTTAGTCTCCACAACCCCTTATCCTAACCCAGACATTCTTTTCTACTGATAATAACTCTTTCAACCAATTGCCAATCAGAATATTTTAAAATGTACCTATGACCTAGAAGCCCCCCGACCCATTTTGAGTTGCCCCACCCTTCCAGATCTAATCAATATAAATCTTACATGTACTGATTGATGTATTATGTCTGTAAAGTGCATAAAAGCAAACTGTACCTGGACCACCCTGGACATGTGTTGTCAGGACCTCCCGAGGCTGCGTCATGGGTGTGTCCTTAACCTTGGCAAAATAAAAAAATAAAACTTTCTAAATTGATTGAGACTTGCCTCAGATACTTTTTGGTTCACAAGGCAGAGGGGATATTACTAAATAACCTTTGAAGCTGTGACTACCAGCTCAGGTTTCAGGCAGCTGGGGCTGAACTCAGTCTAGATAGACAACTGCTGGTCACCAGACCAGTGGAGAAATGGCTCCTGTAGAAATGGAGCTTTCACATATGGGAGAAGGATGAGCCAATAACCGACCTCAAAAGACAAGGGTATAATGACTGAACCAGGACAGTAATGTACCAGCCCCTATAATCAGGGGTGCGGGTCTCTTACCACAGGAGGGTAGGGCAGGTGTGGTAGGCAAAGAATAGCCACCACGGGTGGGTGAGATTTTAAGCCTAGTTTTTTAGCCTGCAAAGATGGCAGGTGTCCATTTCTATGTTAATCCAACGTCACCTAGCATAGAGTGGCCTCATTATCCAAGGAATCATTATTCAAGTTGCTCCAGTTTTTGTTTAAATTCATTAATTAATTTTTGAAATGCCAACTTTTATTTTAGATGCAGGACTTACACGCGCAGATTTGTTACATGGGTATGTTGCACCCAGGTAGTGAGCATAGTACCCAATAGGTAGTTTTTAAGCACACACCCCGTTGCTTGTCTTCTCCCTCTGGTAGTCTGCAGCATCTATTTTTTCTATGCACCACAGTGTTTTAAAGACTGTACCTGGCTGGGCGCGGTGGCTCAAGCCTGTAATCCCAGCACTTTGGGAGGCCGAGACGGGCGGATCACGAGGTCAGGAGATTGAGACCATCCTGGCTAAGCTGGTGAAACCCCGTCTCTACTAAAAAATACAAAAAACTAGCCGGGCGAGGTGGCGGGTACCTGTAGTCCCAGCTACTCCGGAGGCTGAGGCAGGAGAATGGCGTAAACCCAGGAGGTGGAGCTTGCAGTGAGCTGAGATCCGGCCACTGCACTCCAGCCTGGGTGACAGAGCGAGACTCCGTCTCAAAAAAAAAAAAAAAAAAGACTGTACCAAGAAATGTTTTTTAGTTATATCAGGAAATATTTATTAAAGGACTAAGGAATTGACCACTTGAAAAACCGGTCCCCATTCAAATGTCATTCCACTTAATATGAGCATCTATTCTGGATATCTCTAGCTACATCTTCACAAATATCTCACAAATTATATATGAAAATATAATGCAAACACATGTAAATTGCTGGTATGATGGTATGATAAAGTTTTTCAGAAGATGTGGGATCTTCATGAAGTTGATAAAGTGATTCCGGAGAACTGACTGATACCCAGTGAAGATGGGCAAATGGCTGAACAAGAACAGAAGAATGTTGCTTGACAAGGGAAGCGTTTGAATAACAAAGGATTAAGATAAACCATGGGGAAAATTTATGAAGCTTGGAATGTTTTGGCAGACATGCCTCTTGTATTAGTCCATTTTTGCACTGATATAAAGAACTACCTGAGGCTAGGTAATTTATAAAGAGAAGAGTTTTAATTAATTCAGAGTTCCACATAGTTGGAGGCCTCAGGAAATGTACAATCATGGCAGGAGGTGAAGGGGAAGCCAGGCACGTCTTACATGGCGGCAGGAGAGAGAGACAGCGCTAGTGAGGAACTGCCAAATACTTTTAAAAGCTCAGATCTCATGAGAACTCACTCACTATCATGAGAACAGTATGGGGGAGACTGCCCCCATGATCAAATCCCTTCCCACCATGTTCCTTCCTCAACACGTGGGATTACAATTTGAGATGAGATTTGGGTGGGTACACAGAGCCAAACCATATCACCTCTCTTTAAGATCATTTTTTGTAAGGCAAATGGGAAGTGAAGAATATGGTTGGTAGTTATGGGGTAATAATGCCAATAAAAGCAATCAACACTTAGTTCCTTCCTTGTTCATTCTAAGAAGTAGATTGTCATCACAATGATAAATGTAAGGTATATTTTTATCTTTGAGAAAAAGCTCCAGTCAATCTTTTTTACTATTTTCAATAAAAATTTATGCCTGTTGTATTCTTCAGTTATTCTTCCCAGTATCAGTTATCTTCAGAATATGCTATTATAATGATACGTATTTGTCCTTACACCTAGAATGATAAGTATTTTAGAACATTTAAACACAAGCATTGAAATTTAACTTTTTCCCTCAATTACACTTAGTCAATTTCACATTCTGTTAGTAAGCACATCCAACTCATGAATGAATTTACATAAACACTAGTTAAAAGTTTCTAGATTTTGTTCTTTATTTTCTAAGTAAACTGGTGTGTCAATTGAGGTTACCAGGTGAAGTTAAACAACCTTCTAAAGGCCTGCAGTGCTGCACAATACCAGTTTTATTTCTGGCTTTGCCATTCATTAGCTGTGTGTCCTTTCACAAATTACGTTTTTTCTCTGGGCCTCAGTTTCTTCATCCACAAAGTGTGGAGCTAAAAGTAGATCAATGTTCTTAACACTGATTGGGCATTAAAGTCACCTGGGGGAGATCTATAATACGTGTTTTATTCTAAAAGCTCAGAGTGCTCTTGCCTAGATCAACTGAATCAGAATCTCAGAAGTAGGGGAGTGGGGTTTCTTAACACGTGCAGATTTCAAATTCCCCCAGGTGATCGTAATCCAGCTAAGAGTATAAATAACTGAACATTGTGGTTCTTAACATTCATTTCAAGTTTCTTATTATTTATTTCTCTTATAACTTGGTTTTAGTCCTAGGGATATGTATAGGTGCAAAGGAAGGGTTTAGATAACCCTATCCCATTCTGATTAGGTTTTAAGCCTTTGTCATACATAGCTTTCTAAGAAATAATGGAGTTTTTTGGGGAAAAGCACACCACCATGGTTTTTGCCACATTTTCTGGTGAACATAGCGTTCTCACCTCACACGAATCCATGTTTCAGTGAAACAGGGTGCTGCCGCCTTCCCATAGAAATACCTCACAACTGCTGTGATCGAAATAAGGTGACAGACAGAAAAGGCGCAGATATGGCAACACTCTGGATTGAAATACTCTTTGGACTTTTCTTGGCCACAGAAAAGGGCTCCCATGTCACCTAACTGCTCTGGGTTGTTCAAAATGGCCTGAGGAACTTCTGAACAGGGATAGCTGCCTGGCCCAGTCATGTGCAAGGCGAATGCTGATTGGGCAGTGCAATCAGCTTGACCTCTGCACCAGCCAACTCCAGGCATGTCTTCCTGTTTTCATAGTAGAGTATGCAGGTAATTAGCCTGAAACGTAGGATTCCCTTCATTTGTCCTTTTTGGAAAATGAGACTGTTTTGAGATTATTTCCAGAGAAATTGAAAGAACCTGAAAGATAAAGATTTCACAGCATCTGCTTATTATGATTAATTATCACAGACAGTCTTGGTGACAAAGATGCTCTCCTTGATCAAATATTAGTCAAGCTCCTCTGGGCCCTCTTACTCACTAGGCTTTGTCCTTGGGCCTTGTCTTTAGCCTGTTTGGTACAGTTTTAGCGAGAAGTCCACACTCACAGGCCCTAGTCCTTGAGCTAAATCCCTCTTAATAATCAATACTTATAAATCAGCAAATATTTATAAACCTCCTGCTATGATATCTGTATTATGCTCAGAAATTATATTGTATTAGTTTGCTAGGGCCACTACAACAAAGTACCATAGACTGGGTGGCTATGATGTATGTACCATATGATACACAAACAACAGAAATGTATTATCTCACTGTTAGGTAGGCTAAGAGTCTGAGATCAAGGTGTTGGCAGGCTGGTTTCCTCTGAGGCCTCTCTCTTTAGCTTGTAGATGGCTTTCTCCTTGTGTCTTCACATGGTTGTCTCTCTGGCTGTGTCTTAATCTTCTTTTCTTAAAAGACTGCTAGTCATATTGGATTAAGCCCACCTTAATGATTTTATTTTAACTTAGTTACCTACGTAAAGACCCTGTCTCCAAATAAAGTCACAGTCTGGTTAAGACTTCAACATATGATTTGGGGTGGGGGTGCAATTCAGCCCATAACACAAGTGTAGCACAGAGATTTATTTGTAATTTAATGTAGGGTGGAGATCTGTTGATGTTTGTCTACAATTTGTTTTTGTTGCTATAGACCTGTCTGGAAGAAATTAAATACTGTCTCCCGTTCTCTTGAAGCCTGAGCTCTCTTTTTCCTCAGAGGGAATTTGAAAAAATAGAAGAGAATATTCTGGGACTGAGTTGGACACCCTGGAAATGATTCATCCCAGAATTTTGTGTTTGAAAGGTTTATGCCCTAAAGGGAATTAGCTATATTGCCCTAGAAGAGAAAGGACTGAAAGGCTGGGGATTAAGGATTTAGGAAGGGAATGACTTTGTGACGTGGATTATTTGAGGCTGGGAAGGGGAAGTATGAAGCAGGGACCTGGGACTCCATAGAGATGCATACAGGTAAGAGCTTTGGCTGTGGAATTTCCTACTCCAGAGATTGATATTCAGGGTCTTAACAACCTCAGCATAGCTGAGATGCCTAATTGTTCCCCAGCATCCATTCTCCTTTCCTTTCTCCCTTTCTTTCCTTCCTTCCTTCCCCTCTCCCTCCCTCCCTCTGTCTCTTCTCCTCTCCTCTCTTCTCTCTTCTCTCTCCTCTCCTCTCCCCTCCCCTCCCCTCCCCTCCCCTCCCCTCCCCTCCCCTCCCCTCCCCTCCTCTTCTCTTCTCTTCTCTTCTCTTCTCTTCTCTTCTCTTCTCTTCTCTTCTCTTCTCTTCTCTTCTCTTCTCTTCTCTTCTCTTCTCTCTCTCTCTCTCTCTCTCTCTCTCTCTCTCTCTCTCTCTCTCTCTCTTCTGAGACAGGGATTTACTATATTGGTTTTGAAGTCCTGGGCTCAAGCAGTCCTCCTGCCTCAGTCTCTTGAGTAGCTGGGACTTCAAGGTACTTGTGTAGCGCCTCCCTGGCACATTGTCCTTTTCTTGCATGTAGGGACAGAACTTCTGGCAGTGTTAGCAGGGCACATGACCACTCAACTAGACTCTACAGTTCCCAGCCTCCTTGTGGCTAGGTGTGGTCATATGACCAAGCCTGAACCGATGGGATGTGAGCAGGAGTGCTCTGAATGGTTTCTGTGCTCTTGGAGACAAAGCAGTGAGAACTGGTGTTTCTCTCTCCTCCTTCCTATGGGCCAGAACATAAACATGGATGGAGATGAGTCAGCTTCAACCACGCCATGAGGAACAGTGCCTTAGGAGATGGCAGAGACACTGGAAGAATGGAACCTGAGTCATGGAATGACCTCATAGTGTAGAGCTGCTTCGCTAATCCTAGACTGCTCACCTCTGGACAGTTACTAGAGGAATAAATAAACGTTTAAATTTTTAAAGCCACTGTGATTTAGAATCTTTTTGTTATAACAGCTTACCCATATCTTATATTTAGCAAGTAAGAGCTTGAGTCAAACTTCCTGTTGTGAAGAAATTTAAATCAATTATATAAGCAGATAAAACTAAAACATCTTCCTGCTTAAAAAAAATCTGTTATAATTGATTTTATTTTAAAATATATGAGAATCTTTAAATAGATTATATTTCAATGAGGGACAGCATCTTTTTTCTTTGGACTGGTATATGAAAATCTTTTTGGCAGAGGGAGGGTTACACTTCATGTCAAAAAATTTAATACATATTGGAAAACTTGAAAATTAAAAAAAAGTAAAAAGTAAAATCAACTCAGATGAGCCCATCATAACTATTTTGTTATATTCTTCAAGCTTGATTCTATGCACATAGAATTTTATTTTTGAAATTGGATTATCTGCATACACAAAATTGCATACTGCTTTATTCCTTGTAGCCTCATAGCATGAGTATACCATATTCCAAAATAATTAGAAATCCTTGGAAGACATAATTTTTACAGGCTTCATGATTTTTTTCATAGCTATTTTGTATTTTGTTTGATCACTGCCTTTTACTGCAACTTAGGTGGTTCCCCATTCTCCTTGCCATTATACATTGCAATGGCTGTCTATAATGGACAAGTGTCAAAGATATGCAACATCTTTGAGCGTTATCCCCATATTCGGATAATCTGGAAACTTCCCATTTTCTGAGCTCTACTTTTGAAGGCAGAAGCCAGAAGATTCTCATTAACAGACTCCTTCAGGCTATAGCTGCAATGCTGGGACACAGATTCAGATATACCCAGTGACCCCTAGCCTCAGAAGAAGTGGGAGATATAAGGAGCTCATCATGCACAGTAGTGTGGGTTGTCTAGCAAGGGCGGAAGTGGCAGTACATGGATTTCTTTTCTTCACTTTTACTTTTTCTTTTCTTTTCTTTTCTTTTCTTTTCTTTTTTTTTGAGACAGAGTTTCACTCTTGTCGCCCAGGCTGGAGTACAATGGTGCAATCTCGGCTCACTGCAACCTCTGCCTCCTGGGTTCAAGCTATTCTCCTGCCTCAGCCTCTCAAGTAACTGGGATTACAGGTGCTTTCCACCATGCCCAGCTAATTTCTGTATTTTTAGTAGAGACGGGGCTTCACCATGTTGGCCAGGATGGTCAAGAACTCCTGACTTCGGGTGATCCACCCGCCTCAGCCTCCCAAAGTGTTGGGATTACAGGCATAAGCCACCACGCCAAGCCAGCACATGGATTTCAAAGGCTATGGTGGAAGAACCCTGTGTGCAGACCTTATGCTGCCGAATGGCAGCCATCAAATTTTGCTAGAGCAGTTTCTACAGCATGAGTAGGCATTGTTCCAGGCATGAGCCACAGAGCCCAGGATTCTGTGTTTCCAGAGTTGAGTTCTCTGAGCTTTCTACTATGATGTAATAAAATCATATTCAGTATAAATAGCCAGAGTGAATTTTGCTGAAGAGGATTTGGATCAACAGAAACTCTCATTTATTACCGATGGGAATGCAAAGTGTTGCAGTTACCTTGAAAGACATTTTGGTAGTTTCTTTCTTTCTTTTATTTTTCTTTTTGAGACAGAGTATTTCTCTGTTGCTGAGGCTGGAGTGCAGTGGCATAATCTCGGCTCACTGCAACCACGGCCTCCCAGCTTCAAGTGATTCTCCTGGCTCAGCCTCCCAAGTAGCTGGAATTACAGGTGCCCGCCAACATGCCTGGCTAATTTTTTTATATTTTTAAATACAGACAGGGTTTCCCCATGATGGCCAGGCTTGTCTCGAACTCCTGACCTCAAGTGATCCGTCCACCTCAACCTCCCAAAGTGCTGGGATTACAGGTGTGAGCCACCATGCTAGCGTTAACCACAGTCTTACCTAAGGATTCACTACTCACACTATTAGGTATTTACCCAATATGTCCACGCAAAAACTTGCACATAAATGTTTGTAGCAGATTCATCTAACACTGGTAGCAACCAATGAACCAATGTCTTTCAGCAGGTAAACAGATACACATATCATGGTATATTCATATAATGGGATGCTATTCTGAAATAAAAAGGAAAGCATTGTCATGCCACACAAAAATATGGATGAATGTTAAAGAAATATTGTTAAATGAAAGAAGTTAGTCTGCATAAGTGATATAATATATGATTCCATTTATATTATATCCTGGAAAGGCAAAACTGTAGAGATTGTAAAGAGATCAGTGGTTGTCAAGGATTTAAGCGGGTAGTGGGAGTTTAAATACATAAAGCACAAGGGATATTTTTAGGGCATAGTTCTCCCCTACCAGGAAGTGACAGGCAGAAAGTGAGAGGTGAGACATCTGGGTGTCTTAGGCAAGACTTCGTTAGATGGTATCTGTGTGAAGCTGGTCCCTGCTTGAGACAGATGATTTGAAGTGGAGAACAAGAGATGCCTGGCATGTATAGGTGTGTGAGTGTGTGTTTGTTTTTGAAGTAATAAAAATCTTAGAGTATGTTTTGCTTTAATCCTAGGATGCCACGATGTAAGAACTGATGTTTCCTCTTTTGGTAATGCTGCCTCTCAGATAATTACTTAGAAACAATACCAAGATGGCGATGGATAAGCAATAGAGTGGAAATTAACGTACCACAGCATCACATATAATTTGAGAGCTTCAGTGTACCTTGGAGAACACAGAATTTCAGTGCTGAAGGATACCGTGAGCACAATCCAGTCATAGCATCTATCTGAAACATGAATTCAATTCCCTTCTCCACACTCTATCTCTTCTGTCATTGACTCTTTGCTACCAGAGTTCTTTGGTGGCAAATAATTCCAAATAATAGTAACAGTTATATTCCCTATCTAATGTTAATGTTTAAATTATTTTCTAATGTCACTAGAAAACTGAGCAACTAAAATATTTAGGGTATCTTGCCAAGTAAAAGTTAAACTGGACAAAATAAATTTATAATAAGGTTTGTGTTTTGCTGCCTGGATAAGAAAACCAGATATATCTTCTTCTGGGGGACTAGGAGTTTGTTCTTCAATAGATGAATTTGGGGAAACATAATTCAGCTGTAACACAAAGTAAGACTTATATTATAGTCTGATTCCATTTCTGATGTTTGACTGATGATGCATTTCATGTCCCGCCTCTCCTTTCTGTCCCACATCTGGGCAAGCTGATCAGAAAGCCCAGGAGCTCCCTCCTTTGGCACCAACAGCAAGTTCAAACCACGTAAGTCCCAGCCAACAAGTGGGTATCTCACCTCAGGCTCAGCCTCCAACCACAATGAAAAACCAAGCCAATCTCCCTTCCCTGCTCTCTCAAGCCATTGTTGTATCCGCTTGGGAGACTGCCCTGCTCTTCCCAGAAAGCCTCCCTATGTGAGTGGTAACTCTTTTATATCCTCTTGGGGTGCCTGGGGTCTCATCAGTCTCAACATCCAAACCGAATGTTGCAAGGGAAATTCCGTCCTATTGCTACAGGATGACCCAAACAGTTTACTTCTCATATCTGACTAAAATAATACTTACAAAGTCAACCAAGGCCATAACATTAACGTAAAACATAAAATCATTTTATTTATTTATTTTTAAACTTGTAGAGTCCTGGACAAATATTTATTCATTTAGTTATAGGTTGGTGCAAAACAAAAACCACACTTACTTTTTCACCGACCTAAGCTTTTTATCAGTATTGGCTCATGGATTTTTTAAATTCTATGCATTATAATCCATTGCTATCATTATTTATTTTGTTGCTCAAGTTGTTCTAGGTTTGAGTTTGAATATTTTTATTTTATTTTATTTATTTTATTTGAGTGAAGATCTTGCTTTGTTGTCCAGGCTATAGTGTGTGGCATGACCATAGCTCAGCATGACCTCAAACTCCTGGGCTCAAGAGATTTTCTCACCTCAACACTTGAGTAACTGGAGCTACAGGCATGTGCACCATGCTTGGCTAATTTTTTAATTAAAAAACATATATATATTTTTTGCAGGGACAGGGTCTCACTATGTTGCCTAGGCTGGTCTTGAACTCTTGGACTCAAGTGATCCTTTTACCTGGACCTCCCAAAATGCTGGGATTACAGGCATGAGCCACCATGCCTGGCTTATATACTTTTTTTCACAGATGTCAAGGATCAATCTCTTTTTGACTAAAAATAAACATCTAAATATAATAGGAATGAAGTATTAATTTCTTTACATGATAAAGAATACATATTTAAAACTAACTCAGCATTATACTTAATGGAAAATAGTAGCACTAATTCTTTTTTAAATATAGGAAGAAAGTCACTATATATCCTATCATCACCCTCTTTAGGAAGTGTTTGTGCCAGTCATGAGTCAAGGTCTTTCAGCTCTAAACATACTTTTTTAGATTCTGCTCTGTGTTGGTGGGGCTGAGACTGTAAAAAACAGCTCGGTTTTGCCAGATGGCTCCGTGGTTCTATCATTAGGAGGCATACATGGGATTGGAAGGCAGGAATAGAGAGAAGGGAGTTGGTCCTTCCTGTTTGGCTCTTTCTGTTGGTTTGCCCCAGGAATGACTTTTCCCTCCAGCAGTAGTGGTTAGTTCCACTATTCAGTTTTCTTCCTGACACATGAGGAACCAACCTCAGCATACCCATTTAGAGGTACAAATAGCAGTCAGCCTATGTCTCGCCTCAAAATTCTGAGCCCCATTCTACAAGATCCCTCCCTCAAGTTCCTGAAGATAGCAGCAGCTGATGATGGTGCCCCTCCTTAGAGGCCTAGACCCCAACTATGTAGATTCCCTCCTCTAAGTTTCCAGTTCCAATTACTCCAATCTCTTCTCTTTATCTCCCCAGCTTCTTCCTGCAGTTGTAATCTCTACATTACCTCAGTATTCCCTTTCTACATTCTATACCTCTGAATGAAAACTTAACTTAGGCGAACTTTGTGTTAAATTATTTCTGGGGCTTCTGTTTTCCTGACTAGACCATGGCCGATACAGCATTAAAAATGCCAGACATAGCTACTTAAGAAGAAAAATAACAACTATAAACACAGAAAGGAAAAAAACTGTCATTTCTAACACAACTAATTTAAAGACAATATATGAGGAAATGACCAAACAGAATAAATGTGCTTATAAAAGCTTCAGGATATGAAAAGTCTAAAAAATATTTTTATTAATATATATTTGATATGCAATTAGAAAATACAATGTAAAAATGTTCAATTCACAGCAGCACAGAGAACATAAAGGGAAACAGACAAAAAAAAAAAAAAAAAAAACTTACCATTATAAACAACCACCAAAGCAGCAGCAACAATAAATTCCCATCCAAACTGAGCCCGCAAATCAAAATTCTAAAACACAGATTGAAATGGCAAGAAAGCTATCCAGTGAAATTAATAATGAAAATATTTCTCACAATTTTGTCTCCTATGAACTTAATTTTATAAAACAATCCTGAGAAGTCTTTTAAAATCTTTACATCTACAAAGAGATAACAAGGAATAACATTAATTTTAAAATATTTTAAAAATTATTAAATAAAAGCTTGTAGAAATGATAAACAGGTTTATATTTTTAAAGTGCAAATTGAAAAACTGAATAAAAAAATTAAACATACAGAATAAACTCTAGATGGACAGTGTCAAAAAGAGATTCCATGAACTGACAGGAATTACAGAGGACTTCACTTGAAATAAAGCACAGTGAGGCAAATACATAAAAATATAAAACATTTTTGTGTGGAGGATAAATTGATAAGCTCAAATATACACCTCATATTGTTGTTAACTGTTGTGAGACACCTTGGTTCTTGTTTTTCTTTCGTTTAAAAGAATTTAAATAAGAGACACACAGCAAAGGAGAGGTAGCATAGTAACTTACTGTAAAAGAAAAAAACGGTGGCCGGGTGCGGTGGCTCAAGCCTGTAATCCCAGCACTTTGGGAGGCCGAGACGGGCGGATCACGAGGTCAGGAGATTGAGACCATCCTGGCTAACATGGTGAAACCCCTTCTCTACTAAAAAATACAAAAAACTAGCCGGGCGAGGTGGCGGGCGCCTGTAGTCTCAGCTACTCGGGAGGCTGAGGCAGGAGAATGGCATAAACCCGGGAGGCAGAGCTTGCAGTGAGCTGAGATCCGGCCACTGCACTCCAGCCTGGGCAACAGAGCGAGACTCCATCTCAAAAAAAAAAAAAAAAAAAGAAAGAAAGAAAAAAACGTATTTCAAAAGTTAGAATAGACAGTACACTCTGAGAGAGAGTGTTTAGGGCAGGCTGCTCGCAAGGATGAGAGAGCGTTGAAGATTGTTGAAGAAATTCTTTTCATGGGAGTTTTATATGATTATTTATAAGAAGATGGGAAGAAGTGAAACTCGTAAGCTTCTTGTGGGTGGTCTTTGGGGAGCACATGCGCAGTAGCTGTATGTGATTGTTTATACATCACATGTCTCATTAGTATCTGAAATTTCTACCCAGGAATATGTTTCTTACTATTATAATGAGCAAAGGGCCAGTTTAAGGACAGGTAAAATCAATGTGTGCATGATCTCTACAGGGGAAATTTTCTACTGGATAGCTTTGTTTGGATGAACTCAATTACAATGTGAATGCTTAGGCTTATTGTGTTGACTGTACAGTCACCACGCTTGTTGCGTCTCAAGGACATTGTCCCTTCCCTGACTACCTATTCTACTCCAATTTCTCCTTAAGAGATTTTAGGGCCCATAATTATATGGGAGGTTGAGGGGTTAGGTCATTTTTTTTTTTTTTTTTTTTGGAGTTGTTTTTTGTTGAGTGGAGCCTTGTCCTTAGAGTCTGTTTTTGTCTGGTTTAACAGGATATAAGCCATGGTATTTATGGGACTGGTGGCAAGATGTGAGACAGCTCATTAGCAGTCAAAGGTTGAAAGTCTTGTAAAACCATCATGTAGACCTGGAATTGTTGAAAGTGAGAGATTAAGGAATTAGCTAGTATTTTAAATGAAGTTGAACCAAAAGTAAAAGTTAAAAGTATGGTGATAACTGGCATTATTACAGAGAGTAAGCCAGATGGTAGTCATTGTTTTTAAGTTTTTATGGAAGTTTTTAAAGATTTAATTTTGTCTGCCTGGGTAATGATATTTAATTTTTTTTGATTGATATAAAAGCAGTATTTTAAAAAAGATATAAATATGTTTCTGTCTTGTTTTGTTTTGTTTTTCACCTGGCTGTGAGAAGATTTAAGGCTCTTTGGTTTGTAGGATTATAGCGGCCAGGGAGTCTAGCTACAGACTAGCAAGGCCCTCTGTTTGCCAGAAGGTCGCTGTGATTTTTTAAGACAGTTAATGCTAGATTTTTAAGTCTCTGCTCCTCTGGTAGCTGACCCTGCTAATTTTGATAGAGAGGATAGAACTAACGCTAAGGAAATGAAGGGTTTTCCTTGGAGGTGGATTTTGTGATGTTGGTACATGGGGAAAGGGAGAGATGTGTCCGTCTATGTGAAAATTGGGGGGAAATGTAAGCAATGGCTCATCATCCCTTCCACCATGGAGGGAGTTGTCAATATGCTGAAGATTTATAACTTCCCCACATTTTTTGTGATGGTGAAATTTGTGTTGTAAAATATTTTGTATTAAAGTGGTGAAAGTAGTGGAGTTTCTTTAAAAAAATATTTGTGGTCTATATATGAAAGGCTTTGTGTATTTAACACAAAACCTGGTAGTGGTTATTAGGTCTATTGATGAATAGTTAAGTTGGATGGTGCATTAATAAGTGTTTGGAATAAAGTTTTATTTTAAGGGTCCCACTACAAGGTATAGTTATATTTTGATCGGATATGTTGACAGTTCCCAGAAGATATATTGAGATTGGATGAATAAAGGCTTCACATGCGAGCTCTGCCCCATATAAGCTAGAGATTCTAGTTTATTGACAGCAAATAGAGGCCATATCAGTTTCAGGACATGATAGAGCAGGAAATTGGTTGGACGAGTAAGTTGTTATTAGTTTAATTTTTGTAGAGGTATTGACTAAGATAGATGACCCAGTGACAACAGTTCGGCGACATTGACTCCTGAAATTTTCTTATGAAAGTGGTGGAGCTAAATGATTGTTGTAAAGGCAAAAGGGGAATAGTGCTGGAAAAGAGATAAAATAAATCTTTTTTTTTTTTCTTTTGGGACATTTGAATTATTGTTGGTAGTGAAGAGGAAGGGCCGGTTGCGGTGGCTCACGCCTGTAATCCCAGCACTTTGGGAGGCCGAGGCGGGTGGATCACGAGGTCAGGAGATCAAGACCATCCTGGCTAACACGGTGAAACCCCGTCTCTACTAAAAATACAAAAAACTAGCCGGGGGAGGTGGTGGGCGCCTGTAGTCCCAGCTACTCGGGAGGCTGAGGCAGGAGAATGGCGTGAACCTGGGAGGCGGAGCTTGCAGTGAGCCGAGATCGCGCCACTGCACTCCAGCCTGGGCGACAGAGCGAGACTCCGTCTCAAAAAAAAAAAAAAAAAAAGAACTTAAAGAACCTATGACTTGACCCCACAGTTTTCTTTCTTTTTTTTTTTTTTTTTTGTATTAACTGTTAGGCCTGATATCCCCATTCTGTGGGGCAGTGAGTTTTTTTCTGGAGATGCGTTGGGATGCTAGGCCAGTCTTTTAAGGACACAGGTCTGGTATATTTTTAACTTTTTGGTCATGCAAAGCCAACAAAGTTGAGTTGAGTTTAATAGACTGACGGTATAGTTGTTTATTTTTCTAGTAGACATTTCAGTGTCTCTAAAAGCCATTAGAGCATGGCAGGCAAGTGACAAGAAAATGAAGATGTTGTTTATTTTTCAGCTTGGCTCCATTTGGGGTGGTTTTTTTTTTGAATAGAAGTTTTTGATCCCCTATGGGCTTGCAGGTATAATTAGCAGCTTTTTCTTTTTTTTTTTTTTTTTTGTAAGGGTTTATTGTAAAGTTTAATTTCCGTCCTATGGATCCGACTGGCTGTTTTTTGTAGCTTTACAGTTGTTGGGGTGCCTAGTAGTACTTGTTAAGTTTTTATTTTATTTTTTTTTATGAAATTAGGAAGATGTTGATCTGTTGGGGACCTTTTTCTTTTTAAGTTTTTAATAGAACCCAGTCTCCAGGCAGGATTTTGGGGTTGTGTTTTATTTGCCCAAGCAAGGGCAGCATCGTACTGTCATATTTTTAGATGGCCTGTTGTACCTAGAGTAGATTTTGAGTATATTTTATAATAGACTGAGTTTTTGGCTTGACTATCATGTCTAAGGTAAGGAACGGTCTTTCATCAGTCATTTGAAAAGGACTAAGTTTTGCTTTTTTTGGGTGGTGCTACTCATATTTTTATGAAGGCTATAGGCCGCAGAGTGTATACCAAGACTTAGAAGTTTGCTGGCACAATTTTGCCAGGGTCCATTTTAAAGTTTGATTAGTCCTTTTAGCTTTGCCAGAGGCTTGTGGCCTACAAGGAGTGGAGATGAGTTTTAACTTCTAGAGCTTGGACTATCTGTTGGGTAATAGTTGTAACAAAAGAGGAGCCGTTGTTGCTCTGTAAGGCACTAGGGAGGCCAAACTGTGGTATGATTTTTGTTTTAGTAGTGCTTTGTCCACTTCTGCAGTTTTGTTAGTTTGTTTTGGTAGGAAAAGCTTTTACTCATTTAGTAAAGACGTTTACAAAAACTAGAAGATATTTAAATCCTCAACGCGAGGGCATCTGGGTGTAGTCAGTTTGTCAGCCCTCTTCAGCATAGGTTCCTGTCACTGGAAAAGGATTAATAAAGGAGGAGGCCTTTGTTTGGGTTTGCTCCCAGAGTTATTCAGGGAGAAAAGTTCACATATAAGGTGAATGGCTTTTGTAAGTTTGGAATTCCCAGAGCAGGAGTCTCAATAAGGGTACCCTGGGTTTTTTTTTTTTTTTTTTTTTTTTTCATTCTAAGGGTTCAGTGTCAGGCCCTTTCGTGGCCTCATATAGAGGAGGACAAGCCATTAGTACAAATCCTGGAATCCAGGTTTATGATTCTCAAGTCTTGTACTGGTAGATATTTTTGGTTTGGTTTTATGGCTGGTACAATAGGAGTATTATCAGGTGATTGACAGGGCAGTGGTAAATCATGCTGCAAGAATTTAGAAATCAAGGGCTCTAATCTTTTGGTTTGTTTTTAATTTGGGGAATATTGTTTTTTATTGGTGTACCTATTGGGTTCCATAGTTTAATGACCTCTGGTTGAGCCTGACGGGTTCTTCCAGGTACCCCATCATGCTAGATGGCAGGATTTACTTGTTCTAAGATTGACACAGTTACGTAATCTGTTGGTCCAGCAGTGAGGACCATTTGGTAACAACTGGTGCCTTTGAGTGATATAAGGACTTCCATATTTAATAAGTGTCTGCCTAAGAGTGGTCTAGGACACCCAGGAATAAGCAAAAAAAAGTGATTTATATACTGACATGTGAGTAAGGGTGTGAAATAGTAAGAATGGGGCTGCCCATTGACTCTGGTTACAATTTGTGGAGGTTAATGGGGAAGCATGAGAAGTCAGGACAGATTAAGAGGCCCTGGTATCAATTTTTAAAAATCAATGTTTGTCCCTGCCAGGGGAAGGGTCATCCAGAATTCCAGGTTGGTGACTGGAATGTTCTTTTTGGAGGGGGCCATCTGGATCCCAGGCTTCCTCAGTCTTGGGTCAGTGTCATCTCAAGGGAGGATGTTCCCTTTTCCTTTGGGTAACAATCCACTCCCCAGTGGCATGTTTACAGTGGCTTGTTCACAGATGAGGCATGGTCCCGGTGGG
The DNA here is from genome assembly GCF_007565055.1 of Rhinopithecus roxellana. NCBI lineage: Eukaryota > Metazoa > Chordata > Mammalia > Primates > Cercopithecidae > Rhinopithecus > Rhinopithecus roxellana. The sequence goes on from NC_044557.1 coordinate 29,759,305, forward strand.
TAGCCAGGTGCACTCTCTAGCCCAGTGCCCAGCCTGCTTGCATTTAAAGCAGGCCCCTTGATTGTTGTCACCTCATCATTGACCAGTTTCCAAGCTCTGAGGTAGCCAGGGGTGACCTTGGGGTTACAGAATACTACTCACAGCAACAGCATGTAAGTCTGGGCCTTATTGTGCCTGTTCCTATGATGGACTCTGTCTTCCTCCTCAGCCAGATCTCTATTATTAAACACTTCAGAAGCCACTTCTATTAGTTGAGGCATAGGTGTTTGTGGCCCTAAGTGTAATTTTTGTAAATTTTTTCCTGATATCTGGGGCAGACTGACTGATAAAGTGTTGCCCCAGTAAAACTTGGCCTGCAGCAGATCTAGGGTCTATGTTGGTGAACTTTTGGAAGGCCTGTATTAAGTGTCCTTGAAAGAGGGCAGGGTTTTCATCTTTTTCCTTTGTGACTTCTTTGAGCTTTTCATAGTCAACAGGATTTTTAATACATTGCCTCATTTCTGCCAGGAGGTATTGGACCATGTAGTCTCTATTTTTTTATTCCTCTGGACCTGCTGTAATCTCAATCTGTGTCCTGGGAGGGAACAGCAATAGCTCTCACCTCACGGGTAGCAGGCTGGTCAGCGTCCCCACTATCCGGCTAGCCAGATTCTCTGTTTTTTCTCTGGAATATAGCAAGTCGAAAGAACAACTTGTACATCATTCCAAGTTAAGTCAAAGGCCAAAGTTAGAGCCTGGAGGCCTCAGTAATGCACTGGGATCCTCTGAGAACCCTCTGAGCTTTGGCTTGCATTGGGTTAGAACACTTATTGAGAATGGAACATGTACTCTGATGGGCTCTTCTCCATTGGGGAGTTCCCATAAGGGGAGTCATTTCTCTGGCCCTGGATGGTATGAAGTCCCACTGTGTAACTCCAGCTGGGCTGTTCCCGGTTGAACTTGGCAAAGGAGGATAGAGATGAGCATAAGGGGGAGGTGAAATAGGATTAGATTCTACAGAAGACTGATAGCATGGGGGATGCGGGGGACTCGGAAGGAAGTCTAGGCCTCTGGGAGCCTCTGTCTGGAGCTGGCATTGGGTCGTGGGGCCTAGTATCCCGTCTCCTTAAAAAAAAAGAGGATCTTCTGATGGGTCTGGGTGGCTTTCTGGCTTACTGGGTTTTAGCCCACAGGTGAGGCATAGAACTGGGTTCTGTTTTCAGGCCATAAAGGCCTGTAATAGGTTACCTTAGACCACTTTCCCTAATTTCTGTAGAAAAGATCTAGCTATATGTTGCTGTTGAAGTTTATGGTTTCATTCTCCAGCCATTTTTCATTGTCTGCTAACTTGTACCCAGGCCAAACAGTGTTATAAAAAAAAAAAATCAGTTTTTTCTTTTTTTTTTTTTCTTTCTTTCTTTCTTTTTTTTTTTTTTTTTTAGCTCATCTAGCCAAAAGGTGTTCTACTTTTTTCATATACACTCCAGGGTGTTTCAGTGAGAGTAGAAGCGGTGGCTCCCATGGTCCTGAGAGAATCCCACAATGACAGAAACATACACTGACATCTAGGAGGTCATGGGCATCCCCATGAGCCAACCTGGACCACAATGGCTTCAGGGTGTCCCCTTGAACCTCAATTAAATCAAGGCCCTAGGAGGTCATTGGCATTTTCCACGCACCGTTCTAGGTCTCACTGGCGCTGGAAGTCCTTAGACATGACCATAGTGGCCCCCATGGACAGGTGGGGCCCCCAGATGTCTCTCTTCCAAGCCTTTCCCTATCTCACTGGTTTGCCATTTTTGAAGTCCAATTATAACACCTGGAATGCCGGGATACAATCCCCACAAAAAGCAGTCCACGTGACTGTGCATCTTTTGTTCAGCAAATAAAACCTGTTGAAGGACAATCTCAAGGAGTTTGAAAATGCATGAAGCCTAGAGGGATGGAGTGCTTTTAACGGGTCCCTTAGAGCAGAAAATATTGTGAACAGAAACCCTGAGTAGAAAATAAATCAAAGTAGCCACTAGGTGGCGGGCGAGTATTGCTGGAAAGACAGCAAAGCAGCTGAGTCTAAAATGCGGCCAGAAAGATGTGAAACTAAGCAAGAAAATAACCCGAATATTGAATGTGGAGAGCAACCCATGGTGCCATGTGGTTAGTATAAATAGCACAGAAGCTGCAATTAAAGGGAGAGCAGGGCATATATTCACAGAAAGAATATAGGTGACTTAAAACTTCTCTCCCGAAACTTCACTGAAACAGCTCTGGAAAGAGCAGTGATAGTTAACCAGGTAATCTACTCATCTCGGGGAAAGGGAAACTGAAGTCAATGAAGCGGAAAATCCTCTCTCTGTGTCATGGTACCATAAATGTTGACAGCTGTTGTGAGAGACCTCAATTCTTGTTTTTGTAGTTTGAAACAATTTAAATAAGAGACACACAGCAAAGGAGACGTAGCGTAATTTTTTGTAAAAGGAAAAAAATATTTTGAAAGTTAAGCGCAGAATAGACAGTATATCCAAAAGAGAGTGAGTTTAGGGCAGGCTGCTTATAAGGACGAGACAGTGCTAATTATTGCTGGAGAAACTCCCTTTATGGAAATTTTACATGATTCATAAGGAGGTGGGAAGAGGTGTCACTAGTAAGCGTATTTTGGGTGGTCTTTGGGGTGCACATGCGCAGTAGCCGTAGATGCTTGTTCATATGTCACATGTCCCATTAACATCTTAAATCTCTACCCAGGGCTGTGTTTTTTTTTTTTTTATTATAATGAGCAAAGGGTCAGTGTGAGGACAGGTAAAATCAAAGTGTGCATGCTCTCAACAGGTGAAATTTTCTACTGAAGATAGCTTTCTTTGAGTGAATTCAATTACAATGTGAATACTGAGGCTTATTGTGTTGATTGTACAGTCACCACGGTTGTTGTGTCCCAAGGACATGGTCACTTCCTTGACAACCTATCCTACTCAGTATGAACTCCCAGAGAATAATGTTGAAGAACCAGCAAAGTAAATGAAACAATAGTGACTAAAAATTTTCTAAACTGAAGAAATAAGCATAACCCTTGGATTAAAAGTATACTCTGAATAATTTGCAGGCTAATTAAAAATAAATTCATTCCTTAACACACAAGAGTGAAAGTGTAGGACATTCAGGATAAAGAGAAAATCTTAGAAGTTACCTCTGATAGGTGATAATAATTAGTAACAGCAAATTTCTCATGGAGGAATAGAAGCCAGGAAACAAAGTAAGAATATCTTCAAAATGTAAACTTAGAATTAACTAAGTTGGCTAGGCGCAGTGGCTCATGTCTGTAATCCCAGCACTTTGGGAGGCTAAGGCGGGCAAATCATTTGAGGTCCAGAGTTCAAGACCAACCTGGCCAAAATGGTGAAACCCCGTCTTTACCGAAAATACAAAAATCAGCTGGGCATGGTGGCGCACCCTGTAATCCCAGCTACTTGGGTAGCTGGGGCATAAGAATTGCTTGAACCCAGGAGGCAGAGGCTGTAGTGAGCTGAGTTGGTGCCACTGCACTCCAGCCTGGATGACAGAGCAAGACCCTGTCTCAAAAAACAAAACAAAACAAAACAGAATTAACTAAGTTGACAAAAAGTGTTCACTTAGAATTTTATACCCAGTTATATAACCATTCAAAAGTGAGCTTACAATCAGGATATTTTTCAGACTATACAATTGTATGAGTAATATGAAATTCTAACATTCATAGTAGAAACACAACCTCTGAGAGAAAAGGATGGACTATAAGAAGCAAATGTGAGCAAAGAAAGTGATGATTTTGATAAATTCAATTAATTTGAAAAGATAGTGATAACTATTTTTGTAAAACAATGTAAAAAATGACAAAGTGAATGCAGGGTTTTATTGGGCAATTAAAGTATGCTAAGGTCTTTACCATATTCTTAAGGAAGAGAGACATTCTAAATAACGGTATATTGTATTAGAGAAATTCATAATTGTTTATGCTGAAAATTAAGCACAATGATGAAAAGAATAGAAATGGAATGTACAACATCAATACCAGTAGAGAAAAAGATAAGGGGATTTAAAAAATAGAAGGTAGCAAAGAAGGTAGAATAGGAGGCAGTAAAGAAGAATAAAAATGAAGCTAAGAAAAATGAGAAATGGAGCACTCCTCAGCTGGTACTGGGATCTTTGAGCTTGGGATGGGGTTGAGAAAAGAAAATAGAGCTGTTTCTACGAGCAAACTGGATCCAGATAATTCAGAAAGGAACTATTGCTGCTACGGTGAGGAAGTATTGTTGAAATAACATTCACAGGAACAGAAAGCTGGCAGGAAGTCACACAGGAAGTAGATAGAAAGTCATAGGAAGGAAGTTGGAAGAAAAAAATCCGTTTTTCCTTTCCAGATTTGTAGACCTTCCCAAGTACCCTTACTGACAGAAGCAAACATGGAGCTGTTGGCAAAGCAGAAATGTGGTTTGCAGAGTTTGAGCCCCGGTGTCACAAAGCAGAGTGTAAAAGGGTGAGTTTCAAGCTAATAGATAATAACTCAACGACTGGCACACATATTTCTTCATTCTGCTTTTCCAGCACTGTTCAATAAATTATTGTCTTCCCTCTGTGTGTGTGTGTGTGTGTGTGTGTGTGTTTTTTTAAGGTAAATAACAACTTACAAGCAGAAGTCATGAAGACCTTACTGAAAATAACCATAACATAATCTTTCATCTAAAGACTTTCCTATCTCTTCCTGTATAGTTCTTTGCTGAACTTGCATACACACCAGGTTAATTTATAGTTGGAGAAAAGCCTTATAACTCTTAAAGCCCCCTAACTCTCTCTCCAACTTCCAAGTACATAGGGGTTATATCAACATGCTGGGATGCTGTAGGGACATTAAAATGACAAACGTGCTGACTAATGTCAATATATGGACATGGTAATATAAAATTTAAAAATTAAAAAACAACCCAGAAGACAACATCCTAGGGGAACTTTTATATAACAATATAAAGTTTATAGATATACATGAAAAGATTGGAAATAAAATTGGAACAAAGTGAATTAAATTGAAATAAGTCATTGTACCTCACTGTTCCATTTTTTTCTTTCTGTAAAATTGTGCAAGTTCATAATTTTTTAAAAGAAACAATGAGAAAATTTGCTCATTTGTGTTTCCCAAACTGCTTCTCTATCAGATCTGTGCCCATGTCAATGGTTTTTTTGTATTTTCTTTGAACAAATAAAATAATGTTGGTTTTGTCTGACCTATAACCCCAGCTTTTTAAACACTTTATGCTTTTATAGCTGTTTATTATAATATTCATAGACTGAGTAGAGTTCACCCTCTAAATTAATTTTCAAAATAAGATCAATATGTGCAATTAAAGAAAATTCACTATAAAAACTATTACTATCTATCATATAATGCATTGTTGGACCCCTTGTTTTTTAAAAGTAATAACATGCCTGACTTTGTCCTGCTTTGTGCAGAATGAGACATGATGAAAGTATTTTGTGTGCTGACAATAAAACACAGTGAAGGGGAAAAGGAAAAAGCTGCTCCTGTGAAAATGCTTTCGTTTAGTAGGAAGCTCTTCATCCGTGGTTAAAGAGGCACAGAGAAAACACAGTCATGAAAACATAGTTCTTCTTTTAGGCACAAACATGCCTTCGGCACTGATCAAGGTAGCCCCCAAGGATAAGGGCTGGGGCAAAGGACTATTAAATTAGAATGATTTCAATTTCTCCTTTACTGTCTCAAGGCCATCTAGTAAATGTTCTTGCAACTACACCCTCTTTCTCCTCATCATTCCTGTTGTTCTTCTCTTTATTTTTCCCATCCATCTTACAGGAAGGTTATTCCAAAAGTTCAATTCAATATCACCACTATGTATAAGGTAATTACCATGTGAAAGATATCCCAAAATCTCTAAAAAAATTTATTTTCCCTTTTAAGTTAGCTTGAGCACAGCCAATGAAATCCTAACGTACATGCTTATTTCTTGTAAAACAAAGTTCAAACTTGTAAGAACTGTGTTCAGAGAACTCTATAACCTGTCCTTCATTCGCCACCTGTAGCTTATTGCATATTGGTTCTTAATTAAAACCTTTCTCCAAGCAGCCTTCTATCTTCTGTATTTGAAAACCTACCTGGCTCATTCTCCTACCAACCCTACCTTCACTCACTTCAATCTCACCTCCAGTGCTTTCTATAAACCCCAGCCATCTTTCAAACTCACTTATTTTAGAGCTCTTTCACAGCAGAGACTACGCTTTGGATTATCTGTAGCATTTTTTGTTTGTTCAATTGACTTGGCATTTGTCATACACACTCATGAATCATTTATTGCTTTTTCTCTCTGTGTATGAATAAAACCAAGATCCATGGGTTCAGAAATCACATCTTTTGCTTGTTTTCTAAAGGAGAAGCAGAAACAAACACCTTCTCATTCACTGCTGATGCCATGCAACTGCCAAAACTCATGCCCAAATAGGAGATTATTCTTTTTCCCTAGGCAATGAAGTATAATCCTTACACTTATTCACTAAATCCGTGTTTATGGAGTGCATTTTAAGTGCCAGGTACTGGAGACACGTATACACAAAGAGCTCTGCCCTTGTGGGCCTCACAGCCGACTGTGGCACAAACAAGTCATCTGCAGCCTAGCTCAGAGCCCAGATGGTATGAAACATGGTCCCTCAGGTAAGAGAAGGTGAGACTACTGAGCTGACAAAGCGGGAGAGCATTTGAGAGTCCAGTGTCTTCAGCTGCAGGTGTTTTGTGAGACCAACAAGTCTTCACACCTGCTCACACTTTAGAGGGGATAAACAGCATTGCTTCAACGCTTCCTTCTAGAATTTGAGTTCAGCTGAGATAGAGACACAGCATCCAGCCTGATGGAAATACCAGCTTGATTGCTGTGAAACACCAGGATGAGCTTGTGACCTAGATTTGTGGCAAGTGGGAACACTATTATTCCCTTGAAATAAACTCACCCCACCAGCAGCTGGCCTCGCCCGCAGACAGCATTAGCCCAACTAAGCTCATGGCCTACCCGGAAGCAAAACGGGACCTAAGCCAAATCAGCCTCTAGCCCAGGTGAGAATTTTGAGAGAAACAGAGAAGATAATTCAGAGTTCCCACACTCTGCTTCTGGAAACCCTTGATGCATAAAGTTATCTCCATGTTCCTCTCTGGGACTCTGGGAGTCATAGAAGCAATGTCTGTCAACACACTGCCCTCTGGGAAGGCATCTGGGAGAAACTTCTGAGGGGCAATGTCACAGGAAATGCAAAAATGACTTGGTTTTAAATGCCATTTCTGTCATTTATGCACTTTAAAACTCTAAATAATTTTACTGAATGTCGTTTTCCTCTTCTGTAAAATGAAAATTTTTACCTCACAAAGTTTTCGTTAAAATGCATATGGTATACTATAGACCCTCAATAAATGTTTCTAAAATATTTATTCTAAATTTGACTTTCGGGTCTCTAACTTTTCTCCTAATTAAGCAAATAATTTCTTATCTAGTAACAAAAATATAAAAGCAATAATTTACTACAAAAGGGATACTTTATAGATGAGTTGACACTATGTATATATGTTCAAGCTTAGAGGAAAGAGTGAAAACACCTCTTTTTGTTTAATTTCTCCTCAGCACCTGACAAAATACCAGAATTTGGAAGTAGTTGGGATGAGGAAGTTGATAGAAAATACGTTTAAAATTATGGAAGTGCACAGGCCTTATGTATGGATTTTTCCAAATTTTATCCCGTAATACTGAGTGAGTATTTTAGAGATCTCAGATACATCAACTCTGTGTAGCATCAGAGGGATGGATACTCCTTATAACACATAGTCATGCACTTGCAATGCCACCCTGTCCTCTGACATGGAACTCCAAGGGTAGGGTCATTCTATGTGTGCCCACCCTCTTGTGTTAATTACTGTGATGAATTGTACTGACCTAACAGGTGACATTCCTTTAATTTTTCTTCCCATAGCAAAATGTAAAACTACTCATTAAGAACAAGTATTTTGTAAAGAGAACTTAATATGTATTTTAAAATATTCAACGAGATACTTATAATACATTTAAATAAGCAAATTCTAAATAAAAACGTCACTTTAAATTCAGGTAAACAAGGCAGCATGAAAACAATAAGTAAAAGAAAGATGATTTCAAAACCAGAAAAAAGACATTCCAGCAAAAAATAAAACCAAATTGGCTTAAAGCCAGCTAGTCATCTTGACTACCCTTTGCTAGAGTTTCCATTTGCTATACAGTAGCTCTGTTCTCCTTATTGTTGGAGTGATTTTTTTCCAGGGCATCACAAATTTGTGATTTGCAATACAAAAGACATGAAATCAACCCAGGTGCCCATCAGCAATGGACTACATAAAGAAAATGTGGTACATATACACCATGGAATACTAAGCAGTCATAAAAAAAGAACAAAATCATAACCTCTGCAGCAACACAGATACAGCTAGAGGTCATTATCCAAAGTAAACCAATGCAGAGACAGAAAATCAAATACCGTATGTTCTTCTGTAGAAGTAGGAGCTGAACATTGGGTACACATGGACATAAATATGGAAACAATAGGCTTTGGAGAATATTATAGTGGGAAGGTGAGAGGGTTGAAAAACCCTGCTGGGTTCTATGCTCACCCACTGGGTGATGGGTTCAATCATACTCCCAACCCCAGCATCACGCAATCTACCTCTGTAACAAATCTGTACGTGGACCCCCTGAATCCAAAGTAGTAGATACAAAAATGAAATAAAATAAAATTGGTGATCTGATGGTTGAAAAATTAACAGCATAAGATTTTATTTTGACCTTGAGCAGTGGCTCACGCCTGCAATCCTAACACTTTGGGAAGTCCAGACAGGCAGATCACTTGACCCTACGCATTCGAGATCAAGCTGGGCAACATGGCAAAACCTCATCTCTACCTATATATACATATATAAAATCTCTACCAATATATATCTCTACCTATATATATATACACACACACACATATATCTACACTATATATGTATATATACACAAAAAATTAGCCAGAAGTGATGGCGTGCATCAGGAGTCCCAGCTACTTGGAAGGCTGAGATAGGAGGATTGTTTGAACCCGGAAGGTGGAGGTTGCAGTGAGCTGAGATTAGGCCATTGCACTCCAGCCTGGGCAACAGAGAGAGACCCCTATCTCAAAAAACACATTATTTTACTCAACAACCTCTATTGACCATCATGTGACCTCATTTAACCACAAAGAAGTTAAACTCAAAAGCAGGAAACAGACATACAAATAGGGGACTACCCAGCGAGAAACAGAATCCTGGCATCATTTCCATTTTTTGAGGCTTTTGTTTTTTGAGACATATTTGGTTTTCTATTCCTGCATTTGCTAAAGATAATAGCCTCCAGATCCATCCATGCTCCCACAAAAGACATAGTCTCATTGTTTTTCATGGCTGCGTAGTATTCCGTGATGTATGTGTACCACATTTTTATAATCCAGTCTATCATTGACGGCATTTAGGTTGCTTCTATGTCTTTGCTATTGTGAATAGCACTGCAATGAACATTTCCGTGCATGTGTCTTTATGATAGAATGATCTATATTCCTCTGGGTATATACTCAGTAAAAGAATTGCTGGTTCAAATGGTAATTCTGTTTTTAGCTCTTTGAGGAATCGTCACACTGCTTTCCACAATGACTAAAGTAATTTACACTCCCGCCAACACTGTATAAATGTTTTCTTTTCTCTGCAACTTTGCCAGCCTCTGTTATTTTTTGACTTTTTGATTATAGCCATTCCGACTTGTGTGAGAAGGTATTTCATTGTGGTTTTGGATGGCATTTCTCTAATTATCAGTGATACTGAGGTTTTTTCATATACTTGTTAGCTGCATGCATGTTTTCATTTGAAAAGTACCTGTTCATGTTCTTTGCCCACTTTTTAATGTTGTTTTTTGTTTTTCTCTTGTGAATTTGTTTAAGTTCCTCATAGATGCTGGATATTAGACCTTTGTCAGTTGCATAGTTTGCAAATACTTTCTGACTGGAGTACTTTGGGTCTTTGTTTATATGGGTCAAAAGAAGTGAAGAGACAAGATGAACATCTGGCTAATTCAGAGAATATTATTCTCCCCTAATGCTGCTTTCAAAGGAAAAGCAAGAGGCTTGAGCCTGAATTAGCAGAGATGGTTGTGGAGTGATACAACTATGCACTGGCCTACACAAACATTTGTCACTCTGACCATAGCATACCTCATGTCTCTGCCTAGCTGCCTGGCTGCTATTGTGATGTGGAATCCCAAAGCCACACCATGTCCCCCCACTCACAGATTGGACCCTCACCCACACATCTCTTCTCACTAGAGTTTAGGACACCAAAGAGCCAGGTGGCCCAGCAGGTGGCATCACCAGGATCTCCAGCCTATGGGGGAAGAGGGACAACTCTGACTGTGTTTGACCTGATTTGAATAATGTCTCTAGGACATGTGGCCGTAGCTGCTTCATGGCTAAATTTCAGTTTCTAAACTATAAAATGAGGAAAACCATAATCCTAGCCACCTTACCAAGTGGAGATGATTAACCATAAATTGCGTAGCTCGTAGTGAGTGTTTTCTCAAAGGTAGAAGTTTGTGGTGACATTCCCACAACTAGTTTGAACATTCGCTGATGATTCTTGCCTAAATCAATTATTCATATGATAGTTGCAAAATGATAATTTTCCATGTCCACCATTCTCCCTAAACTTGTTAATTACAATAGAAGACCTTTCTCTTCTCTCTTATGTACTTATTTCTTTTGTTTAATCAGTAGGAACTAACAGATTCTTATTTTACCCAATGGTTTATAATCCATTACTAATATTATTGATCTTGATGCTCAACTTTTCCCAGCCTTTGATCAGGAAAAATTCCTTCAAGCTTTTCCTCATGTCCTTTTAACGTGTCCCTAGCATTTCTTTCTTTCTTTCTTTCTTTCTTTCTTTCTTTCTTTCTTTCTTTCTTTCTTTCTTTCTTTCTTTCTTTCTTTCTTTTTTTTTTTCTTTTGGCACTTGTTTTGGCATAACAAAGTGTTTAGGGCTTGTATTGCATTTTCCCTACCCTAGCCTTTTTTTTTTTTTTTCCTCTTTCTTTTCTTTTCTTTTTTTTTTTTTTTTGAGAAGTCCTGCTTCTTTTTAGTGGAAGACAGTATATAGACATCTGGACACTAGATGTGTTTATTGCTTTTTGGTGTCATTGTTTTTAGGTCCTTTCAGCAGAAAAACTGGAGAATATACACATGTACTCACAAGTGTAACTATGTCTATAATATTATTTGAAAACCATGTGTTGTTCAGGCTAATACCACTGATTCCAATTCAATGTCACAGGGTTCTTCTTAGCCTTTTGCCATTATGTATTTGTATGTCTCTTCTCAACATCATCAATACATGTACTCATTGCTAACTCCTACAATACATAGGAAGTTGTTCAGAATTGCTAACCCACAACACTGCTAAAACAAACCCTACTAAATAGAGTTCAAGATTTGCTCACAATCGGTTTTTTTCTTATAGTCAAAATATTCTGTTCAAAAAACTCTTCAGAGTGAATTTATTTTTTAAAAACAAAGTTATTTGTGTTAATTTTCCTCCTCTTCACTGTGGTCATGCTCTCCATTTTAAATACACTTACATTTATTTATTTCATTTGTGTTACCTTTTAGGACTTGCCCCCTTCAATTTTATTTAATTTAATTAATTTAATTTTATTTAGTTTTGGAGTATGTAAACATTAATGGGTTCAAAAAGTCCATACTATACAGATATATACTCAAACATTTGACTTTCCCTTCGCTATCCCTTCCACTCAATTCCCGTATACCTCTACAGGCAACCAATCTCATCTGTTTCGGTTTTATCTGTCCTGTGTTTCTTTTTATAAAAATAGGCTAATGGAGCCATACAGAGCTATAGATATCTATATCTATATCTAACCTCTATATCTTTTATGTCTTTCATGCATAAAAGATATACATATATACTCTTCTGTCCTTTTATTATTATTATCCTTAACAACATGTCCTAAAAATGACTTTATATCAGTTTGTAGATATCTTCCTTATTCTTTTTTTATAGCTGCATAGTGCTCCATTGTGTGGATATACTATCACATAGAGTTTTTATGGATTTTTACATCTCATTTTATCCTAGCAATACTCTGTGAAGTAGGAGAATGTGTGTGTTGTTATACTCATTTCATATTTGAGAAAAATAGATTCAGGGAGTTAACACAGATGAGTATTGACAGAGCAGGATCTGAGACTGGGTCTTAAGTTTGAGGCCAGCCCTCCCCTGATCATGCTGTGCTGTTAGTCTTTTTTTTTCCATTAACTTTTATTTTAAGTTCTAGGGGACATGTGCAGGATGTGCAGGTTTGTTACATGGGTAAATGTGTGCCATGGTGATTTGCTGCACCCGTCAACCCATCACCTAGGTATTAAGCCCCATATGCATTAGCTCTTTATCCTGTTGCTCTTTCTGCCCCCACCCTTCTGACCAGCCCCAGCACATGTTGTGTCCCTTAGATCTCTTAACCATCTATGTCTTAGGATAACTCAGTCTTTGTGGGCTAGTCTGGAACAGTGACCACTACTTATAACCGGTCTCTATGTTTAATGGTAATAATAATAATAATAATAATGTATTCTGAGTTCTGAACAATCACTTTAAAACAAAATTTTGTAAAGTAGTCTACATCAGGGTCCTGAATGTGCTTAAAGTTGGTAACTTGGGAAGAGTTAATAAAGGAGCTTGTTGCAGGGAAGTAGAAATTAGAACAATAATGAGACACTCTCTTGTAATCATCTGACCGACCAAATTTAGTAAGCCTAACTATACCAACTGTTGGAGAAGATATAAAGAAACAGAAATGCTTATAGACTATTGGTATGCATTTAGTCAATCACTTTGGAGAACAATTTGGTAACAGTCTATACATTTACAGTTATACACAGCTTTAATGTAATAATTAGAATATAATGGGTTTATTAGTGCTTTTTAAAATGAATTAATATATATTTTTAAATTTTCTCAGTTTTTATATCTAATATGATAAATGTTGATAGCTGTAAGACACATATACAAATCTCGTTATGATCCTAAATAAGTTTTAGAAGTGTAGAGGGGTCCTGAGACAAAAATGTCTGCAAACTGCTGCCCTAGAGAAATGCAGGAACATGTACATAAGGAGAATTGTTTAAAAACAGTCAGACTGTTGGTGATTGAGGAAATGCAGACATAAATGTCCATCATGGGAGCATGACAAATGCAGTGCTGTATATTCACACAATGGAATTTCATATAGAAACCAAAATGGAACAACTTGGATAAATCTCAAAATCTGTTGCGTGAACAAAACAAGTCACCTTGAATGTTGCATAGAGTATGACACATTTTCTTTTTTTTTTTTTCCTGCCTAGGCTGGGGTGCAATGGCAATCACAACTCACTGCAACCTCCACCTCCCAGGTTCAAGCAAGTCTCCCACCTCAGCCATGTAAGCAGCTGGGATTACAGTTACCACCACCACATCCAGCTAATTTATGCATTTTTTGTAGAGACAGGGTTTTACCATGTTGGCCAGGCTGGTCTCGAACATGGGGCCTCAAGTGATCTGCCCACCTTGGCCTCCAAATGTGCTGAGGTTACAGACATGAGCCACCATGCCCGGCTGACACATTTTCTTTAACTTAAAAAAAATTGCAAAACAATTGCATGCATTGTGGATACATCCATGCATGTGCAATGAAAGCCTGAATGCATTCCTGGGAATTATGTATTTCAACTTCAAAATAGATAGCTTCAACTTTATTATATGATGTTTTAAAGAAGATATATGTGAGGCAAATATGTGAAAGTAATGGGATTTTGTGGGGTTACAAAGGTAATGGTTACTATTCTTTCTGGTTTTTGTTTGTCTGTTTGTTTGTTTGTTTTGAGAAAGGGTTTCCCTCTGTCACCCTGGCTGGAGTGCAGTGGCATGATCACTGCTCATTGCAACCTCCACCTTCCGGGCTCAAGCAATCCTTGGATCTCAGCCTCAATCCCTCATGAAACTAGGACTCCAGAAGCACACCACCACACCTGGTCAATTTTTGTATTTTTTTTTGCTGAGACAGCTTCTCCATGTTTCCCAAGCTAGTCTTGAACTCTTGAGCTCAAGAGATCCGCCTGCATTGGCCTCCCAAAGTGCTGGGATTACAGGTGGGAGCCACCACACCTGGCTTGGTTACTATGCTTTTCTATGTATTTGAAGTACAGAAAAGGAAGGAAGGAGGAAATCTAGGCTATTTAGATAATTATTGGAAATGGGATAATTATCGTGACAGATTATCAGATTATCAAAAATCACTCAAAGCAAGAAGAAAGAGCATGCAATAATGTGAAATTATACCTTGGAAGATATTTTAGGTTCTTTGAGAAGAAAGGAAGATGGCTGAGGTGTATTTATGAAAAACTCAGAAGAAGGAAATGAATGTTTATTGAATATTTCTTACATGGTTGACACTATCTCACACCATGTTTAACTGAACCTGTAAAACAACACAGCAAGGTGTAGTACATAGCGTTTGGCATAATAATACATTATCTCAAATTTACAGATGAGCACATCAGAGCTCAGGAGAGTGGCTCAGGGTAAGTACACAGAGGAAGCCCACTTTGAGCCCAAGTCTTCTTGACTGGGGAGCTCTGCACTATGCAGTTCTCTGTGTGCTTCCCAAGGAGTAGGGAACACAAAAAGAGATTGGAAGAGAGAGCATTTCTCTCTCTTTAATGGTAATTTGTATTCATAGTAACTAACCAAGGGGTTCAAAAAATTCTAGGGCTATCATAAACTAATTATCATAAATTATTCTGACTGTATATGAGAAACTTTAAGAAAACTGAAGTATCACAGTGGTCAAGCATTTTCACTTTCCTTGGAACATTAGTTGCAAAGTGTGGAATATAGTTCTGTTTTTGTTTTGTGGAATAAAATAATCACACGGATTACATCTGCCTTTTAGGGAAATCTAGATATATTTTTAAATCCTTATTCATTTTATTTTGCACAAATTAATGAATGAAAAGGACATTTTTGAGCACTTTTCTGTGCTATGCTATACCCCTTTTTATACATGATCTCATCCAATCATCACAGCAAGTGTGTAAGGATTTTATTTCCCCCATTGTACAGCTGAAGCAGTGAAGTCTCAGAAGTCAGAAGAGACTTACACAGAGTGAAACAGCAAAGGGAGTGCAGTGCTGGTTCCAACTCAGGCCTGTTTTTCTTATATTATAATTTTGAACAATCATTAACTAACCATTCTTAGGATAAGACCTGAAAATGACTTTGAAATACTTTTAAGTTCTTAGGGCTCGCAAAGCTCTCCTTTGTGAGGAGAAAGCAAGCGAGAGCCACACCATCCTGCTGTTCATTGAAAGCTTTCCAGGAAGTGCTTATTTTGTGGGCACTGCCCCTTCTTGATGAACCCTTGCCTGCCACTTTAGGAGCCAGGCTTAGGCAGTAGTGGAATTATTCATATTGTTATTATTGTAATGTTAGTAATTTTGAGCATAAATTCAAACATTTTACTTGTATGAAAATAATACAGGCATATAGTTTAAAATGTTCCCAAAAGTCTCGAAAGATTCATGATTAAAGAGAACAGTCCCTTGCCTACCTTCCCTCCATAGTCCTGTTCCCAGAAGCAATTGCCAGACCCTTCCAACTGTGCCTTCTGGAATATATCTCCATATTAAAAAATAATTTGCACACCAGCATTCTCTTGATCCATAAATTTTAGGCATAATGCACTGATGTCTAATCGTGGTAGATAAGGATTTAGCTCTGTTATCATCCCTCCCTTCATCTTCCTAATTTTTTTGTATAATAATAGCTTTATTGAGAAATAATTCACATACCATGCAACTCACTTTTTTAAAGTATAAAATTCAATGGTTTTTATTATATTCACAGAAATGTATGACTATCACCCTATCTAGTTTTAGATCATTTTCATCACCCCAACAAGAAACACTGTATACCCTTTAGCAGTCACTGCCATTCTTTCCTCCCCTCAGCCCTAGGCAACCACTCTACTTTCAGTCTTCATGGATTTGCCTATTCTGGACATTTCAGATAAGTCATACAATATGTGGCACTGTGTGTATGGCTTCTTTCACTCACCATAATGTTTTCAAGACTCATTCACGTTATAGCATGTATCAGAATTGTATTCCTTTTGTTGACTCAGTAGTATTCCATTGCATAGATATACTATATTTTGATTGTCCATTCATCAGTTGATGAACATTTGAGTAATTTCCACTTTTTGGTTATTATGAATATTGCGACTATGAACATTTGTATCAGGTTTTTATGAGCATCTGTTTTCAGTTCTCTTGGATATATGCTGGGAGTGAATTGCTAGTATATTAACTATTTTTAACTTTTTGTGGTACTGCCAAACTGTTTTCCACAGCAGCTGCACCATTTTACATTCCAGCTAGCGGCGAATGAAGGTTTGGATTTCTTCACATCTTTGTCAATACTTGTCTGTTGTTTTTATTTTGGTCATCTTATTAGGGATGCGGTGGTATCTCATCATGGTTTTGATTCACATTTCCCTAACGGCAATGATGCTGATCATCCTGTCATGCGCTTATTGGCCGCTTGTATATCTTCTTTGGAGAAATGTCTATCCATATCTTTCACTCATTTTTAAACTGGGTTACTTGTCTTTTTATTGTTATGAGTTGTCTGAGTTGTAAGGGTTATTTATATATTCTGATTACAAGTCTTTTGTCAGATAAATTATTTACAAATATTTTCTCCCATCCTGTAAATTGTCTTGTTATTTTCTTGATGGTGTCCTTTGAGGCACAAAAGTTTAATTTTGGTGTAATCCAATGTATCTACTTTCTCTTTAGTTGATTGTGCTTTCAGTGTCATATCTAAGAAACCATAGCTTAATCCAAGATCACAGGGATTTACTCCTATGCTTTCTTATAACAGCTTTATAGTTGAACCCTTACATTTGGACCTATGAATCACTTTGACTTAATTTATTCTCATATATTGTGGAGGTAGGAGTCCAAATTCATTCTTTTACATATGCATACCAAATTGTCCCAGCACCATTAATTGAAAACCTTAGTTTTACGACAAACTTTGATTACATCACTATTCAGTATTTACACTATTATGTGTATGGAAATGTGTTCTCTCCTGAGCCAAGCAGTGTACTGTTACTGTTTCCTTTTTTTTTCCCTTGTGAAAAAAAAAAAAGCCCTTGCTTTTCCAAGAGTTAACATTAGCCTCGTTTTTATTGTTGTCATTTCTTTAATTTAATTGAATTTATATTTATTTCTTTCCACACCTTCCAAGAGCCCCTCTTTCTGCAAGATCAAACCTATCAGCTAATCTATCACTTCCCATTTTTTTTCTGGAGACACCCCTTTGGGGCATCTGTTTTTCTGCACCAATCTACACTTCTCGTTCCTAAAAATAATTCCTACCCAAACCTTCTGCCGAACACTGAATGCTTAAACACATAATCTCCCGTTTGCATATATATATATATATATATATATTTTTTTTTTTTTTTTTTTTTTTTTTTTTTTTGAGACGGAGTCTTCCTGGAGTGCAGTCGCACATCTCGGCTCTGCCTCCCGGGTTCATGCCAATCTCTTGCCTCAGCCTCTGAGTAGCTGGGACTACAGGTGCCAGCCAGTGCGCCTGGCTAATTTTTGTATTTTAGTAGGGACGAGGTTTCACCGTGTTAGCCAGGATGGTCTCGATTTCCTGACCTCATGATCCACCTGCCTCGGCCTCCCAAAGTGCTGGGATTACAGGCCTGAGTCACCACTCCCAGCATTTTTTTTTTTTTTTTTTGACATGCTCCTTGAGCCCTCAGCACTCTTCCTATTTTGGCTAGGAAATCTCTTTAGTGAGTCCTGAGAATTACCATTGCCTTTCTCTTTTGTTGGTTCCTCTGCTTCCTGAATCCCATTTTCTCCTGTTTTAATTTACTCCCTAATTTGGTGGGCTATAGACTCCAGAAGCTTCTTGAAAAAATGCATGGGAAACAAATTATTTTTTATCTTTACACGATTCTTTGTTTTTAACCTTATATAAATAGTTTAGCTGGGATCTGAATTCAAGTTTAGAAATCCTTCTCTATCAGCACTTTGAAGGCATTCCTCCACCGTCTTCTGGCCTTCACTGCTGCTTTTGAGAAGTCTATGCCATTCTAATACAGCATCTGAATCCTTGGTATCTGCCTCATTTCATCTCTCCAGAAGTTTTTATGACTTTCCTTTTTTTCTATCTGATATTTTGAACTTTCATTATAATATGTATTGTTCTAAACTTGGTGTATATTGTACTGAATACTTAATGAATACTTTCATTCAGAATTCTAAAGTGTTTCAGTTTGAGGAAATTTCCTAATATTGCTTCCCTGATAATTTCTTCCTTACTCTTTCTCTTCATAGAATTCCTATTATACAGATGTTACACTTCCTGGATGGTATTTTACATTTCTTACTTTTTCTCTTCTTGTCCATCTTTATCTCTTCATTTTCCTTTTAAAGGGATATCCTAACTTTATCTTACAAACTTCCCATTGACATTAAAAAAAAAATTTAAACTATTTTTTAATTTCCCAGAAGTGAAGTCTTTCTTGTTCTCTGACTGTACGTGTTTTTTTATTTTTATTTTTAATGTTTTTGAGATGAAGTCTCGCTCTGTCACCCAGGCTGGAGTGCAGTGGCGCGATCTCGGCTCACTGCAAGCTCCGCCTCCCGGGTTCACGCCATTCTCCTGCCTCAGCCTCCCGAGTAGCTGGGACTACAGGAGCCTACCAAGACGCCAGGCTAATTTTTTTGTATTTTTAGTAGAGACAGAGTTTCACCGTGTTAGCCAGGATGGTCTCAATCTCCCAACCTCGTGATCCGCCCGTCTCGGCCTCCGTGTTTTTTAAAATTAAATTTCTGTTCTTGTTTTGTGGATGCAATATCTTTTCTCATCTCTCTGGGGATATTAACATGAACTCATGTTAAAAGTGACTAATTTCCTCTAGCCTCTGAGGTTTGAATTACTTCTGTAATATAGCTGGCCCTGAGAAAAATGCTATCTTCAACAAGTAAGTAATCAGAAAGATTGTTAATCCAACTGCACCCTTAGGTGGAGATGTGTTTGGGTGATTTTTTTTTTTTTTTTTTTTTTTTTTTAGTTATTAGTATTATGCTTTTCTGTGGAAACATTTCCTCAAATGTATAGCTCATATTTAAGAGCAAGACACAGAAAAGTTTAATGGCAAGTGTGTACTCATCATTACATAATGAGTACATTCAGGATTTTGTCCTCTTTGGAGAGCAGCCTAGCACATTTCACAAATCTTTCTTGAATCAGAAATTGCTCTTCACTGCAGGTGAAAATGCCACTGGGTTTTCAGTTATCTTGGGTAGAGTTCCATATTGTAGCTAAAAGAGACAGATCTTTCTGGGTCTTTTCAATCTCAGACAAACTCCTGAAACCTGATAACATCTGAAACATAGAATAAAGAAGTTCTTAGAAAGTTAGATAGCGTGATTGGGAGGAAAATCTCAAAAACTAAAGTTCAAAGTAACTGTACCGAGTAATCAATAAAACCTGGCAAACAAACTGGCAGGAGAAAGAGGCCGTGTAATTCAACAAAGCATTTAGAGAAGCAGGACTGCCTTATTTCTTTCTGTCATGCAGAATCCATTCAAATGCCAGCTTTCTATACAGGTTTTAGAATTATTTTTCTTGGTATCATAGTTTGAGTTCCAAAAGGATTCTAGAGGGTAGCATAATGTGTCTCCAAATATTGTCAACTTAAAACCATGGATTATAGTTATTATGTAATTAGGCTATTGGTTAGCCCCATATGTTGATTTCAGGTCTAATATTTGCTTGCTTCATCAAGATAATCTCATCAGCTTAGTAAGCCTTGAGTTTCCCTTGCCTATTTACAGAGTTTTTATACTAAAAAATGTTTTTGAGCCTCAGACTCATACCAGTAAAAGTGACTTTTGCAACTCTGTCCCCATCAGAACAGATCCATGATGTCCCTTCCTAAGTTATTCCTAAGTCTCTAGAGATTCCATGTGCTTTTGGTCCAAAGGCAGAATTTTGTATAGATATAGATATAAAATATATATGAAGTAGTATATATTAATTATATAACATATAAAAATATACATAATATATGATTGCATATATTAAATATATATGTAAATAATATACACTGTATATATTCATATACAAATAATATTTAATTTAATAATAAATTTATATTTATATATGAATATAAAAATATATATGATATATATAATTACATATTTATATATCTCTATATAAATATATATGAATATATATGAAATTGTATATTTATATATCTCTATATAAATATATATGAATATATATGAAATTATATATTTACATATCAATATATAGATATATACACATATATCTAATCTCTCATGAGGAACACCAGGAAGTAGTTGGGGAGGGGGTTCTGCTGAAGTGGTGCTCATTGGGATATGAATATATATAAAATATATATGAATATATGAATATGTATGAAATTATATATTTATATATCTATATATGAAATATATCAATAGATATTCCAAATACATAAAAATATCACAATTGATATATCAAACTGATATATCAAAATATATCTATATATTGATATATATATCAATATGTATGAATATATATGACTATATAAATATGAAATTATATATTTATATGTTAATATATAAATAGATACACACACATATCTAATCTCTTGTGAGGAACAGTAGGAAGTGATTGGGGAGGGGATTCTGCTGAAGTAGTGCTCACTGGGAAGTTTGAAAACACATACATAGGTCCTCAAGTCCCCACTTGCCCCTGTCCACCCAGTTGACAGGGGCTCCAGACTTTGAGACAGAACTCACAGAGGAAGGTGGGGGTAATTGATTAAAATCTGCACACTGAATGATTATAAGCCCCACCCATATATATATATATATATATATGAAATATATTTATATAAACATATATGAAAGTAGTCTAAAAACATAGTCTAAAAACTACATTTTACATAGGAAGACCATAAACATAACTTGACCCGTGAGATAAAACTATGTATTATGCAACCAGGGTGCTGAAATATTTTGAGATACTGGATGGCAAATGCTATACAACTGGGATTTGGAAGGTTAGAATTACTTCCATAATGTAGCTGGCCCACAAAAAAACACTAGCTCCAAAAAGTATGTAATTAAAAGGAAAGATTGTTTATCCAACCTTTTTTTTTTTATTATTATACTTTAAGTTCTAGGGTACATGTGCACAAAATGCAGGTTTGTTACATATATATACGTGTGCCATGTTGGTGTGCTGCACCCATTAACTCGTCATTTACGTTAGGCATATCTCCTAATGCTATCCCTCCCCCCTCCTCCCCCACCCCACAACAGGCCCCGCTCTGTGATGTTCCCCTTCCTGTGTCCAAGCTTTCTCATTCTTCAGTTCCCACCTATGAGTGAGAACACACGGTGTTTGGTTTTTTGTCCTTGTGACAGTTTGCTGAGAATGATGGTTTCCAGCTTCATCCATGTCGCTACAAAGAACTCAAACAAATTAACAAGAAAAAAACAAACAACCCTATCCAACCTTTTTTTAACTGCACCCTTAGGAATATATCAGATGCCTTTCAGTGGAGTTTTAATTTTTTTGTCTTTCTGTATTTCCACATTTATACAATATCTATGTATTTTTTTTCGTAATTGCATTGGGAATAATGAATTCTGCTTTGAATCCTTTAAAATTCAAAAGATATAAATGAATTTTGGGAACTTACTACAATAAACATTTTTGATATACTCACAGTAAAACAAATTACTATCATCTAGTTAAATAGCAGCAAAACATTCTGACATTTAATTTAGTCATTCCACTCTCAATTATGTGATGATCTCCTAAAGGTAAATATTAGAAATTTTATCTCTCCAGACACTTATTAAAGAGGAAATCATATGCTCTATAGAAGGTACGCTGCCCACTTTTATAAGAAAATAGAACGTTCTTCTTTAACCAGAGTCTTTTATTATTCAGATCATATTTTGAGGGTCAGATTCTGAACCGCAACTTGGAATTTCCTCTGACTCTTTCCTTGGAGTAATTCAAAATGGGCAGGAAAGATTTTGTTTGCTAACCACCAAGTAATTATTTCATCATAAGCCTCAGAAGAGAAAGAATGTCTATTACTTCTGCTTTTGAAGAGGCACCTTCAAGAAAGATTCAAACCCATTGCACTAGGGATGGAAAAATAGACAGACATGTGCAATTTGAATTTGGCAGGAGTATGAAACGCCTTTGAGATATTAGATTTTCCAGTTGCATTGCCTAGCAGAGTGAGAGCAGTCAGACTTGGAGAGACCAGTATGTTTTTAGTATATATAAATAACATATTGTTCACATGATTAACAAAGGGTGGGGAAGTCCTGTGTTATAAATAAGAGTATCTTTGAAATATTTAGGTCTTAGACCGACTGCTGTAGATTATGTATATAATCTTGGATAAAATCCCTAAATTAGAGCTCTGTGTCTTTGACATGAACCTATCAAAGTTTGCTATTCTGAATCCTCTTATTAGATTTTGTGAGAAAAGAGAACTGGATTACCAGTCGGACCTTTAGGCTCTGGCCCCATCTTTATCACTTACTGTGTGGCAAGGGGTTTGAACTTCAGTTTCCTCATCTATAAAATGGGGATAATAATTCCTAGCTACTTAATAAGTTTAATAGTCATGAGATGATACATTTAAAAGTATTTCACAAACTATAAAATGTTATAAACACATAAAGAATTATTATTAGTAAGCATAGTGCATGGAAAGGAATTTTCCAATTATGTAAAAAATCTTATGCAGATACTATCACTGTGCCCTTTACTAGCTGTGTTGTCAAAGCTTGAGAATCCAGAGAGCTTTCTATACTGCTCTACCTGATAAACCCAAGGTAACAAATTATAAAATGTGTGGTCACTGAGGACTTGTCCCATGCTGGTTACATTATCAGCAAGTGGCACATGGCACGGAGGGAAGAGTGCCAGACTTGGATCAGAGTGCCTGACTTGGATCAAGTTGCGCCTGAGTTTGGTTTGCCAACTACTTGTACCATCTTTAGGAAGTGGCTGAGCCTCTATTTTTTTGTCTCTAACGAGGGATTGAACTAGATAACCTATATGTGTATATTCAACATGAATATATGTGTGTATTCAACATGAATATATATATGTGTATTCAACATGAATATATATATGTGTGTATTCAACTTGAATATATATATGTGTGTATTCAACATGAATATATATGTGTGTATTCAACATGAATATATATATGTGTATTCAACATGAATATATATGTGTGTTTTCAACATGGATATATATGTGTGTTTTCAACATGAATATATCTATGTATTCAACATGAATATATATGTGTGTTTTCAACATGAATATATCTATGTATTCAACATGAATATATATGTGTGTTTTCTTTTTTTTTTTTTATTTACTCTATGATCTTTATCCAGACATTATCATTTGTCCTACTTATGTCATTTGCAGCAAAAGTATTTCTTGATTGAGTCCTTGAGAGTACAAATTTAATTTTTAATGGGGGATTTGTCCCTTGCAGACTTTAAAGATTCCCTCATGAAATATGTTTCTAAACTCCTTGACATGCTGATTCCATGCATTTAAGACAGGGGTGAATTTTCCTTTGAGATCTTTTTATTTCTCTTTGCCTTAATCAATTCAAAGTGGTCAGCAAGATGCAAGTAACATTTCCTCATAGACTAGCGGAAGCCATTAGCACAAGTGACATGTTCCTGGGATTTAAGTGGTTCTGTACTGCGTGGTCCAACACTTAGATGAATGGTTATTTGTGTTCAAACCTTATAGTGAAAATGAAGTAACAACTTGGCACATTTTACCTCCTGCTGAAAACAGACAAATAAAACTCATAAAACGAAGACCTAGGTCAAATCTGTTCTGTTTACTTAGTAAATGACAGGTTGATAGGACCATCTCTTGGAACATTCTCAGAGGTTTGTCTGAGCCTGAGAAAGGGGGAGATATATAAGAGAAATGGTCATTTTTTTTTTTTTTTGCATTCCTTTGATTTCTCTTATTTAGCAGTGACACAACTGAAAAGATTAAGGTATAATACCGTTTATTCAGAAAGATGGGAAAAGCACACCTATGTCTCATCCTAGTATAACTGTGGGGTTCCGTTCTGAAGGGTCAGGTTATATTATAAACAGAGTTATTTAATATTTTTGTTTGGTGAAGAACCTTGGAAAGGGGGATTCTCAGTGCTCCAGTGTAATATTGAACTGAGTTTCACAAGGTTTCTTTCTTTCTAGTAGGATTCTTTTTTCTTTTTTTCTTTTTTTTTTTGTTTTTTTTTTATTTTTTTTTATTTTTTTTATTTTATTTTAATAGTACATATATATATATATTTTTATTATACTTTAAGTTCTAGGGTACATGTGCATAACGTGCAGGTTTGTTACATATGTATACTTATGCCATGTTGGTGTGCTGCACCCATCAACTCGTCAGCACCCATCAATTCATCATTTATATCATGTATAACTCCACAATGCAATCCCTCCCTCCTCCCCCCTCCCCCCTCCCCATGATAGGCCCCAGTGCGTGATGTTCCCCTTCCCGAGTCCAAGTGATCTCATTGTTCAGTTCCCACCTATGAGTGAGAACATGCGGTGTTTGGTTTTCTCTTCTTGTGATAGTTTGCTAAGAATGATGGTTTCCAGCTGCATCCATGTCCCTACAAAGGACGCAAACTCATCCTTTTTTATGGCTGCATAGTATTCCATGGTGTATATGTGCCACATTTTCTTAATCCAGTCTGTCACAGATGGACATTTGGGTTGATTCCAAGTCTTTGCTATTGTGAATAGTGCTGCAATAAACATACGTGTGCATGTGTCTTTGTAGTAGAATAATTTATAATCCTTTGGGTATATACCCAGTAGTGGGATGGCTGGGTCATATGGTACATCTAGTTCTAGATCCTTGAGGAATTGCCATACTGTTTTCCATAATGGTTGAACTAGTTTACAATCCCACCAACAGTGTAAAAGTGTTCCTATTTCTCCACATCCTCTCCAACACCTGTTGTTTCCTGACTTCTTAATGATTGCCATTCTAACTGGTGTGAGATGGTATCTCATTGTGGTTTTGATTTGCATTTCTCTGATGACGAGTGACGATGAGCATTTTTTCATGTGTCTGTTGGCTGTATGAATATCTTCTTTTGAGAAATGTCTGTTCATATCCTTTGCCCACTTTTTGATGGGGTTGTTTGTTTTTTTCTCGTATATTTGTTTGAGTTCTTTGTAGATTCTGGATATTAGCCCTTTGTCAGATGAGTAGGTTGCAAAAATTTTCTCCCATTCTGTAGGTTGCCTATTCACTCTGATGGTAGTTTCTTTTGCTGTGCAAAAGCTCTTTAGTTTAATGAGATCCCATTTGTCAATTTTTGCTTTTGCTGCCGTTGCTTTTGGTGTTTTAGACATGAAGTCCTTGCCCATGCCTATGTCCTGAATGGTACTACCTAGGTTTTCTTCTAGGGTTTTTATGGTATTAGGTCTAACATTTAAGTCTCTAATCCATCTTGAATTAATCTTCGTATAAGGGGTAAGGAAAGGATCCAGTTTCAGCTTTCTACTTATGGCTAGCCAATTTTCCCAGCACCATTTATTAAATAGGGAATCCTTTCCCCATTTCTTGTTTCTCTCAGGTTTGTCAAAGATCAGATGGCTGTAGATGTGCGGTATTATTTCTGAGGACTCTGTTCTGTTCCATTGGTCTATATCTCTGTTTTGGTACCAGTACCATGCTGTTTTGGTTACTGTAGCCTTGTAGTATAGTTTGAAGTCAGGTAGCGTGACGCCTCCAGCTTTGTCCTTTTGACTTAGGATTGTCTTGGCAATGCGGGCTCTTTTTTGGTTCCATATGAACTTTAAAGCAGTTTTTTCCAATTCTGTGAAGAAACTCATTGGTAGCTTGATGGGGATGGCATTGAATCTATAAATAACCTTGGGCAGTATGGCCATTTTCACGATATTGATTCTTCCTATCCATGAGCATGGTATGTTCTTCCATTTGTTTGTGTCCTCTTTGATTTCACTGAGCAGTGGTTTGTAGTTCTCCTTGAAAAGGTCCTTTACATCCCTTGTAAGCTGGATTCCTAGGTATTTTATTCTCTTTGAAGCAATTGTGAATGGAAGTTCATTCCTGATTTGGCTCTCTGCTTGTCTGTTACTGGTGTATAAGAATACTTGTGATTTTTGCACATTAATTTTGTATCCTGAGACTTTGCTGAAGTTGCTTATCAGCTTAAGGAGATTTTGGGCTGAGATGATGGGGTTTTCTAAATATACAATCATGTCATCTGCAAACAGGGACAATTTGACTTCTTCTTTTCCTAACTGGATACCCTTGATTTCTTTCTCTTGCCTGATTGCCCTAGCCAGAACTTCCAACACTATGTTGAATAGGAGTGGTGAGAGAGGGCATCCCTGTCTTGTGCCAGTTTTCAAAGGGAATTTTTCCAGTTTTTGCCCATTCAGTATGATATTAGCTGTGGGTTTGTCATAAATGGCTCTTATTATTTTGAGATACGTTCCATCAATACCGAATTTATTGAGCGTTTTTAGCATGAAGGGCTGTTGAATTTTGTCAAAAGCCTTTTCTGCATCTATTGAGACAATCATGTGGTTCTTGTCTTTGGTTCTGTTTATATGCTGGATTACGTTTATTGATTTGTGAATGTTGAACCAGCCTTGCATCCCAGGGATGAAGCCCACTTGATCATGGTGGATAAGCTTTTTGATGTGCTGCTGAATCCGGTTTGCCAGTATTTTATTGAGAATTTTTGCATCAATGTTCATCAGGGATATTGGTCTAAAATTCTCTTTTTTTGTTGTGTCTCTGCCAGGCTTTGGTATCAGGATGATGTTGGCCTCATAAAATGAGTTAGGGAGGATTCCCTCTTTTTCTATTGATTGGAATAGTTTCAGAAGGAATGGTACCAGCTCCTCCTTGTACCTCTGGTAGAATTCAGCTGTGAATCCATCTGGTCCTGGACTTTTTTTGGTGGGTAGGCTATTAATTGTTGCCTCAATTTCAGAGCCTGCTATTGGTCTATTCAGGGATTCAACTTCTTCCTGGTTTAGCCTTGGGAGAGTGTAAGTGTCCAGGAAATTATCCATTTCTTCTAGATTTTCTAGTTGATTTGCGTAGAGGCGTTTATAGTATTCTCTGATGGTAGTTTGTATTTCTGTGGGGTCAGTGGTGATATCCCCTTTATCATTTTTTATTGCATCTATTTGATTCCTCTCTCTTTTCTTCTTTATTAGCCTTGCTAGCGGTCTGTCAATTTTGTCGATCTTTTCAAAAAACCAACTCCTGGATTCATTGATTTTTTGGAGGGTTTTTTGTGTCTCTATCTCCTTCAGTTCGGCTCTGATCTTAGTTATTTCTTGCCTTCTGCTAGCTTTTGAATGTGTTTGCTCTTGCCTCTCTAGTTCTTTTAATTGTGATGTTAGAGTGTCAATTTTAGATCTTTCCTGCTTTCTCTTGTGGGCATTTAGTGCTATAAATTTCCCTCTACACACTGCTTTAAATGTGTCCCAGAGATTCTGGTATGTTGTATCTTTGTTCTCATTGGTTTCAAAGAACATCTTTATTTCCGCTTTCATTTCGTCATGTACCCAGTAGTCATTCAGGAGCAGGTTGTTCTGTTTCCATGTAGTTGAGCGGTTTTGATTGAGTTTCTTAGTCCTGAGTTCTAGTTTGATTGCACTGTGGTCTGAGAGACAGTTTGTTATAATTTCTGTTCTTTTACATTTCCTGAGGAGTGCTTTACTTCCAATTATGTGGTCAATTTTGGAATAAGTGCGATGTGGTGCTGAGAAGAATGTATATTCTGTTGATTTGGGATGGAGAGTTCTATAGATGTCTATTAGGTCCGCTTGGTGCAGAGATGAGTTCAATTCCTGGATATCCTTGTTAACTTTCTGTCTCGTTGATCTGTCTAATGTTGACAGCGGAGTGTTGAAGTCTCCCATTATTATTGTATGGGAGTCTAAGTCTCTTTGTAAGTCCCTAAGGACTTGCTTTATGAATCTGGGTGCTCCTGTATTGGGTGCATATATATTTAGGAGAGTTAGCTCTTCCTGTTGAATTGATCCCTTTACCATTATGTAATGGCCTTCTTTGTCTCTTTTGATCTTTGATGGTTTAAAGTCTGTTTTATCAGAGACAAGGATTGCAACCCCTGCTTTTTTTTGTTCTCCATTTGCTTGGTAGATCTTCCTCCATCCCTTTATTTTGAGCCTATGTATGTCTCTGCATGTGAGATGGGTCTCCTGAATACAGCAGACTGATGGGTCTTGACTCTTTATCCAGTTTGCCAGTCTGTGTCTTTTAATTGGAGCATTTAGTCCATTAACATTTAAGGTTAATATTGTTATGTGTGAACTTGATCCTGCCATTATGATATTAACTGGTTATTTTGCTCGTTAGTTGATGCAGTTTCTTCCTAGCCTCGATGGTCTTTACATTTTGGCATGTTTTTGCAATGGCTGGTACCAGTTGTTCCTTTCCATGTTTAGTGCTTCCTTCAGGGTCTCTTGTAAGGCAGGCCTGGTGGTGACAAAATCTCTAAGCATTTGCTTATCTGTAAAGGATTTCATTTCTCCTTCACTGATGAAAGTTAGTTTGGCTGGATATGAAATTCTGGGTTGAAAATTCTTTTCTTTAAGAACGTTGAATATTGGCCCCCACTCTCTTCTGGCTTGTAGAGTTTCTGCCGAGAGATCTGCTGTTAGTCTGATGGGCTTCCCTTTGTGGGTAACCCGACCTTTCTCTCTGGCTGCCCTTAAGATTTTTTCCTTCATTTCAACTTTGGTGAATCTGGCAATTATGTGTCTTGGAGTTGCTCTTCTGGAGGAGTATCTTTGTGGCGTTCTCTGTATTTCCTGAATTTGAATGTTGGCCTGCCCTACTAGGTTGGGGAAGTTCTCCTGGATGATTTCCTGAAGAGTGTTTTCCAACTTGGTTCCATTTTCCCCCTCACTTTCAGGCACCCCAATCAGACGTAGATTTGGTCTTTTTACGTAATCCCATACTTCTTGCAGGCTTTGCTCATTTCTTTTTCTTCTTTTTTCTTTTGGTTTCTCTTCTCGCTTCATTTCATTCATCTGATCCTCAATCGCTGATACTCTTTCTTCCAGTTGATCGAGTCGGTTACTGAAGCTTGTGCATTTGTCACGTATTTCTCGTGTCATGGTTTTCATCTCTGTCATT
Organism: Rhinopithecus roxellana; assembly: GCF_007565055.1. NCBI lineage: Eukaryota > Metazoa > Chordata > Mammalia > Primates > Cercopithecidae > Rhinopithecus > Rhinopithecus roxellana. Next base: position 29,788,736 of record NC_044557.1, read on the forward strand.
TCGTTTATGATCTTCTCTGCATTAATTAGTCTAGCTGTCAATTCTTCCACTCTTTTTTCAAGATTTTTAGTTTCTTTGTGCTGGGTACGTAATTCCTCCTTTAGCTCTGATAAGTTTGATGGACTGAAGCCTTCTTCTCTCCTCTCGTCCAAGTCATTCTCTGACCAGCTTTGATCCGTTGCTGGCGATGGGCTGCGCTCCTTTGCAGGGGCAGATGCGCTCTTATTTTTTGAATTTCCAGCTTTTCTGCCCTGCTTCTTCCCCATCTTTGTGGTTTTATCTGTCTCTGGTCTTTGATGGTGGTGACGTACTGATGGGGTTTTGGTATAGGTGTCCTTCCTGTTTGATAGTTTTCCTTCTGACAGTCAGAAGGACTGTCTGTTGGTCTGTTGGAGATTGCTTGAGGTCCACTCCAGACCCTGTTTGCCTGGGTATCAGCAGCAGAGGTTGCCGAAGATAGAATATTGCTGAAGAGCGAATGTACCTGTCTGATTCTTCCTTTGGAAGTTTCCTCTCAGGGATGTACTCCACCCTGTGAGGTGTGGGGTGTCAGACTGCCCCTAGTGGGGGATTTCTCCCAGCTAGGCTACTCAGGGGTCAGGGACACACCTGAGCAGGCAGTCTGTCCGTTCTCAGATCTCAACCTCCGCGTTGGGAGATCCACGGCTCTCCCCAAAGCTGTCAGACAGAGTCGTTCGCGTCTGCACCGGCTCCCGCTACTTCCCCTGTTGGTCTTCAGCTGTGCGCTGTCCCCAGAGGTGGAGACTACAGAGACAGGCAGGCTTCCTTGAGCTGCTGTGAGCTCCACCCAGTTCGAGCTTCCCAGAGGCTTTGTTTACCTACTTAAGCCTCAGCAATGGCGGGCGCCCCTCCCCCAGCCTCGCTGCTGCCTTGCGGATAGATCGCGGCAGACTGCTGTGTTAGCAGTGAGGGAGGCTTCGTGGGCGTGGGACCCTCCCGGCCAGGTGTGGGATATATTCTGGTGTGCCTGTATGCTTACAGTGCAGTATTGGGGTGGGAGTTACCCGATTTTCCAGGTGGTGTGTGTCTCAGTTCCCCTGGCTAGGAAAACGGATCCCCTTCCCCCTTGCGCTTCCAGGTGAGGCGATGCCTCGCCCTGCTTCAGCTCTCGCTGGTCAGGCTGCAGCAGCTGACCAGCACCGATTGTCCGGCACTCCCTAGTGAGATGACCCCAGTACCTCAGTTGAAAATGCAGAAATCACCGGTCTTCTGTGTCGCTCGCGCTGGGAGTTGGAGACTGGAGCTGTTCCTATTCATATGTGTGTTTTCAACATGAATATATATGTGTGTATTCAACATGAATATATATATATATATACAGTCTCACTCTGCCGTGCAGTACAGTGGCACTATTCTAACTCACTGTAACCTGTAACTCCCAGGCTCAAAGGATTCTCCCACCTCAGCCTCCCAAGTAACTGGGACTATGGGCATGCACCATCATGTGTAGCTAAGTTTTTCATTTTTGTGTGGAGAAGGAGTCTCCCTATATTGTCAGAGTGCTGGAATTACAGGCATGAGTTACCGTGCCCAGCCAACACATTAATTCTGAATCAAATAGGTATGTATTTGAATCCTAAATTGTCAGTTCACTAATGGGAGACGTCAGGTAAATTGTTCGATTTCTCTAAGTCTCAGTTCCTTCATCTCTAAAATGAGATAATGGCTACTTTGGAGATTTATTATACAGATAATGCATTAAAATATCTGATACATATTAAGGATTCAGTAAATGGTAATTACTGCTAATTGATGAAAAATCTTTCTAAAATTTTGGGATGGTTAACAATATAATTCATATCAAAATGAGTCTGAAGGGTTTCAGAATTTCCACATCTGTTTCTAGCTTTGCATTCAGTGACATTGTTACTAGCTGAGATTGGCCATAGGGGAGTATTTACACCATAGATATTGGCAAACACTACAAGTTAGATCTCTCTATCTCTTTTTATTCCACAGCCAATTGTTAGATACTATAAACACACCACTGGACATAAAATTCCTGCATTTTAAAAAATATTTGGCTTTATTATTTAAAATATACCTTTCCAAATAGTTATTTTTAGTTTCTCTTTGAAATGGTGTTTCATAAGAAAAGATACTTGGTTTCATTTACTGATTAATTCCAAGTGTCTAAAACAATAAATATCTGAACAAATATTAGAAATAAGCAACTGTGCTTTAGTAGCATTGCCCCTGCCATACGCTTACAAATAGTTCCTATTCTCAATCTCTTCAAATGTTCAAAGTATCTCTAGATTGAAGTCCAAATTTATCTCGGTAAAGCATGAAAGGCCTAGAAGATTTTTAGGAAAGAATCTGAATATCAAACAGTAATTTCTAGCTTAATGCAGCACATTTTTAAAGCATACAACTTTGAGCTAGACGGCATTTGGAAGCCCTTGATACAATAAGTTATTCACAAATCAACCTCCAGATAGTTGTTGGCATTAACTATCTGAATGCTTAAAAGATAGATTTGACTTTGAGGTAATCGACAATAAGTTGTCCTTCTAGGGAGGAACTAAGAGTATAAGTGGCTTCTAGGAGCCAGCTCAATGATACAGTAAGTTCCTGGCATCAGCACGTAAAATGGTGCTTTGTCTTTTTATCTTAAGTTCAAAAACAGGCTGATATACCTCTCATTAGACATGAGTTAACTTGATAAAGTGGAAGTGGTAAAGAAGAAACTTTAAAAATTTTATTAATGATAAAATAATTGAAAAAATGTTAGACTGGTTGGAGAATTTGAAAGGTGTTGTCAAAAGGTTAAGTTAGCATAAAAGTTTTCTGCAAAAGTGTAGAAGTTAAAAAATCAGTTTCCTGTCACTGAAAGGAAAGCGATGAGCTTGGTTTTCAAAATGCGAAGTTTCAGGTGTCAGAGAGACATTCAAATGGAGATATTCTGGAGGAAAGTTGAGACATGATAAAATAGGCACTGAGCATTTCCCCATCTCTGTCTCCTCAGGGCCATTCTTCTGCCATTAACCACCCCCACAAGCTTAGGAAAAAGATACTTCCTCTTTCTAAATAATTGCAAGAACCGCAATTACTTTTGCTCCAACCTAATACTTCAAAAACCCAATGTCTTTGCTTTTTCTCAACTACCTCTTTTTAGGCAAACCTTCGCTCCCAATACTCCCACCATGATCAAGTTCAAATAGTTTGTAAAATTCACCTCCATACTGTGAAGGAAGTTTGAGGGTACAGCTCTAAAAGTTGAATGATGTATCAGATTCTGTGGTATAGTGTTAAGAATTTAGACTCTGAAGGTAAACTTTGCTTGAATCCTAGCCCTACAATCTCCCAAAGGTCTGGCCATGGTCAAATTAGTCTTACTAAACCTCAGTTTTCTTCTCTGTAACATGCATATAATAAAAATTCCTTATAGTACTGTTGTCAGGATCAAATGAGATAGTTCATGAAAAGAACTCAGCCTGGGTCCCAGCACAAGGTAAACATCCAGTAAATGAGAACAAGTATATCCCGTGAGTTCTACTTGTCCAACACTTAGCCCAGGGAATGCATTCCTGGAAGTGGGAACTGTAAGTAAACCAGCACCATACGGGGCTGGGGGCAGTGTTGTGTATTCCCTGTGAAGATGAGTATTGGTGTTATACATTGGGAACTGCTCTCTTGTTCTCGTCAAACTCTTTTTTTTTATTTTTTTTTTTTATTTTTATTTATTTATTTATTTATTTTTTATTTATTTTTTTTTTTTGAGACGGAGTCTCGCTCTGTCGCCCGGGCTGGAGTGCAGTGGCCGGATCTCAGCTCACTGCAAGCTCCGCCTCCCAGGTTTACGCCATTCTCCTGCCTCAGCCTCCCGAGTAGCTGGGACTACAGGCACCCGCTACCTCGCCCGGCTAGTTTTATTGTATTTTTTAGTAGAGACGAGGTTTCACCATTTTAGCCAGGAAGGTCTCGATCTCCTGACCTCGTGATCCGCCCGTCTCGGCCTCCCAAAGTGCTGGGATTACAGGCTTGAGCCACCGCGCCCGGCCTCGTCAAACTCTTAAAAGTCACTGAATGCTCTGGTCATAGGTACCTCTAGCCACTATTCACGTGCTTGGTCATTCCTCCCAAGCTACTTTATGATACCCTTCAAGATGTTGCAGGACTTCCAACCATCCTTAATTGCCTGCTTATCAGTAACCTCTATTCTCTTCACCATATTTTTCCTTCTCAACATAAAACTTGATTTTTGACATCCTGCTTGAAAAGTTTCCATGAGACTTTGGCAACCTGTGCAGCACTATCATTTGGACAGGGCACCATCTATAGACAAATCTGTTTACCAGAACATGAAATATTGGCAGAAGGAGAGATTACAGCAGTGTGATCACCAGATACATGAGCACCTTTCAAAACAAGAAAACCTCACTGACTGCCCTGGAACCCCTGCTGTGTTGTAAGCTACACAGATGTTGCGGGGTGAGCAGCGCTAGGGTGAGTCAGTGTAGCACAAGGGGGAATTGAAAGAGGAGCTTGCCCTCAGCCATGTCCTAAAACAGAGGATTTCCCCAGAACATGATTCACTTTAGGAAAAAACCCCAAATTCAAACAAGGCTTGGAAAATCTGGATAAATCTTAGGGCTCTCAAAAATCCTAAAGAGTCAGAGGAGATCTGAAAGTAAAGAAACCCTTCTGACTCAGTTTAACCCATACTTTCCTGAATGTGTGGACAACAATTTTTTTGTGTGCAATAAGTAGAAAACCCCATCAAGTAACCCTTCCAGGCACTTCCTGTCCTATTCCATTTTGGTCAGAAGGCTGCCCTTCTCCTGAACCTTTGTCTTTATGGTTACAGTCCTTGTAATTAATAGACATTACTTCTACCCCAGCCCCAAATAAACTACTGTTTTAACCATTTTTTGTTTTCTTGTTATACCAAAATCTTTTCTCCTTGAGTCTCTGGTACATTCCAATTGCCACCAGTTCCCCTAATCTTCATAGCTATAACTTTACAGATGTTATTTTTTATACTAATAGCCCATTCATTTTATTTTTTAGAGCAGTGCTGTCCAATAGATTTTTCCATGATGACAAAAATGCTCTCTTTCACTCTCTCTCTTTTTCTGTCCCTCTCTCTCTGCTGTGTCCAATACTCTAGCACTAGCCATGGGGGACTATTGAGCACTTCATGTGACTAGTGCAACTAAATTTTAGCAAAACAGAATTTTAAATTTTAATTAATTTAAATTTAAATTGTCACATGTTGGTAATCACTGTCATATTGGAAAACACCATTGTTGCGGAAACTCCCTGCCAGAACAGAGAACCTCCCTCTGGAAGCAGAGACCAAGCTCAGACCAAAGAAAAAGGTGGACCACTTCAGGTTCATAGGTGGTTAAAGGTTTATTCAGGGGGATCTTACATACAAGGCACTCTAGAGTGGCAGCAGGACAAGGTAGATCTCTGCGTTTACAATGCACACTGTTCTCTTACATCATGAGAAGAAAAGGGAAAAGGGAAAAAGAAAAAAAGCCACTGGTGGTGTGTCAAACCATGCGGTTGTTTTCCTAATCTATTTGCTTTCCACTTAAAGGGACTCTTTGAGTTCCCTACAATCTGGTCGTCATTCCTAAGCTAGGGATGCTTTAGGAAGCAGCAGTTATCTTGTTCTACCAGGTGCTGTATCCTACTCACTTCTTGGTCACATAACCAGAATACATTTACACAACAGCAGTCTTAGTGGATCCTGTACACATACCTATACCCAGCAGAGAAATAAGATAATAGTTAGAAGTCATGTGAGTAAGACAAAGCCACAAGAACCTTTACAAGGCACAAAACATTGTTGATCACTAGTCATCTCTCAAAATGCATCATGTTGAATGTTCTTCTGATGTACCATTTGTATAATTTTTAATAACAAGAATATTGATAATTTTGGGTACAATATAAAGAAAAAGTACTATTGAAGTATAATAAATGAAACCAGTTAGTGAAAAGGTGAATGTTAATGAGCCTAAGAGGAAGGCTTGGAAAATTACACTTTAAATAATGATGGAAAGGTTGGAAATAACCTCCAGGGATATCCAATTCGGATCCATCCTGATGTAAAATTGACTTTCAGGTATTCCAGTGGAAAAATCCAAATTTGAAAAATAAGAAATCTACCTGAGGAAAGTACCTGCTGGTGTCTATGGCTACGTCCAGGGTAGAGGGGATGGCCTCCCCTTTGGTGAGAACACAACCCAGGGGCCTCAGTGATCATGAATGAGTGCTCTGCTGCTTACACATCTGGTAACGGGAGTGTATTGATCTCCTGTCAGTTACAATATTGCTTATCAGTCCTTCAGCTTCTTATTAGAGACTCAACTTATGAACTGTCTGAATGCAGTTCATTTCAAAAGTCTAGCTGAGACAACTAACATTTGCCAAGGGCCGTGTTCCTCAGGGTTCCCTGAGTTCTATCCTTGTGTCAGGTCTAGTCTCAAGTTTCTTCATCACAAAAGCAAAGCCTCACAGCGTGCCTCAACTTCATAAGAAATGGTTGTGAGTAGAACTTCTGTGACTTCTTTGTGAAACTACTGGAGGGACACTGTTCCAGGATGCCAGTCACTATATCCACCCACTTGAGAACTTGCTCGCAGACACCAGAGCCAGAAAACATTTGCTTTTTGATGGACTAGCGTGTTTCATTTTCTAAGACAATGAAAAATATGTAATGGTTGTAGGAAAATCCAGATTCTTGTCACAAAACCAGGAAAGATTAGGCTCACAGACACTTTGAAGGGTGAGGGGGGACGGAATGTCATGGGCGAAAAGGAAAGAGGAAAAACAATACAGCAAAGTAAGAGACGGGTTCCTGTTAACAGACCCTCTTGTCACAGATTGAATCCTAGGTTCCCACCGGAAGAGAAGGGGCCAGGCTCCTTCCCCTTGCAAACGGTGAGAACTTCCCGTGGCTCCAACCTGTCCTGCCAGTGCACAGGTCAGTTGGAGAGTCTTCCAGACTCGCAGTTCAGTTTTTCAGCTTTCAGGCTGTTTTACGCTTGAAGGCAGGGTTTTGCAAGGGTTGGGCCTTGGCTGCCTCCTACCTCTGTCATAACCAGTGTGCTTCCCTCTTTGACTTAATCCTCAAGATACTCAGAGCTAATTATGTACTTATTTGCAGATTTTCTCAACCTGAGATTGATCTATTTCTCTTTGTGTTGTTTCCTTTCTTTCTCTTTCTTTTTTCTTTTCTTTCTTTATTTCTTTCCTTCCTTCCTTCTACCCTCCCTCCCTTCTTTTCCCTTCTCTTCTCCTCTCTTCTCTTCTCTCCTTCTTTCTTTCTTCTTTCCTTCCTTCTTTTCTTTTCTTTTTTTCTTTCCTTCTTTCCTTCTCTTTTTGCCTTCCTGCCACTGCCGCCGCCACCGCCATTGTCGTCTTCTTCTTTGTTCTTCTTCCTCTTTCTCCTTCTCCTCTTCCTTCTCCTCCTCTTCATCTTTCTCTTTTTCCTCCTCTTTCTTTCTTCTTCTTCCTCTTCTTCTTTTTGCCAACATTTTTTACAGCCAATATCTGGAGAAAACACTTTTAAGAAAATGTTAACAAATAGATATAGTAATTGATAAAAATTTAAAAATATATGTTTCCTTATAGAGGAAAAAATAACCAGAAGAGATAAAATCTTTTAAATCAGTTTTACACAAAGAATACTAACATTTTGAAGAATAAAAGTGATCTTATTTAAGAAGATTCAGTTTACATCCTTTCCTAGGATCAACCAAATGATTAATGTCAAATCCCATGCATAAATGAGTTTGCATAAATGAATTTGCATAGTGCATAATTAAGAGCTAATGCATTTTTTTCCTTACATTTTCCAAAATTATAATACAGTTGTATAACATAGAATTTATCATCTAAGCCATTTTTATGTGTATAGTTCAGTAGGGTTAACTGTATTCACAGTGTTGTGCAACTGTTCTCTAGAATTTTGTCATCTTGCAAAACTGAAACAACAACTTCCCAGTTCCCTCCCTTTTCAGCCTTTGTCTACTACTGTTGTTTCTTTTTGTGAGTTTTACTATTTTAAAGACCTCATATAAGTGAAATCATATAGCATTTGTCTTTTTGTGACTGGCTTTTTCACTTAGTATAATGTCCTTCAACTTTCATCTATGCTGTAACATTTGACAGCATTCCTTCTTTTCAGAGGCTGAATAATATTCCAGTGTATGTGTATACTACATCTTAAAAATCCATTCATCTGTTAATAGACATTGTATTGCTTCTACCTTTTGGCTATGATAAATAATAGGTTAGTGAACATGGGTGTGCAAATACCTTTCTGGGGCTCTGTGTTCAATTATATGGAATATGTATCCAGAAGTGAGATTGCTAGGCCAGGTAATTTTTTTTTAATTTTTAATATTTTAGAAACCTTCATACTGTTTATCATAGCAGCTGCACCATTTTACATTCCCACCTACAGTGAACAAGCTCTCTAAGAGCTAATTCATTTCTTAAGGCCTGTTGCTTGTGTCTTGTGACTGGAATACATAAATGACCACTTCCAGGATTACCCCAAGCCTACCTGTGTCACCACTTCCAGCACATGAAAGTGTACCCTGCTATCTCACCGACACAGCAGGGAATGGATCATGCTCTTGGAGAAGCAGAGAAATGGGAGCTTGTACTGGTATCCATTAGGCCCCCAGGCAGCTGAATTGTGTTTTCTTTTTTCAAGGAACAGCTTTGTTCTCATCTGGAGACCCCAGAATATACAGCGATATCAACTCTGCCAAAAGGAGAGAGTCCCTGCTGTGTGTTCTGTTCCATGACAGGCATGAGAGTCACATTAGTGGCAGCTCACGTCATGATCAGGGAGCTTATCAGTTGCCTCCAGATGTGCCCAGCTGGGTTACCCCCCAATTCTTCCATAATTGGATAAACATACTAACAAACTCAGATCGAGGTTTAGCAAATAAGATTTTTTTTACAACTTTAAGTCTGTAAGAGTTCATCGGTTTTGTCATCTAACTAGAGTTTTATTAAATGGTGTATTGATCTGGGGAAATCCATGTCCAAGAAAGGTATTTCTAGAATGCCTTCCAGATACTTCTGGACAGTTTAGTACCTCCTTGACTTATGCAACATTTTGGTCCCCATATTCTCCACCCCCGGTGCTGTGCCTGTGACTGTGCTACACTGCATGGCAAAGGGAATTGAGGTTACAGATGGAAAGGCAGTTGTTAATCAGCTGACCTTATAATGGGAAGATTATCCTGGGTTATCTGGGTGATCCTGGTAAACATATGGACCTTTAACATTGGAAGAAGAAAGGCAGAAGAGCCAGTTAGAGAGATGCAAGGACAGGAGAGAGCTCAAGTGGGAAAAGGACTGGACCCATTGCTGTTTGCCTTGAAAATAAAGTCAGGGGTCCACAAGCCATGAGTTTCAGGCTGCCTCCAGAAGCTCGGAATGGCCCTCAGCTGACCACTGACAAGGACACAGGATCTCAGTCCTACAATAGCAAGAAAGTGAATTCTGCCAACAGCTTCAAGGAGCAAGAGAACCGATTCTCCCCTAAATCCTCCACAAAGGAACATGGCCCTTCTGACACCTTGATTTTTGCCTAGTGAGAGCACTGCAGGATTTCCAAATTACAGAACTGTAAAACATTTTTTGCATTGTTTTAAACTGATAAATTTGTGTCAATTTGTTACAGCAGCAATAGAAAATGATTACACGACTTTATCACAGTATTTTGGGAATTAAATGAGCCAGTGTTAGCAAAACACAGAGTCTGATCAATAGCAAGTGATCAGTCATTTCTATTATCATCATTGACAAAACATAACACAGCTGAATGTGCTGTAGGGAAGCCAGGCGCAGAACAGGAGCCATGGGTCGTCTACCTGCAACCTGTCTACTGTCAGGTGGGCACAGTTCTGGCGTCATGTTGTTGGTAGGACTTTGGCCAACTAGGGTGAAGCCTCAGGGGACCACCGAAGCCACAGACACATCTGGAAATGATGCTCCATAACAAATGGTGGGAGGAAGTTTTTTTGCACAGCTTAACATTGAGAATGCAGGGGCATGAATTCCTTCTAAAATAAAATGGAAGTGTTAAACTGGTATTGCTCCAGAGAGTAGGATTGAATGAATCAGCAAAAACTACAGACAGATACTTTTGCACTTGATATAAAAGATCACACCCTTATATCTTGAGCATTTCACAAACTCAGTGGACTGTCTGGCAAGTCAGCGAGTGCTCAGTGCCTAGGAAAGTTCAGACAGGATCAGGAAGCAAGAACATGAGGTGGGGGCTCTGCCCAGAGGGGCTGTGTCTGGGTCTCCTTTGGCTCGTTCCTACCTCCCAGTCCTACTCATCACAGGCATGCTTGGGCAAAAACTGCACGCAGTTCACAGAATAAAAGACGTCTCCAAGCGTGCACTCAGAAATGTCATCCACGTGAATACAAAAATGCTGAGAGTTTTGTTCTTTGGGCTTGATTACATGGACCACGTACATCTCTGTTGAGGTTATGTTACATATTACAGGAAAAACAAATTCACAAAGAGGTTTGCCTTTACAGTCAATTGATGCAAGCAAGGGTGTTGTCTTTACAATCAATTAATATAAGACACCTTTGTGGATGTGGAACTAGATGAAATATTTTCTCATTTCTTCTCAACAAAATATTTGAGCTGAGTCAAGCCTCTCCAGACCTGATATATTATATCTTCTAATGGATTTATTATTATATTCATTGTGCTTATTAAAGGCCAGTGGACATTTGTGACACTATAACTAATATATCCAATCCTTTATCTAAGTACATTGACATTCTGCTGCTTTTAATAAATAAATTGTGATACTTTATCATGTTTGGTCAGAGTCTGTTCATCTCAGGTGGATAGCTACATTTCTTAGCATCTAAAATGTTTTGATATTGCTCTTTCATTGATATTACCAGAAAGTGTCAATAGAATGTTTATACTAAAATACATTATATTTGCTACTTAACTCACAGTAACTATTCAGTTGATTGTAAGAAGCACCTCAATTTTAGAGAAGCTAAAATATAAAATGGTTTATTCCTAAGGGGTAGACAAAAGCTGTTATTAATATAAAACTACGTGTGAGTGTGTGAACTAATAAATGTAGGATTCTTTAATTCAGAAGGAATTAAATTAAATATTTAGACAATCGTCATTTGCAACAATCAATAAAATGACTAATTCAGGCAAAAATCAATAAAGTATATTAAAATCACTAGTGATAGCTATTGAACAGAATATTGGCAAAGTTCCCAGCAGAAGGTCCCACGTAATCACAAAGGGGAAGTCTGCCTTTACAGTGAATCTCTCTGGTGGGCACCAGTTTAGGACAATGATCCAATTCAGCTTTAAGAAGAGTGGGTCAACATAAAGGTATATGATTTGCTTTCCAGGAAACTGATTTGCTTTCCAGGAAGCTGATTTGCTTTCAGGAAGCTGATTTGCTTTCTAGGAAGCTAGGGCGATTATTAAATGACCAGCGAGTAGGCAAGGCTAGGAGCAAAACTGCACATTTATTTTTGGTCCCCCAGCTTCAGGAAAGAAGGTGTGGGGGAGGGGTGAGGTCCGTGGGTCTCCAGCAGGGGAGGCCGGGGGAGTCCCCCGGTGGAGCTCTCGGGCGGAGTTCCTACACTCGGTAGCGGAAGAGGAGTGAGGGCTGAGGAAGTGCGCACAGCACGCCAGCTGGGAGCGGCTTTTATGTCCTGGGCCTGGGAGTGGGAGGGCAGTGGGCGGGATGTAGGCGGGTCGGGGGCCGGGCAGTGGGCTTGGCTAGGCGGGTTCCGGTTTTTCTCTGTCGGAGGTCGGGTTGCGCCTGCGCAGTCCACCTGTGTCTTTCCTGGCCCGGGAAAGCTGACGGTGAAGAACCCGGAACTGTGTCATCTTGCCTCCGTTGGTCCAAACAGTATATATTTCATGATTCAGTATGAAATACCCAACATCATTTATGCCATGTTTCTACCAAGACCAACTTACAGGAAATAAAGTAGACATTTAGAGAAACTTAGAATGTTCTCTAAGACAGAGAACCTACTCTCTCCATTTTCACCATGAAAAGACAAAGGAGGGCGGAGCAAGATGGCCGAATAGGAACAGCTCCAGTCTCCAACTCCCAGCGCGAGCGACACAGAAGACCGGTGATTTCTGCATTTTCAACTGAGGTACTGGGGTCATCTCACTAGGGAGTGCCGGACAATCGGTGCTGGTCAGCTGCTGCAGCCTGACCAGCGAGAGCTGAAGCAGGGCGAGGCATCGCCTCACCTGGAAGCGCAAGGGGGAAGGGGATCCGTTTTCCTAGCCAGGGGAACTGAGACACACAACACCTGGAAAATCGGGTAACTCCCACCCCAATACTGCGCTGTAAGCATACAGGCACACCAGGAGAATATATCCCAATCCTGGCCGGGAGGGTCCCACGCCCACGAAGCCTCCCTCACTGCTAACACAGCAGTCTGCCGCGATCTATCCGCAAGGCAGCAGCGAGGCTGGGGGAGGGGCGCCCGCCATTGCTGAGGCTTAAGTAGGTAAACAAAGCCGCTGGGAAGCTCGAACTGGGTGGAGCTCACAGCAGCTCAAGGAAGCCTGCCTGTCTCTGTAGTCTCCACCTCTGGGGACAGCGCACAGCTGAAGACCAACAGGGGAAGTAGCGGGAGCCGGTGCAGACGCGAACGACTCTGTCTGACAGCTTTGGGGAGAGCCGTGGATCTCCCAATGCGGAGGTTGAGATCTGAGAACGGACAGACTGCCTGCTCAGGTGTGTCTCTGACCCCTGAGTAGCCTAGCTGGGAGAAATCCCCCACTAGGGGCAGTCTGACACCCCACACCTCACAGGGTGGAGTACACCCCTGAGAGGAAACTTCCAAAGGAAGAATCAGACAGGTACACTCGCTGTTCAGCAATATTCTATCTTCGGCAACCTCTGCTGCTGATACCCAGGCAAACAGGGTCTGAAGTGGACCTCAAGCAATCTCCAACAGACCAACAGACAGTCCTTCTGACTGTCAGAAGGAAAACTATCAAACAGGAAGGACACCTATACCAAAACCCCATCAGTACGTCACCACCATCAAAGACCAGAGACAGATAAAACCACAAAGATGGGGAAGAAGCAGGGCAGAAAAGCTGGAAATTCAAAAAATAAGAGCGCATCTCCCCCTGCGAAGGAGCGCAGCCCATCGCCAGCAACGGATCAAAGCTGGTCAGAGAATGACTTGGACGAGAGGAGAGAAGAAGGCTTCAGTCCATCAAACTTATCAGAGCTAAAGGAGGAATTACGTACCCAGCGCAAAGAAACTAAAAATCTTGAAAAAAGAGTGGAAGAATTGACAGCTAGACTAATTAATGCAGAGAAGATCATAAACGAAATGACAGAGATGAAAACCATGACACGAGAAATACGTGACAAATGCACAAGCTTCAGTAACCGACTCGATCAACTGGAAGAAAGAGTATCAGCGATTGAAGATCAAATGAATGAAATGAAGCCAGAAGAGAAACCAAAAGAAAAAAGAAGAAAAAGAAATGAGCAAAGCCTGCAAGAAGTATGGGATTACGTAAAAAGACCAAATCTACGTCTGATTGGGGTGCCTGAAAGTGAGGGGGAAAATGGAACCAAGTTGGAAAACACTCTTCAGGATATCATCCAGGAGAACTTCCCCAACCTAGTAGGGCAGGACAACATTCAAATTCAGGAAATACAGAGAACTCCACAAAGATACTCCTCCAGAAGAGCAACTCCAAGACACATCATTGCCAGATTCAGCAAAGTTGAAATGAAGGAAAAAATCTTAAGGGCAGCCAGAGAGAAAGGTCGGGTTACCCACAAAGGGAAGCCCATCAGACTAACAGCAGATCTCTCGGCAGAAACTCTACAAGCCAGAAGAGAGTGGGGGCCAATATTCAACGTTCTTAAAGAAAAGAATTTTCAACCCAGAATTTCATATCCAGCCAAACTAAGTTTCATAAGTGAAGGAGAAATAAAATCCTTTACAGATAAGCAAATGCTTAGAGATTTTGTCACCACCAGGCCTGCCTTACAAGAGACCCTGAAGGAAGCCCTAAACATGGAAAGGAACAACCGGTACCAGCCATCACAAAAACATGCCAAAATGTAAAGACCATCGAGGCTAGGAAGAAACTGCATCGACTAACGAGCAAAATAACCAGTTAATATCATAATGGCAGGATCAAGTTCACACATAACAATATTAACCTTAAATGTTAATGGACTAAATGCTCCAATTAAAAGACACAGACTGGCAAACTGGATAAAGAGTCAAGACCCATCAGTCTGCTGTATTCAGGAGACCCATCTCACATGCAGAGACATACATAGGCTCAAAATAAAGGGATGGAGGAAGATCTACCAAGCAAATGGAGAACAAAAAAAAGCAGGGGTTGCAATCCTAGTCTCTGATAAAACAGACTTTAAACCATCAAAGATCAAAAGAGACAAAGAAGGCCATTACATAATGGTAAAGGGATCAATTCAACAGGAAGAGCTAACTCTCCTAAATATATATGCACCCAATACAGGAGCACCCAGATTCATAAAGCAAGTCCTTAGAGACTTACAAAGAGACTTAGACTCCCATACAATAATAATGGGAGACTTCAACACTCCGCTGTCAACATTAGACAGATCAACGAGACAGAAAGTTAACAAGGATATCCAGGAATTGAACTCATCTCTGCACCAAGCGGACCTAATAGACATCTATAGAACTCTCCATCCCAAATCAACAGAATATACATTCTTCTCAGCACCACATCGCACTTATTCCAAAATTGACCACATAATTGGAAGTAAAGCACTCCTCAGCAAATGTAAAAGAACAGAAATTATAACAAACTGTCTCTCAGACCACAGTGCAATCAAACTAGAACTCAGGACTAAGAAACTCAATCAAAACCGCTCAACTACATGGAAACTGAACAACCTGCTCCTGAATGACTACTGGGTACATAACGAAATGAAAGCGGAAATAAAGATGTTCTTTGAAACCAATGAGAACAAAGATACAACATACCAGAATCTCTGGGACACATTTAAAGCAGTGTGTAGAGGGAAATTTATAGCACTAAATGCCCACAAGAGAAAGCAGGAAAGATCTAAAATTGACACTCTAACATCACAATTAAAAGAACTAGAGAGGTAAGAGCAAACACATTCAAAAGCTAGCAGAAGGCAAGAAATAACTAAGATCAGAGCCGAACTGAAGGAGATAGAGACAGAAAAAACCCTCCAAAAAATCAATGAATCCAGGAGTTGGTTTTTTGAAAAGATCAACAAAATTGACAGACCGCTAGCAAGGCTAATAAAGAAGAAAAGAGAGAGGAATCAAATAGATGCAATAAAAAATGATAAAGGGGATATCACCACTGACCCCACAGAAATACAAACTACCATCAGAGAATACTATAAACGCCTCTACGCAAATCAACTAGAAAATCTAGAAGAAATGGATAATTTCCTGGACACTTACACTCTCCCAAGGCTAAACCAGGAAGAAGTTGAATCCCTGAATAGACCAATAGCAGGCTCTGAAATTGAGGCAACAATTAATAGCCTACCCACCAAAAAAAGTCCAGGACCAGATGGATTCACAGCTGAATTCTACCAGAGGTACAAGGAGGAGCTGGTACCATTCCTTCTGAAACTATTCCAATCAATAGAAAAAGAGGGAATCCTCCCTAACTCATTTTATGAGGCCAACATCATCCTGATACCAAAGCCTGGCAGAGACACATCAAAAAAAGAGAATTTTAGACCAATATCCCTGATGAACATTGATGCAAAAATTCTCCATAAAATACTGGCAAACCGGATTCAGCAGCACATCAAAAAGCTTATCCACCATGATCAAGTGGGCTTCATCCCTGGGATGCAAGGCTGGTTCAACATTCGCAAATCAATAAACGTAATCCAGCATATAAACAGAACCAAAGACAAGAACCACACGATTGTCTCAATAGATGCAGAAAAGGCTTTTGACAAAATTCAACAGCCCTTCATGCTAAAAACGCTCAATAAATTCGGTATTGATGGAACGTACCTCAAAATAATAAGAGCTATTTATGACAAACCCACAGCTAATATCATACTGAATGGGCAAAAACTGGAAAAATTCCCTTTGAAAACTGGCACAAGACAGGGATGCCCTCTCTCACCACTCCTATTCAACATAGTGTTGGAAGTTCTGGCTAGGGCAATCAGGCAAGAGAAAGAAATCAAGGGTATTCAGTCAGGAAAAGAAGAAGTCAAATTGTCCCTGTTGGCAGATGACATGATTGTATATTTAGAAAACCCCATCGTCTCAGCCCAAAATCTCCTTAAGCTGATAAGCAACTTCAGCAAAGTCTCAGGATACAAAATTAATGTGCAAAAATCACAAGCATTCTTATACACCAGTAACAGACAAGCAGAGAGCCAAATCAGGAATGAACTTCCATTCACAATTGCTTCAAAGAGAATAAAATACCTAGGAATCCAGCTTACAAGGGATGTAAAGGACCTCTTCAAGGAGAACTACAAACCACTGCTCAGCGAAATAAAAGAGGACACAAACAAATGGAAGAACATACCATGCTCATGGATAGGAAGAATCAATATCGTGAAAATGGCCATACTGCCCAAGGTTATTTATAGATTCAATGCCATCCCCATCAAGCTACCAATGAGTTTCTTCACAGAATTGGAAAAAACTGCTTTAAAGTTCATATGGAACCAAAAAAGGGCCCGCATTGCCAAGACAATCCTAAGTCAAAAGGACAAAGCTGGAGGCGTCACGCTACCTGACTTCAAACTATACTACAAGGCTACAGTAACCAAAACAGCATGGTAGTGGTACCAAAACAGAGATATAGATCAATGGAACAGAACAGAGTCCTCAGAAATAATACCACACATCTACAGCCATCTGATCTTTGACAAACCTGAGAGAAACAAGAAATGGGGAAAGGATTCCCTATTTAATAAATGGTGCTGGGAAAATTGGCTAGCCATAAGTAGAAAGCTGAAACTGGATCCTTTCCTTACCCCTTATACGAAGATTAATTCAAGATGGATTAGAGACTTAAATGTTAGACCTAATACCA
The DNA here is from genome assembly GCF_007565055.1 of Rhinopithecus roxellana. Classification (NCBI taxonomy): domain Eukaryota; kingdom Metazoa; phylum Chordata; class Mammalia; order Primates; family Cercopithecidae; genus Rhinopithecus; species Rhinopithecus roxellana. Next base: position 29,805,848 of record NC_044557.1, read on the forward strand.
TAAAAACCCTAGAAGAAAATCTAGGTAGTACCATTCAGGACATAGGCATGGGCAAGGACTTCATGTCTAAAACACCAAAAGCAACGGCAGCATAAGCCAAAATTGACAAATGGGATCTAATTAAACTAAAGAGCTTTTGCACAGCAAAAGAAACTACCATCAGAGTGAATAGGCAACCTACAGAATGGGAGAAAATTTTTGCAACCTACTCATCCGACAAAGGGCTAATATCCAGAATCTACAAAGAACTCAAACAAATATACGAGAAAAAAACAAACAACCCCATCAAAAAGTGGGGAAAGGATATGAACAGACATTTCTCAAAAGAAGATATTCATACAGCCAACAGACACATGAAAAAATGCTCATCATCACTCGCCATCAGAGAAATGCAAATCAAAACCACAATGAGATACCATCTCACACCAGTTAGAATGGCAATCATTAAGAAGTCAGGAAACAACAGGTGTTGGAGAGGATGTGGAGAAATAGGAACACTTTTACACTGTTGGTGGGATTGTAAACTAGTTCAACCATTATGGAAAACAGTATGGCAATTCCTTAAGGATCTAGAACTAGATGTACCATATGACCCAGCCATCCCACTACTGGGTATATACCCAAAGAATTATAAATTATTCTACTACAAAGACACATGTACACGTATGTTTATTGCGGCACTATTCACAATAGCAAAGACTTGGAATCAACCCAAATGTCCATCTGTGACAGACTGGATTCAGAAAATGTGGCACATATACACCATGGAATACTATGCAGCCATAAAAAAGGATGAGTTTGCGTCCTTTGTAGGGACATGGATGCAGCTGGAAACCATCATTCTTAGCAAACTATCACAAGAAGAGAAAACCAAACACCGCATGTTCTCACTCATAGGTGGGAACTGAACAATGAGATCACTTGGACTCGGGAAGGGGAACATCACGCACTGGGGCCTATCATGGGGAGGGGGGAGGGGGGAGGAGGGAGGGCTTGCATTGGGGAGTTATACAAGATATAAATGATGAATTGATGGGTGCTGACGAGTTGATGGGTGCAGCACACCAACATGGCATAAGTATACATATGTAACAAACCTGCACGTTATGCACATGTACCCTAGAACTTAAAGTATAATAAAAAAAAAAAACATATAAAATGTACTCTTTATAAAAATAAAAATACTTTCAAAAATTAAAAAAAAAAAAAAAAAAGAAAAGACAAAGGAGATGTTTTGGTTTTGTAAACAATTATTTATATTTTAAATTGACAGGTAATAATTGTATAATTTATCAGGTATGATGCGATGTTTCAATATATGTGTATATTGTGCAATGACCAGATCAGGATAATTTGCATATCCATCACTTCAAATGTTTATCATTTCTTAATAGTAAGAACATTTAAAATCCTCTCTTCTAGCTGTTTTGAAATGTATATAATACATTATTGTTAACTCTAGTCAACCTACTGTACAGTAGGACACCTGACCTTAGGCCTCATATGTCACTCTAACTTTGTACCCTTTGACCAGCCTTTCCCTATGCCTCCACCACCCCACATTTCTCAGCCTCTGGTAATAACCGTTCTACTCACCACTTCTATGGGATCACTCAAAAGATTTCACATTTGAGTGAGACCATGTGGTATGTGTCTTTCTGTGCCTGGTTATTTCACTTGGCATAACGTCCTCTAGGTTCATTCACGCTGTCACAAATGACAGGATTTCATTCTTTCTTATGGTTGAATTGTATTCTGTTTTTGTGTATATGTATCACATTTTCTTTATACATTTATCTCTTGATGGACACTTAGGTTGATTCCATACCATGGCTATAGTGAATAGTGCCACAAAAAAAATGGGAGTGCAGAATCTCTTTTGCATATGAATTTCATTTTCTTTAGATAAATACCCATAGTGAGATTGATGTGTCATTTGGTAGTTCTAGTTTCATTTTTTTGAGGAAACTTCATACAGTTTTTCATAATGGCTGTATATGAGATTTTTAATTAAAAGAAAATAATTAAATATAAGGTATAGGGTTCCTATTTTTAAGAATAATGTCTAAGAACTATTTCAGAATAATTAGGGAAATTGGAATATAGACTATATATTATATGCCTTTAGAAAATCATTAATTAACTTAGATGTGAAATGGTACTAAGATTATATGGGAAAATGTCCTCAACTGGGGGAAATGAGTGCTAATGTATTAAGACTGAAATGTCATAGGGCTGCAATTCATTTTTAAATGATTTAGCAAAGATAACAAAAACACGTATCTATAGATAAGTGTTTTTATTGCTAAATGTTAGTAATTATTGAATCAGGAGTAAGTACATAGATGTTTATTGTACTATTATTTCAAATTTTCAACTTTGAAATTGTATAATACAAAGTTAAGAGGAAAGTAAATACTCAGATAATGACTGTTTGTTGATTCAAGAACATCTTATGAATCAATAAGTAACTTTTTAATGTCCCGAAAAATCCTGCCCCAAAGTGATGTGACTTAATAGAGTTATCGACCTAAGCAATGTAAAGTCATTGAGCCAAGAGGATCTGGACAACTTCTCTTTCAGTGGCTTTATAGGAGAAACAAGCAAATGAGTAAGACCCATTCTGACATGACAGCTCCCAACAAATCACAGCTCAGCTTGATATATCTCCATCTGATGTAGCCTTCTTGGTAAGAGGAACCTGTGGGAAGCTGGCCTTGCTCTGAAGACACAAATGTGAGTATGGGGAAGGATATGGTAGAATGGCTTCATGTTGAAAACAGGTTGAGCTGGTGCAGTTCATGTTATAGATGTATCTTAGGATAGAACTCAAGCCTCCTTGTCCAGAAAAGAAGTGAGACCTTGTGCAGCAGACCTCAATCCAGGAAGAACAATAATCACTGTGTTCTCTCTCAGTCACATGAATCAGGAGAAAAATCCAACCCAGACATTCAGGAGTCTTTCTAGCAAGAGATGATGGGGGGATAATCACCATTTAAGTCTATTCATTATTTATCCTATACCCATTACATGAATTTTTTTTAAAGCTATCTAATATTAAAAGGTATTTACTTTCTTTAAACCAAGCATGTGTGTTAGAAATAAAATAGAAGGGGCTGTGAATTACTGATGTTGGCCCACAGAAATGATTTTACAGAAGAAAGACCACAAAAATCTTCTTAGACTAGGCACAGGATCACAGGAACTTATAACCTTTGTGGGCAATCAGTGGAGGTGGAAACAAAACATTGTAGGCAGGGGTATCAGGATTTCTATGAAAGCAGAGTTTTGTTTTCAGTGGTTTGGAGTGGATAAGGTGGGAATATGTTGAGAAATGAGCTTGCTTGGGCCAGATCACACAGGACTTTTCATATATACAAATATAATAGTTCTTACACTGAAATCTTCGCATTTTCAATGAGCATTTCTGTAATTTGGTGTTTTAATGTTTATGGTAGTCTAAAAAATGGGCATGAATACATTTGGAAACTTTTAGATGACTATCTTTATTAGTTACCATAGGTTATTTGTTATAACAAGTAAGCTATAAAATCTATAATGGTTCAAATGCAATAGAAGGATATTTCTTTATCATATGACTGCATTGGGTGGATGGACAGGTTGGAAGGACAAGCTTTCTCCATGCAGACATTCAGGGAACCAGGCTGTCAGAAGCTCTGTTAACTTTAGAAAGTTTATTCCAAGGTTTCCCTGAGTGCCTCTCCATTCCAGGGAAATAAAGAGCCCTGAGGATATCATATGAGAGGTATTAATGGTGGGTTTGGAAATAGTGCACATCACTTCTTATATCCCCTTGGCTAGAATTCAAACCCATGACTCTGTACTGGCTAACTGCAAGGGAGGATGGAAAATGTTGCCTGGCTGTGTGCTAATGGACAGGAGAAGAACTTGGATTTTGATAGCTTCTATATTACTTATAATTGTGTACAAATATTTACATTTATTGTCCATATTTACTTTTATGTTTAAGAGCTTACTTGTTCAATGTCCCTCAACTGAAAGTGCATCTCAAAATGAGATTTATGAATTTGTACATTTGAGTTCTGTGTTCACTCTCAGCCACATATGATATGAAGTGAAAACAAGCATCTTCATGAAACGGGTTGGTTGAAACCTTACGCAGAATTTTCTAAGATGAATCAAAACTTGGCTTTGCCCACTCCTGGCACCAGCATCATGGGTGAAAGGGAATGACAGAAAGGGGAATGACAGATCACTAAAAGTTCATTTTCCAGAAATAATCACTTTTTATTTGGGTTGAGAGATGTGCATGGATCTTCAGCTTGTTCACCTGCTTTGCTTTAAATATAAATAATAACACTACCTTGTAGTTGTAGGGGTTCAGTCAGGATGGTGGGAAAAATTATAAAATAAACCTTCTTGGAAGGCCAGAAGGTTTTTGCAAAAGCCTCAGGATAGAGTTATAGTTGAAGGCAGCCTAATCCTCCTTGAGTGATAGCAAGAGTAATTAACATAAGAATGTAGAGGAGTCTATCTAAATAACTTGTTTAATTACGTGGTCCTAAGACTAACCTTTGACCATCCGTGGGTGCATGATTGCTCTCTACTCAGGGGATCGGCAATGGTAATTTGCTTCTAGTGGTGTTTACTTCAGACTTTGGTCATTTAATGTGTGCCAAATAAATGCTGGGAAGGCCACTGAGTCAGGGACATGGTTTCAGCTCTTTACAGCACTCTCCTGGGAGTCTGTAAGTGGCCTGACTCTCAGCCAGACTGACAAGCATAATATCTGTGTCAGTGTATGTTATTCATCTGTTGTTGGGTCAGGGTCTGTGGGATGGATCCCTGCAGATAGTGCCCAATGTGAGGAACACAGTGAAGGAAGCACAATGGACCCCCTGAAAACAGCGGTGAAAAGGACTGTGCAGTCAGTGAGTAATCAGTAAGTCATTGGTGCCCACTCAGGATCTCCAAGTTTGGGGGGAATTGTTCAGACTGAGGTTTCATCATGGGACAACAGTTATCAGCTCAATGGAAACAGTATATAAAAGTGTTGAAACAGCTGCTTAAAGCTAGTGGAGCCTCAGTTTCACAGGCTCAATAGGGACCTACTGTAAATTGTTGTAAACTATAATCCATGGTTCCCAAAAGAAGGAATGATAGATGCAGGGCTCTGGGAACAAGTGGGGAGAAATCTTAAACAATATTATACACAAGAGCAACAGGTCTCAGTAACAGTTCTAACACTATGGGCTTTAATTAAGGTGGCCCTGGCTCCATTATACACAGAAGAGCCTAAAAAGGGGAAGCAGGAGGAACCATCACCTGCCTTACTGCCTCCTCTTCCCGCAGTGCAGATATCACTGGGCCAAAATAACTAAGAGGAAACAGAAGTTTTGCCTGAGCCCCCTCATCCAATAAGTAGAGAAAAAGACAAGAAACACACTCCAGCTATAAAACCTTGTCTTAAGCAAGTGGCATTAAAAAGGGAGCTGTTAGCCTGCCCAGTAATGCAAGATCAGCAAGGCAATGAAGTATACAAACCCATTTCTTTTAATGCTTATAAAATGATGAGAAAAAGCATTAGAGGCCTGAGCCATGCAGTCAAACGAGCAGTAAGCAAAAGGGAAAGCTCGGCAGCAGGGAAGCTTGTGAACCCCGAGCCAGCAAATGCTCCTGGGAACTTGGCCTGCATGGTGATGGCCCTGGCAACAAGGAGCCAGTTCCAACACGCTGGAGCTGGCCTGCTGGGGAGGGGCAGGAGGTTCTAGTGAGAAGGTCCACGCGGCCAGCAGCAACTGCCCAGCAGTGGGGATAGGGAGTAGCACAGAAAGAAGCAGTGCCAACCAAAAGCAGCAGCACCTAAACAAGCGCAAAGCAGCTACTGCCCCAGGACCCACTTGCTCACCTCTCCAGCTCCTCAGGTGGCCCACGGCAAAATTTCATGTTTTTCTTGTATACACAAGACATCCCAAATTATAATTATCTGCTAAGATTTAAGTAAAATGTAAGAATTTAAAAGACCTCTGATAATGGCCACTGTTGTTCTCTCTCTCCTAACCCTAACATGACTCCCTCCAAATCTAACTTAAGTAAAACAGTAACCTCTAAAAGGAGAGAAATTACAGAAAGCCCATAACTGTGGCAATTCCTCAAGATTGGCCTATAATCATTATTGACTTAAAAGACTGTTTTTATATGATTCCCCTAGCAGAAGAAGACAGAGAAAATTTTGCCTTGATAATACCTGCTATCAATAATGAAAAGCCAGCTTGTCAATTTCACTGGAAAGTGCTTCCTCACTGAATGCCAAACAGTCCTACCATGTGTCAGTATCATGTAAATTTCCTTTTTGCTCCCCAGTAGAAAAGAATTTCCTGATTGCAAGATTATTCATTTTATGGATGATATTCTACTAGTAGCCCCAACAGAGTCAATACTTTTGAATTTATACACCCCTGTCATAAAGAATACACAGCTAAGATGTTTAGTCATTGCATCTGAGAAAGTACAGGTGTCTTCTCCTTAGAGATATCTTGGGTACATATTAACTTCCTGGTCAGTAAGACCTCAAAAGTTTAAATTAAATACTATCAGCTTACACACCTTAAATGATTATCAGAAATTACCAGGTGATATTACTTGGCTCTGCCCCACTTTAGGCATATCTACTGATACGCTGTAAAGCCTGTTTTCTATCTTAAAGGGCAATACAGCCCTGGATGCTCCCAGATATTTAACCCCTGCAGCAAAAAGGAAATTGAGGAAATAGAGCAAGCCATCTCTCAGAGGCAGCTAGATTGATCCTGATTGAATACTGATCCACAGTATTCAATTCAGTTGTTTATTTTTCCCACTAAACAGTCCCCTACAGGATTAATAGGACACATGGCCCCCAGGCTATGCTTCCTAGAATGGGTTTTTTGCTCACATTCTGGGACTAAAACACTGTCTCCCTATATTCGGTTAATTACTAAAGACTTCTATTCAGGCTGCAAATGATGCAATCAGTTGACAGATTATGACCCTGACATCATCAGGATTCCTTTAAGTAAAAAGCAATTTGAAACATTATTGCCAGTATCTATCAATCTGCAAATAGCTTTCTCTGATTACACAGGACAAATAGAGCATGTCCTCCCTGATGATAAACTCCATTTCTTATCTTATCTCATACTCCAATAATCTTGCCCACAAAAAATAGTTCACTCCTCCATACCTAATGCTTTAATACTGTTTACTGATGGTTCTGGTAAACATGGAAAAGCAGCAGTCTGCTGGAGACCACATAATTCAATCGCTTGACCTGGGTTTACTGGCACTCAGAGAGCTGAGACTGGGGCCCTGATATTAGCCTTGGAAACTTTTTTCACTCAGCCCATAAATATTGTGAGTGACTTGGCTTACTCTGTTTATTTATTGTAGAACCTTGAAACAGCCTTAATTAAGTCCACTCTCGAGTCCACCCTGTGGGCTCTTTTTCTTCAACTTCGGCAATTGCTAGATCAACACACACATTCTATTTTTATCACACACATTTGAGCCCACAGCTCTCTGCCTGGCCCATTGGCTTATGGCAATGAACAAGCAGACCTTCAGGTCATGACATCACTGCTTGACCAAGCCACTCAATCACATCAATCTTCCCACCAAAATTGGAGAAACTTATCTAAGCAATTTCAACTTACCCAGAGACTGGCTTAACAAATTATCCTACAATGCCCAGATTGCCAACTCACAGGCACATCCCCTTCTTCCACAGGTGTTAACTCTAGAGGACTAGAACCTAATCAATTATGATGAACAGATGTTACACACGTCCCTAAATTTAGAAAACTTAGATATATACATGTATCCATTAATACCAATTCTCACTTAATTAGTGCCCATGCTTTGCCTGGAGAATCAACCCTGTATGTCATTAAACATCTCTTAACTTTTGTGTTGATGGGACAGCCCACAAAAAATTAAAACTGATAATGGTCCAGCTTATGCCAGCTCACAATTTCAACAATTTTTGTCACACATAGAATATCCAACATTCCACAGGCACCCTATATAACCCCCAAGGACAGTCCATAGTAGAACGTGCCCACTTCACTCTTAGAAATATGCTCAAAAAACAGAAAAGGGGGAGTATGGGTAAAGACCCTGAAACACTATTGGCACAAGCCTTTTTTTTACCCTTAATTTTCCAAATTTAGATGGCAAATTTCAATCAGCTGTAGAAAAGCATTTTTCTGAAACCTCTCTAGGCATAAAACCTGCAGTTTTATGGAGATACATAAACAGTAATGAATGGTGTGGTCCAAACGAATTATTAACCTGGGGAAGAGGACCTAAGGGGGTGCTTAGTTCACACCCTCTTAGGTCCTCTTTGGATTCCAGCATGATGCGTCAAACCATACCATGGTGTGGCTGAGACCCAACATGGTACCAGAGATGAAGGAACTGACCCTACAGGACCTGCATCCCTGGACAATGTGGCCTCCGTGGATGACACAAGCCCCAGACATTACCTGGGGGGTGCTGAAGAGGTCAACTCAGGAGGCTGAACGAATCCTGCTCTGGACACAGACACCATTTACTCCATATAATTTGTTCCTTGCTATGCTTTCTGTTGTACAATGCAACTCATGTAGGGTATTGATCCTTTTTATGCTCTTGCTTTGTCTGCAACCTGTACCTGCTACACTCTACTGGGCTCATATCTTAGATCTGCCTTTCTTTTGCCCTGTCACCTGGGCAGACATCCCCTTCCCAGCCTATAATAATGTAACTGCTTGGCTAGGAGGGATAGATTTACCTCCAGTGGGGTCTGTCACTAATGGCACACATTGGATTAAGGTGCCAGGTAACACTACATATCAATCCACCGTCCTCCCACTGTGTGTAATTTATAAAGGTTCTAACCCTTACTGTGTATCTGCCCAAACACAATTATGACTACATCATGGCAAAGGAAATGCCTTAACAGCCTTAGCTGCAGGTAGCCTCAAACCAGGTAATGCAATCAATGCTGCTTTTCCAAACAATCATTCCTGTGCTAAAGAACAAAGCCTGGAAAGTAATGGATTTCACTTTAGCTGGGAGGTCTGTCACAGGGGACAAATGCATAGCCTCCAGTTAGACAATTATAACATCTTAGACTGGAGCCCCCATGGCCATTTGCAGGGCAGCCTTACTAATGTCCTCATCCATCATGGCATCAATCACAGTTTCATAGCCATGTCCCATTCCCCTATGATTTGGGCCAATGGGGCGGATGGGATATCCCAGACCCCAAGTAAAATCCATGCCACCTGAAGACACCTAGGTGCCTAGGACATCTTGGCTCCTCCCTTGAAACCTGGCATGGGACATACCATAATTCCACTAACAACTATACTATAACCATTATTCATAATCACACTGATCAGTGCCTAATTTGCATTACCCATCCATATATTTTCCTCATGGGAACCAATATTTCTATTTCACCCCAAAACTCTGCCTTTGTGACCCAGGTACAGTGACAGGCTTGGTTTGCCTCATGCATCACTAATTACAATATATCCGATCTAAATATTACTAGGGTCATGGTATTAAGGAGAAAATCTGAGGCATTCCTACCAGTCAATTTGACATGTGACGGGCAAGGTTCCTCTGCCCTTGCCACCTGAGAATGTGCCCTGTCCCAGGTCACACACAAAAGATCCATAGTTACACTTATGGCCTTTATAGTCTCAGCCATTGTTTTCCTGGCAACTGCTAGTGTTGCTGTTGCATCTACTACTGAATCAGTACAAACAGCTGCCTTTGTAGATAATCTGGCCAAAAATGTGTCTAACTGGGGAAGAGGGTATGCTTTTGTTCGCACCCCCTTAGGTCCTCTTTGGATTCCAGCATAACACATCAAACCATACAATGGTGTGGCTGGGACCCAACCTGGTACCAGAGATGAAGGAACTGACTCTAAAAGACCTGCAGGGACTTACAGATGGCATAGATAGATAGCAGGGTACAGATTAAAAAATTCTTGCATGTCTGAAAGCCCTCAAAGCTGCTTTGGAATACTTTGGGGAGCAACAAGATGCACTGTCATTCTGACAGCAATTAAACTGCAACTGGGAGCATAAACATATCTGTGTCACTTCTCTACCATGGAATCAATCAATACATAATTGGGATGAGGTGAAACAACACCTCTAAGAAACTTTTCATGACAATTTAACAGCAGATGTAAAACAACTTAAAACTAACATTTTAGATTCCCTTCACACTAGAGATCTACACACCCAACAAACAGCCATTTGGAAGGGTGTGCAAGATCATCTCTCCTGATTAGATCCCTGCTCCTGGGGGGTCACTCTTTGACTGGAAAAAATGTTGCTAATTGTTGGAGGTTGCACAAATGTTCCTTATGATTAGGCATAATTGAAGCCTGTCAGTAACAATATGAACCTGTGATCAATTAAGCAACTGGCCAATCGTTACCTCCTCCTGCCTGCTCATTCTACCCAATAAATACAAAGGGCTGTAGAAGCTCAGGGACTGCCTTTGTTCTTTAGAAGCAGGGAGCTCTCTTCTGCCCATGTTACCTTTCCTTTAAAATAGTTTCTTTTTCCTTGGTTTTCATTTCTAAGTTCATCCATTCGTTTAGTCATAATGACAGTCTCAAGTGGTAACAGTAGTAACTGCTGTAATGACGGTCTCAGGCAGTAATAATAGTAAAATCTGTGATGATGGTTTCAAGTAGTAACTGTGGCAGTCAGTCACAAGTGGCGCCTGAACAGGGACATGAAGGACAATCAGGGACAAAACAGATACCTGAAGAGACCTGAAGGGAGCTGAAGAGGCCTGCAGGGACAGGTAGAGATAAGTAAGTAGAGATAGGTAAGTAGAGATAAGTAGGAGACAAATAGAGATAAGTAGGGAAAGACAGGGACTTGCAGGAACTAACAGGTACCATATGGACAGATAGGGAGAGTTAGGGATAGATAAAGGCTAGCAAAGACCAGCAATATAAGGTCAGTGCCCTAAAGAGATACTGGTCAGTGCCCTAAAATGTACAAAAGTAGAGACTAGCAAAGACTAGCAGAGATTTGCAGGGACAGACAGGGACAGATAGGGTCCTATCAAGACTTGAATGAGGAAGGTGTGCTAGAACAGAAAAAGCTAAAACCCAGAAAAAACTAAAACCAACCAGATGAATGAGAAACCCTGTTACAAGTCTGCCAGTAGCAACATAAGGTCAGTGCTCTGAAAAGGTAATGGTCAGTGCCCTAGAGGTACAAAGAATGGAAAGTTTTTGAATCAGGGTAACATGAGGAAGGATTTGGTTATTTCTTTTCTCTTTTTTGTTTGGAGTTTGGTACATACCATTTTTTTATTTCAGGGTTAAAGAAATTTTTTTTTTGCCCCACTTGCAGCACTTATTGAGGATGGTGAACAGGAGATGGAAGATGAAAATTGGCTTGTACCATCTCTTTTGTGGCTACAGAAAGGCCGACTTTAGCTTTGGCTTTTGTGGATTGTAAATGTGCACTGGCACCTGTGAGATGTGCAGAGAATTTGGAAGGTTTTCTCAAAGCCTGTCAAGATGTGGGAACTGAGCTTCATTGCTCTGCCGTATTGACTCAGGCAATGGCTAATTTGGTAACTGACAGATCTAAAAGAAGCCAAGGGTTAAGACCTAAAGTGGGAAAGTGTTATAAGTGTAGAAAAATTGGACGTTTGAATGCCATCAGACCTCTGGGAAGAAGGGATTTATAACACAGTTCCCCTTTCAACAGAAAAAATACCAGGACTTTGCCCTCATTGCAATAAAGGGGAAATCATTGAGCTAATCAATGCCACTCAAAATTTTATCAAAACATCACCCTCCTGTCTGGAAATGAGAAGGGGGCCTGGACACAAGCACCTCAAACCATGAGGGCATTCACTGTCCAGGCCACAACTCCATTTCAGGGGTGGGTTTCCGGAGGCACATTGATTCCCTCTCCCCAGGAACACCTATAAGCTCAAGATTAGATCTCCCAGTTAGAGAACAGGCTACATTAATTGGAAGAACAAACTCACCAAGATTCACACTGGTATCTAGAGACCTTTGTCAACAGGATACATGGAATGAATTTTGGGCAAAACTGTCTTAACCTACAGACCCAGGAGTTGTTGATTTTGATTGTGAAGGAGAAATTCAGGTAGTGATAATGTCACAAGATCTTTGGGTTTTTGAACCAGGAGAATATGTTGCTCAACTATTGCTTGTTCCCTGTAAATTGTACCCCTTTCTATGCAAGAAGCAGCGAGGAGGTCAGGGATTTGGAAGTACAAATAGGAGATTTATCCATCACAACCCATAATGAGAAGTGACAACGTGCCAGCAGCCCTCTCTCACTCTCAACGCCTCCTTGGCCTCCACTCTGGCCATGCTTGAGGAGCTCTTCAGCTTGCTGCTGCACTGGGGGGGGGCCCTTTCTGAGTCTGGCCGAGGCTGGAGCTGGCTCATGAGGAGGTGTGGAGGGAGAGGCACAGGCAGGAGCCATGGGGGCCGGTGGGGTTTCTGGGTGGGCATGGCACCTGCTGGGCTTGATCAGGGGCTAGGTCCCTTGCATGGACCGCCGTTCTCTCTTCATGGGTTCCTTGGCCACGATGGTGGGTCTCCGTTTCTTTCTCACTTCCCCTCTTTTCCTCTTGATTGTCTGGGAGAGCTCCCTCTGAGCTGCCAGAGTGCCTGGACTAGGTCCAGTGAGAGATGAACCCAGCTGGGCTTCTGGGATGGGTGGGGACTTGGAGAACTTTTCTGTCTAGCTAAAGGATTGTAAACACACCAATCATTACTCTGTGTCTAGCTAATTGGGTGGGGACTTGAAGAACTTTTCTATCTAGCTAAAGGATTGTAAATGCACCAATCAGCACTCTGTGTCTAGCTAAAGGTTTATAAATGGACCAATCAGCACTCTATCAAAATGGACCAATCAGCACTCTGTCAAAATGGACCAATCAGCACTCTGTCAAAATGGACCAGTCAGCTCTCTGTAAAATGCACCAATCAGCAGGATGTGAGTGGGGCTAGATAAGGGAATAAAAGCAGGCGACCTGAGCCAGCAGTGACAACCCAGTCGGATCCTCTTCCATGCTGTGGAAACTTTGTTTTTTCCCTTTTAGCAATAAATGTTGCTGCTGCTCACTCTTCCGGTCCATGCTGCCTCTATGAGCTGTAACACTCACTATGAAGGTCTGCAGCTTCACTTCTGAAGCCAGTGAGACCACAAACCCACCGGGAGGGAAGAACAACTCTGGATGTGCTGCCTTTAAGAGCTGTAACACTCACTGTGAAGGTCTGCAGCTTCATTCCCTTAATCAGTGAGACCATGAACCCACCAGAAGGAAGAAACTCCAGACACACCATCTTTAAGAACAGTAACACTCACCATGAGGGTGCGCAGCTTCATTCTTGAAGTCAGCGAGACCAAGAACCCACCAATTCCGGACACAATAACATCTCATAGCTCACTTGTGCAGTGTATATGGAAGAAAAGTTTTGTGGACTTATGGATACAGGAGCGAGAGACTGGTCTCTGTGGTAACAGATCTTGAGGATTGTTTAAAAGAAGGATAAGCCTCGATTTGCTTTTTCTGTTTCTTCTGTTAATCAGAAAGAGCCTGTTTCTCATTATCAGTGGGAAGTTTTACCCCATGGTAATTAACCAAAGAGGCAGAAACTGAGTTACAGCTTGTAGAACAAATGCTCAGCAACGGCATGCCTCCTGGCTACAGCCGCAAGAACCTTTGCTTTTTTTTTCAGTAGATTTACTAATGTGGGGATGAGGGTATGTTTGTGTTTTTGCAGGAGATGAACAAGCCATGTGGGTGCCCTCAGCATGTGCATGACCATGGAGACTGGAGGGACCCATGGATTCCAACTATAGGCCTGGTTACCCCAGTATGAGCCCTGAGCCAGTTGAATCTGAATGTGAAGACAGAACAAGGACAGACCAGAGTCATGTTGACATCAACCTCTATAATTTGGGGACAGATCAAGAAAATAGCACAGGAAGCTGAGAAACTGCTGGAGCACCAGGGTTTCACTTTTTGCTGGAACTCAGAGGTACAATCAATGCTTAACAGACCAATGCTTTCTGAGTTCCTCTCTACCCTGAATACAAGAGACACTAATAGTTATGTGGAAATATCATCGCCCCTGTTCAGCATGAAGAAGTTGCCATAGACAGACCTTCATCCTTAGGCAACCCTTAGGATTAAGGGTCCTCTTGTAAAAGGAAAGGGGGAAATATGTAAGACGCATTGAAACCAGAATGACACCATTTTGAATAAGGGCTAAGAAAAATGAAGCTGGATCACAAACTGGCAATTAAGGGCTGCACAGTCTGCAATGGCCTTGCTCAATTAATTTAAAAACAGGAGATGTTGGAGGCTGCACAAATGTTTCTTATGATTATGCATAATTGAATCTTGTCAGTAACAAAATGAACCTGTGATCAATTAAGCAACTGACCAATTGTTACCTCTTCCTCCCTGCTCATTCTACCCAATAAATACAAAGGGCAGTAGAAGCTCAGGGGCTGCCTTTGCTCTCTAGAAGCAGGGAGCTTTCTTCTCCCCATGTGACCTTTCCTTTAAACAGTTTCTCTTTCTTTGGTTTTCATTTCTTTCTTTTTTTTTCTTTCTGAGATGGAGTCTTGCTCTGTCACCCAGGCTGGAGTGCAGTGGCCAGATCTTAGCTCACTGCAAGCTCCGCCTCCCAGGTTTATGCCATTCTCCTGCCTCAGCCTCCCAAGTAGCTGGGACTACAGGTGCCTGCCACCTCGCATGGCTAGTTTTTTTTTGTATTTTTAGTAGAGACGGGGTTTCACCATGTTAGCCAGGATGGTCTCGATCTCCTGACCTCGTGATCTGCCCGTCTTGGCCTCCCAAAGTGCCGGGATTACGGGCTTGAGCCACCGCGCCCAGCTGGTTTTCATTTCTATCTTCGCCCACTCATCCATTCATTTAGTCCTAATGATCGTCTCAAGTGGTAACAGTAGTAACTTCTGTAGTGATGGTCTTAAGCAGTAACAGTAGTAACTGCTGTAACGACAATCTTAAGTAGTAACTGTGGTAGTCAGCCACGGCTAATTATACTCATGATTGTCTTACATTATTAGCTAATTCTAGGATGCAAAGCCAGAATAAGAGCAATGACCATCATGCCTGACGAACCTGTTGCTGTGTACGTCTGCACTCTCCAATCAATAAGGCCTGATGCAGAAAACAGAAAAGGGGGAGATGGAGGGGTTCAGTCAGGATAATGGGAAAAATTGTGAAATATACCTTCCTGGAAGGCCAGAAGATTTTTGAAAAAGCCTCAGGATAGAATTATGGCTGAAGGCAGCCTAATCCTCTTTGAGCTATAGCAAGGGTAATTAACATAGGAATGTAGAGGAGTCTATCTAAATAGCTTGTTTACTCATGCAGTCCTATGAATAACATTTAACCATCTGTAGGTGCATGATTGCTCTCTACTCAGGGATTGGCAATGGTAATTAGCTTCTAGTGGAGTTTACTTGAGACTTTTGTCATTTAATGTATGCTGAATAAATGCCAGGAAGGCCAGCGAGTTGGGGCTGTGGTTGCAACTTTTTACAGCACTCTCCTGGGAGTCTGTAAGTGGCCTGGGCTCTCAGCTGGACTGACAAGCATAATATCTGTGTCAGTGTACGTTATTCATCCGTCGTTGGGTCAGGGTATGCAGGAGATGGATCCTGAATGTAGTGTTGGCCAATCATTTTATATCTAATATAACATGCATTATAAAATGTGTAATTTAACATCTTAATTCCATCACCTTACATTGGTTGTCATATGTTATAATTTACAAGGTATTCTTAAAAACGTTTATTACCTAATTTAATTTCAAAGTAATCTAGAATGGGCGGAGCAAGATGGCCGAATAGGTACACCTCCAGTCTCCAACTCCCAGCACGAGCGACACAGAAGACCAGTGATTTCTGCATTTTCAACTGAGGTACTGGGTCATCTCACTAGGGAGTGCCAGACAATCGGTGCTGGTCAGCTGCTGCAGCCTGACCACCGAGAGCTGAAGCAGGGCGAGGCATCACCTCACCTGGGAAGCTCAAGGGGGAAGGGGATCCGTTTTCCTAGCCAGGGGAACTGAGACACACAACACCTGGAAAATTGGGTAACTCCCACCCCAATACCGCGCTTTAAGCAAACGGGCACACCAGAAGAACATATCCCTCACCTGGCCGGGAGGGTCCCACAGCCACAGAGCCTCCCTCATTGCTAGCACAGCAGTCTGCGATCTAACCGCAAGGCAGCAGTGAGGCTGGGGGAGGGGCGCCCGCCATTGCTGAGGTTTAAGTAGGTAAACAAAGCCGCTGGGAAGCTCGAACTGGGTGGAGCTCACAGCAGCTCAAGGAGGCCTGCCTGTCTCTGTAGAATCCACCTCTGGGGACAGGGCACAGCTAAACAACAACAAAAAAAGCAGCAGAAACCTGTGCAGATGCAAACGACTCTGTCTGACAGCTTTGAAGAGAGCAGTGGATCTCCCAACATGGAGGTTGAGATCCGAGAAGGGATAGACTGCCTGCTCAAGTGGGTCCCTGACCCCTGAGTAGCCTAACTGGGAGACATCCCCCACTAGGGGCAGTCTGACACCCCACACCTCACACGGTGGAGTACACCCCTGAGAGGAAGCTTCCAAAGTAAGAATCAGACAGGTACACTCACTATTCAGCAATACTCTATCTTCTGCAACCTCTGCTGCTGATACCCAGAAAACAGGGTCTGGAGTGGACCTCAAGCAATTTCCAACAGACCTACAGCTGAGGGTCCTGACTATTAGAAGGAAAACTATCAAACAGGAAGAACACCTATACCAAAACCCCATCAGTACGTCACCGTCATCAAAGACCAGAGACAGATAAAAACACAAAGATGGGGAAAAAGCAGGGCAGAAAAGCTGGAAATTCAAAAAATAAGAGCGCATCTCCCCCTGCAAAGGAGCACAGCTCATCGCCAGCAAAGGATCAAAGCAGGTCAGAGAATGACTTTGACGAGATGAAAGAAGAAGGCTTCAGTCCATCAAGATTCTCAGAGCTAAAGGAGGAATTACGTACCCAGCGCAAAGAAACTAAAAATCTTGAGAAAAGAGTGGAAGAATTGATAACTAGAATAATTAATGCAGAGAAGGTCATAAACGAAATGACAGAGATGAAAACCATGACACGAGAAATACGTGACAAATGCACAAGCTTCAGTAACCGACTCGATCAACTGGAAGAAAGAGTATCAGCGATTGAGGATCAAATGAATGAAATGAAGTGAGAAGAGAAACCAAAAGAAAAAAGAAGAAAAAGAAATGAACAAAGCCTGCAAGAAGTATGGGATTATGTAAAAAGACCAAATCTACGTCTGATTGGGGTGCCTGAAAGTGAGGGGGAAAATGGAACCAAGTTGGAAAACACTCTTCAGGATATCATCCAGGAGAACTTCCCCAACCTAGTAGGGCAGACCAACATTCAAATTCAGGAAATACAGAGAACACCACAAAGATACTCCTCGAGAAGAGCAACTCCAAGACACATAATTGCCAGATTCACCAAAGTTGAAATGAAGGAAAAAATCTTAAGGGCAGCCAGAGAGAAAGGTCAGGTTACCCACAAAGGGAAGCCCATCAGACTAACAGCAGATCTCTCGGCAGAAACTCTACAAGCCAGAAGAGAGTGGGGGCCAATATTCAACATTCTTAAAGAAAAGAATTTTAAACCCAGAATTTCATATCCAGCCAAACTAAGTTTCATCAGTGAAGGAGAAATAAAATCCTTTACAGATAAGCAAATGCTTAGAGATTTTGTCCCACCAAGCCTGCCTTACGAGAGACCCTGAAGGAAGCCCTAAACATGGAAAGGAACAACCAGCACCAGCCATTGCAAAAACATGCCAAAATGTAAAGACCATCGAGGCTAGGAAGAAACTGCATCAACTAACGAGCAAAATAACCAGTTAATACCATAATGGCAGGATCAAGTTCATACATAACAATATTAACCTTAAATGTAAATGGACTAAATGCTCCAATTAAAAGACACAGACTGGCAAACTGGATAAAGAGTCAAGACCCATCAGTCTGCTGTATTCAGGAGACCCATCTCACATGCAGAGACATACATAGGCTCAAAATAAAGGGATAGAGGAAGATCTACCAAGCAAATGGAGAACAAAAAAAAGCAGGGGTTGCAATCCTAGTCTCTGATAAAACAGACTTTAAACCATCAAAGATCAAAAGAGACAAAGAAGGCCATTACATAATGGTAAAGGGATCAATTCAACAGGAAAAGCTAACTATCCTAAATATATATGCACCCAATACAGGAGCACCCAGATTCATAAAGCAAGTCCTTAGAGACTTACAAAGAGACTTAGACTCCCATACAATAATAATGGGAGACTTCAAAACCCCACTGTCAACATTAGACAGATCAACGAGACAAAGTTAACAAGGATATCCAGGAATTGAACTCATCTCTGCATCAAGCGGACCTAATAGACATCTATAGAACTCTCCACCCCAAATCAACAGAATATACATTCTTCTCAGCACCACATTGCACTTATTCCAAAATTGACCACATAATTGGAAGTAAAGCACTCCTCAGCAAATGTAAAAGAACAGAAATTATAACAAACTATCTCTCAGACCACAATGCAATCAAACTAGAACTCAGGACTAAGAAACTCAATCAAAACCGCTCAACTACATGGAAACTGAACAACCTGCTCCTGAATGACTACTGGGTTCATAACGAAATGAAGGCAGAAATAAAGATGTTCTTTGAAACCAATGAGAACACAGATACAACATACCAGAATCTCTGGGACACATTTAAAGCAGTGTGTAGAGGGAAATTTGTAGCACTAAATGCCCACAAGAGAAAGCTGGAAAGACCTAAAATTGACACTCTAACATCACAATTAAAAGAACTGGAGAAGCAAGAGCAAACACATTGAAAAGCTAGCAGAAGGCAAGAAATAACTAAGATCAGAGCAGAACTGAAGGAGATAGAGACACAAAAAACCCTCCAAAAAATCAATGAATCCAGGAGTTGGTTTATTGAAAAGATCAACAAAATTGACAGACCGCTAGCAAGACTAATAAAGAAGAAAAGAGAGAAGAATCAAATAGATGCAATAAAAAATGATAAAGGGGATATTACCACCGACCCCACAGAAATACAAACTACCATCAGAGAATACTATAAACACCTCTACGCAAATCAACTAGAAAATCTAGAAGAAATGGATAATTTCCTGGACACTTACACTCTTCCAAGACTAAACCAGGAAGAAGCTGAATCCCTGAATAGACTAATAGCAGGCTCTGAAATAGAGGCAATAATTAATAGGCTACCAACCAAAAAAAGTCCAGGACCAGATGGATTCACAGCTGAATTCTACCAGAGGTACAAGGAGGAGCTGGTACCATTCCTTCTGAAACTATTCCAATCAATAGAAAAAGAGGGAATCCTCCCTAACTCATTTTATGAGGCCAACATCATCCTGATACCAAAGCCTGGCAGAGACACAACAAATAAAGAGAATTTTAGACCAATATCCCTGATGAACATCGATGCAAACATCCTCTATAAAATACTGGCAAACCGGATTCAGCAGCACATCAAAAAGCTTATCCACCATGATCAAGTGGGCTTCATCCCTGGGATGCAAGGCTGGTTCAACATTCGCAAATCAATAAACGTAATCCAGCATATAAACAGAACCAAAGACAAGAACCACATGATTGTCTCAATAGATGCAGAAAAGGCTTTTGACAAAATTCAACAGCCCTTCATGCTAAAAACACTCAATAAATTCGGTATTGATGGAATGTACCTCAAAATAATAAGAGCTATTTATGACAAACCCACAGCCAATATCATACTGAATGGGCAAAAACTGGAAAAATTCCCTTTTAAAACTGGCACAAGACAGGGATGCCCTCTCTCACCCCTCCTATTCAACATAGTGTTGGAAGTTCTGGTTAGCACAATCAGGCAAGAGAAATAAATCAAGGGTATTCAGTTAGGAAAGAAGAAGTCAAATTGTCCCTGTTTGCAGATGACATGATTGTATATTTAGAAAACCCCATTGTCTCAGCCCAAAATCTCCTTAAGCTGATAAGAAACTTCAGCAAAGTCTCAGGATACAAAATTAATGTGCAAAAATCACAAGCATTCTTATACACCAGTAACAGACAAACAGAGAGCCAAATCATGAATGAACTTCCATTCACAATTGCTTCAAAGAGAATAAAATACCTAGGAATCCAACTTACAAGGGATGTAAAGGACCTCTTCAAGGAGAACTACAAATCACTGCTCAGTGAACTAAAAGAGGACACAAACAAATGGAAGAACATACCATGCTCATGGATAGGAGGAATCAATATCGTGAAAATGGCCATACTGCCCAAGGTAATTTATAGATTCAATGCCATCCCCATCAAGCTACCAATGAGTTTCTTCACAGAATTGGAAAAAACTGCTTTAAAGTTCATATGGAACCAAAAAAGAGCCCGCATTACCAAGACAATCCTAAGCCAAAAGAACAAAGCTGGAGGCATCATGCTACCTGACTTCAAACTATACTACAAGGCCACAGTAACCAAAACAGCATGGTACTGGTACCAAAACAGAGATATAGACCAATGGAACAGAACAGAGCTCTCAGAAATAATACCACACATCTACAGCCATCTGATTTTTGACAAACCTGAGAGAAACAAGAAATGGGGAAAGGATTCCCTATTTAATAAATGGTGCTGGGAAAATTGGCTAGCCATAAGTAGAAAGCTGAAACTGGATCCTTTCCTTACTCCTTATACGAAAATTAATTCAAGATGGATTAGAGACTTAAATGTTAGACCTAATGCCGTAAAAACCCTAGAAGAAAACCTAGGTAGTACCATTCAGGACATAGGTATGAGCAAGGACTTCATATCTAAAACACCAAAAGCAACAACAACAAAAGCCAAAATTGACAAATCGGATCTCATTAAACTAAAGAGCTTCTGCACAGCAAAAGAAACTACCATCAGAGTGAACAGGCAACCTACAGAATGGGAAAAAATTTTTGCAACCTACTCATCTGACAAAAGGCTAATATCTAGAACCTACAAAGAACTCAAACAAATTTACAAGAAAAAAACAAACAACCCCATCAAAAAGTGGTGAAAGGATATGAACAGACATTTCTCAAAAGAAGACATTCATACAGCAAACAGACACATGAAAAAATGCTCATCATCACTGGCCATCAGAGAAATGCAAATCAAAACCACAATGAGATACCATCTCACACCAGTTAGAATGGCAATCATTAAAAAGTCAGGAAACAACAGGTGCTGGAGAGGATGTGGAGAAATAGGAATACTTTTACACTGTTGGTGGGATTGTAAACTAGTTCAACCATTATGGAAAAGAGTATGGCAATTCCTCAAGGATCTAGAACTAGATGTACCATACGACCCAGCCATCCCACTACCGGGTATATACCCAAAGGATTATAAATCATGCTGCTATAAAGACACATGCACACGTACGTTTATTGCGGCACTATTCACAATAGCAAAGACTTGGAATCAACCCAAATGTCCATCTGTGACAGACTGGATTAAGAAAATGTGGCACATATAAACCATGGAATATTATGCAGCCATAAAAAAGGATGAGTTTGCATCTTTTGTAGGGACATGGATGCAGTTGGAAACCATCATTCTTAGCAAACTATCTCAAGAACAGAAAACCAAACACTGCATGTTCTCACCCATAGGTGGGAACTGAACAATGAGATCACTTGGACTCGGGAAGGGGAACATCACACATTGGGGCCTATCATGGGGAGGGGGGAGGGGGGAGGGGGGAGGGATTGCATTGGGAGTTATACCTGGTATAAATGACGAATTGATGGGTGCTGACGAGTTGATGGGTGCAGCACACCAACATGGCACAAGTATACATATGTAACAAACCTGCATGTTATGCACATGTACCCTAGAACTTACAGTATAATAATAAAAGAAAGAAACAAAACAAAACAAAAAAAAAAACAAAGTAATCTAATAGGATTGAAAGTTTTCCCCATTCAACAACAAGGAAACTGAGCTTTTGACATTTGGCCAATCACTTATTCAATAAATACTTAAATAACTCTTTTTTATTGCAGAAGCAGTAGCTGGTCAGTGTTTTTATATTCTGCTATTTTGAGGAGACAAAAAATGTCTCCCTAGTTCTCTGTAATCACACCATTACTCAGCTTCTCACCTCTATCTTTTTTTGCACCTATGTATAATTTCTGACTTGATTCTAAGTCACTGTATGGTTAAGCAGTTTGGAAGTGCTTCAATGACAATTTGAAGGTGGTGTTTAAAAAGTGTGGAATTATCTTTTTGGTTCTCTACGTTTGCTAGATATACACAATTCTTCCCTCAAAGTCCATCTTCATTCAACAATGACAGATAATTCATTTAGTGCTTTGCTTTTAAAATGATTCGGAATGTATTCTTTTACAGCTTTAACTATTTGCACATTGTTTTGATAGACACTAATAGAAATATTTGTTGCAAAGGAACTTTGTGAAGAGTTTGCCTTTTCTCTTTGCAAATCAGAGGAATTTGTGTCTGTGTCAATGAGAAGGCATTGTGGACACTAAAGAGATGTGACTGAAAAATGTGCTAGGTGGTAAAAAGAGTACTGCTACAGAAAAATATGAAAATACATTTATATGCTTTTAGAAACAGCTGTGTTTTGATCATTTATTCACATCTTAGCAAAGGCAATTATATTGCAAAATGAAAATGTGATTTTTCATTTTGAAATATAATTATAGCTCATGGAGAAATCTGGAGGAATGTTTATTTTGAGGCTCATCCCTATAGGTATTAAATGATAATGGTGGTTATTAGTTATGAAAGAGAACTGAAGACTCAACCACTCTGCCATAGCACTGAGTCAGGTGTTGCTCATTTTGTGTGATGGATGATTGTTTCTCATGCAAAGGAGACAAAAATATTCAGTAACAGTTCCTGAGAAGAAGCTATGCAATGGGAACTGAAAACTGACAACGTCCATCAATAGTAGAGTTTATTTGAGATGAATTTAAAACATTTACTTTCCAAAATAACATCAGCATATTGTTTTCAGTAAATTTACTTACTTGTTTTACCCTCATATTGGAACGTAATTGAATCACATTTCAGGGATAGTCAAAGACGGCACAAGTTCTTGCAATTTTGCATTCCTCTTTCCATAAAAACAGTAAACCATTTGCATTCAGTTTATACACATAATTTCACCCTAAGAAAGAAGACTTCTAAGAATATTCTCAGGGACACCTGCCCCATACATATTTCTTGTATTTAACTATTTGTGGCATGGATTCACAGAACATGTCAGCTAAAGCTGGAACAAAGAGATAGTCTAATGCAATCCCATTGTTTTAGAGTAAAAGAGGGAGAAAGAGAAGGAGGAGGGTGAGGAGAAGGAACTGGAGAATGTAGTGGAAAGAGAGGGGAGAAGGGAAAGAGCCAGGGAGGAGAGGAGAAGTGGATAGAGGAAGAGAGAAAGGAGGGGAGAAGGAGAGACACAAAGAAGCAAATAGGTGATTTTTTCCAAAGGAAACAAAGCAAATAGTAGCACCTAAAGTCTGTCTGTAATGTAAATGAGGGTCTGTAACTCCTCATTTTTGCCTTTTCCATGGACAGGCAGAATATCACAATAGTGAAAATCCTTACTTCTAAACTGTGGCACAGTTCACTATTCACTAGGTGAATGACCTTGGGTAGATTCCTAAATCTATCTACTTCAATTCCCTCACCTATAAAATGGGAGTATTCTAGTATCTACGTCATGAGGTTGTTAAAAGGATTATATGGAATAGCATGTGTACTGCACTTAATAGAATGCGTTTGTTCATATCTTTGTGTGGATGCAAGTGTGTGTGTTCACTGGAGGTTTTGTAATTTATTCATTACTGTTGTATCTGGTGTGCTGGTTCACTTAACTCATAGTTCACATTACTATATGTAAGGGTTCATGCCTCTATTTTTCCAGTCTCATCTTTGATCAGAGGTGATGCCTGGAGTTGTCTTCCAAGTGAGAGTCCTCAGAGCAACTGTTGAGAATTTAAGTTAAAAATAAATTACCAAATAATTAATTTGATCACTGGTTGACTTGAATATGTATAATATAATCTGTTGAAATCTGATAAAAAAGGAAGAGTGATTATTTTTGAATGCAAACTTGCTTTTGAATAACAGACACAGATAACAAAACTTGCAAAATGTATCATCAGTGCCACCCCAGGAGGTTATCAGGCTGACCCCACTTCTATCTGGAGATTAAGTTCATTATTTCTGATATTTGTCACACAGGGAGGCCTATCTTAGTTGATTACATGAAATAACTTTCTAATAGACCTACTCAAAAGGAATGGTCTGGCTTAGGGAAGTAAGTCCCAGCTGGAGTCCAAGAACAGAGTCTGAGTGATTCACATGGAAAGATGGAGCAGCCAGGATTGGAGTGTGGAATGGGTGGGCCAATACGCAGACATCGAAGTTCTTTCTTGAACTGAGATTTTAGGTCTGGAATTCTTGAATTAAAACTATTAAAGTGAGGAACATTTCCTTCTACATTTTCTCAACATATATGGGATTATGTTACTTTGTTGCAATGAGCAAATAGATTCGCGCGCAGGCACACACACGCGCGCACACACACACCCACACACACCTTTTTCTGTGCGCGTGGGCACACACACGCGCGCACACACACACACCTTTTTTAGAGCACTTCTAGGTTCAGAGCAAAATTGAGAGAAAATACAGAGATTTCCTCATGTGCCCTGTGTAACTCCCACATATAGCCTTCCTGATTAGGAACATATCCCATCAGAGTGGAACATCTTTCAAAATTGATGAACCTACAGTGATACATCATAATCACCCAAAGTCCATAGTTTTTCATTAGGGTTCACTCTTGAGAATGTTGTACATTCTATGAGTTGAACAAATGTTTAACAACATATATCCATCATTAGCATCATACAGAGCATTTTCCCTGCCTTAAAAAATCCTCTACATATCCATCCCTCCCACCTCCACATCCCAGTCTGACACTACTCTTTTTTTTTTTTTTTTTAAACTATCTACATGGTTTTGCCTTTTCCTGAATGTCATATAGTTGGGATCATATAGTATGTGGCCTTTTCAGATTGGCTTCTTTCACTTGGTAATATGCATTTAAGGTTCTTTTATGTATTTTCATGGCTTAATAACTAATTTCTTTTAATGCAGAATAATATTCCATTGTCTGGATATACCAGTTGATTTATCCATTCATCAGCTGAAAAACATCTTGATTGATTCCAGGTTTCAGCAATTACAAATAGGCCTACTTTAAACATCCATGTGTAATTTTTGTGTGTATAAACATAAGAATTCAACTCCTTTGGGTAAATATTAAGGAGTGTGATTGCTAGATTGTACGGTAAGAATATGTTTAGTTTTGTAAGAAACCACTAAAATGTCCTAAAAAGTGGCTGAACCCACTTTGCATTCCCACCAGCAATAAATTACAATTTCTATTGTTCCACATCCTCACCATCATTTAGTGTTATCAATGTTATGTTATGAATTTTGGCCCTCTGATAGGTGTCAGTAGTATCTCACCTTTACTTTAATTTGCATTTCCCTGAGATGGATGTACGGCATTTTTTCATGTGCTAGTTTTCTATCTGTAGACTTTTGGTGGGGTATCTGTTAAGGTTTTTGGCTCACTTTCTAATCTGCTTACTTATTGTTGAGTTTTTAGAGTTCTTTGTATATTTGGGATAACACTTCCTTATCTGATACGTCTTTTGCAAAAAATATTTTTTCCCAATCTGTGGCTTGTCTTCTCATTCTCTTGACATTGTCTTTTTCAGAGTAGAAGTTTTAAATATTAATGAAGCTCAGATTATCATATTTTTTTTTGTGAATAGTGCGTTTGGTATATCTAAGAGTCATTGGTATACCTAAGATATTTAGGTTTTCTCCTATGTTATATTGTAGAAATGTTATAGTTTTGTGTTTAAAATTTAGGAATAAAATCTCTTTTGTGTGAAATTTTGTAAAGGGTATAAGATCGATGTCGGCCGGGCTCGGTGGCTCAAGCCTGTAATCCCAGCACTTTGGGAGGCCGAGAAGGGCGGATCACGAGGTCAGGAGATCGAGACCATCCTGGCTAACACAGTGAAACCCCGTCTCTACTAAAAATACAAAAGCTAGCTGGGCGAGGTGGCGGGCGCCTGTAGTCCCAGCTACTCCGGAGGCTGAGGCAGGAGAATGGTGTAAACCCGGGAGGCGGAGCTTGCAGTGAGCTGAGATCCGGCCACTGCACTCCAGCCTAGGCGACAGAGCGAGACTCCATCTCAAAAAAAAAAAAAAAAAAAAAAAAAGATCGATGTCTAGATTTATCATTAGTATTATTATTTTGCATGTGGATGTCCAGTTGTTCCAGCCCTATTTTTTGAAAATACTGTCTTTGAGCCACTATATTGCCTTTGCTCCTTTATCAAAAATCAGTTGATTGTATGTGTATGCATCCACTTATGGACTCTCTATTCACCTCTATTGATCTATTTTTCTATTCTTTAGCTATATTATGCTCACTTGATTACTAGAGCTTTATACTAAGTCTTGAGATTGGGTAGTGTATTAGTCTGTTTCCACACTGCTAATAAAGACATACTTGAGACAGAGTAAATATAAAGGAAAGAGATTTAATTGACTCAGTTTCACATGGCTGGGGAGGCCTCACAATAATGGCAGAGGGCAAGGAAGATCAAGTCACATCTTACATGGTATCAGGGAAGAGAGACCTTGTGCAGGGGAACTCCTCTTTATAAAACTATCAGATCTTGTAAGACTTATTCACTGTCACCAGAACAGCATGCGAAAGACCTGCCCCCATTATTCAACTACCTCCCACTGGGTCCCTCCCACAACAGGCGGGAATTGTGGGAGCTACAATTCAACATGAGATCTGGGTGGGGACACAGCCAAACCATATCATGTAGTGTCAATCTCTCAACTTGGTTCTTCTCCATCAATATTCTGTTGGCTATTCTGAGCCTTTTGCTTCTCCACATAAACTTTAGAATCAGTTTGTCAATATTTACAAAATAATGTTCTGGGATTTTGGTTGGGATTGGAATGAATATATAGATCAAGTTGGGAAGAAATAACATCTTGACATTATTGAGTTTTCCTATGCATGAACATAAAATTTCTCTCATTTTATTTAGAATATTTTTATCAGAATTTAATAGTTTTTCTTATATAGATCTTATATATTACAGCTTTATACTTAGGTATATCATTTTGAGGGTGTTCATATAAATTATACTATAGTTTTAATTTCAAATTCTACTTGTCCATTACTGGTATATAGGAATGTGATTAACTTTTATATATTAATCTGTAGCCTACAACCTAGATATAATTGCTTATTGATTCCAGGAGATTTTTGTCAATTCTTTTGGATTTTCTAGATTATCATATCACCTGTGAACAAAGACAGTTGTATTTCTTCCTTCCCAATCTAAATAACTTATTTCCTTTTCTTTTATTACTACATTATCTAGGACTTTTACTACACTGTTTAAAATCAGTAATGAGAAATATATCCTTGCTTGGTCCCTGATCTAAGTAGAAATACTTCAAATATCTCACCATTAAGTTTGTTAGCTGTAAGATTTTTGTAGATATTCTTTATCAAGTTGAGAAAGTTATTCTCTATTCCTAGTTTACTGAGAGTTTATAATCAAAAAGGAGATGTTACATTTTGTCAAATGTTGTTCCTGGATCTATTAATAAGATCATGTGTTTTTTAATTCTTTAGCCATTGTTGTGATGGATTACATTAATTGATTTTCTAATACTGAAACAGTCTTTTAGACCTGGGATAAATTTCATTTGGTTTTGGCATGTAAGACTTCTTATGCATTGCTGGAATTTGATTTGCTGATATCTCATTGATATTTTTGTATCTACATTCATGAGATATATTGGTCTATAGTTTTCTTTTCTTGTAATTTCTTTGTCTGCTTTTGGCATTAGGGTAACACTGGCCTTATAGAATGGGTTAGGAAGTATTCTCACATGGCAGAGGGTGGAAGGACAAACTAGCAAGCTATTCAAATGCTGCTGCATGAAGCTTCTTTAGGGACTTTAATTCCATTAATGGGGAAGGAGCTCTTATGGCCTAATCATGTCTTAAAGTCCTGACCTCTTAATACTATAACAATGGGAATACTTGTATTTTAGAGGGGATTATGTTTTAACATGAATTTTGTAGGGTACAAAAATATTCAAACCATGGCATTTCACCACT
This sequence comes from Rhinopithecus roxellana, assembly GCF_007565055.1. NCBI lineage: Eukaryota > Metazoa > Chordata > Mammalia > Primates > Cercopithecidae > Rhinopithecus > Rhinopithecus roxellana. Next base: position 29,834,263 of record NC_044557.1, read on the forward strand.
TGGTCCTCCAGAATTTTTGTGGTCTTTTCACATACAAAATAACATTCATTCCATCCTAATAGCACCAAAAGTCTTAAATAGTTTCAGCATAAACTTAAAGTCTAAGTACAGTCTCATCTAAACATCATATGGGTGAGACTCAAGATATAATTCATTCTGATGCAAATTCTCCCATGGAAGCTTTGAAATTAAACAAATTATGCGCTTTCAAAATACAATGGTGATGTCAACAACAAATCATGAGATCTGCAAAGGAAAAAGCGAGAGTCTGGCTTAAACAGATAAGTTTTCACCTCAGTTTTCAATCAGGTTCACTTATGCAAATGAGGGATTCAGACTTGTTCCAGAAGTCTCTGTCAGATGTTCCTTTCAAACAGCCAGTGGGGGATGGCTTTTTTAGCCATCTTTTATCTTGGCATCAACAAAAGGAACTTACTTTGCTTGATTGTGAAATGGGAGGTCCTGTTACACTGTTAAAATATCTTTCTGAGAAAACAGAGTATGTGTTCACTCCCTTGCCCAGCTATGGCCATCTGGTTATGTTTTAACTTTAAGCACCTCAGTTAGCCATGAAGAATCCATTTTGTCTACCAGCCGCGGCATACTTTATCAATGCAATAGGCATAGAATCGAAATTTCTATTCCAAAAAGGAGAAAAGGGAAAAAAGAAAGGAGGTAACAGGCACAAAGTAAGTCTAAAACCCAACAAGGCAAACAACATTAAATCTTAAGTTTTGAGAATAATATTGACTTCCATGTCCTGCTTTCTGACACACTGAAGTAGGGGTTCAGCTTCCAAGACCTTAAGCAGCCTCATTCCCATGACTTTGCTGTGTGTAGCCCATGCTTCAATTCTCACACATTTAGGATGCTTGCCTGTAGCATTTCCAGACTGGAATGGCATACTGATGGCTCCACATTTCTGGGGTCTCAGGAGCAGCCGCACTCTCATGGTTCCATTAGGCATTGCCCTAGTGAGGACTCGCTATGATGGCACCAGCCCCACAGGTCCACTGAGCATTGCCCTAATGAGGCTCTCTGTGGTGACTCTGCCTCTGCAACATGTCTCTGCCTGGGTTCCAAGGCTGTCTGCAACATCTTTGGAAATGTAGGTGGAGGAAGCTATATCTTCACAGCTCTTGTACTCTGTGTGCCTGTAGGATTAGCACCACATGGATGCTCCAGAAATTCAATGAACTTGGGCCTGTTTGAGCCACAGCTGGGTGGCCAAGATACACTATACTAGAATGTGGGGAGCAGAGACCTGAGGCGACCCTAGGCAGAGAGAGCCCTGAGTTCTCACCGGCACCTTGCACATATCTCTTTAAGATTTTCTGTCCTCAAGGATCTGACAGTCTGGATCTGTGATAGAAGGGCCAGCCTCAAAGATCTTTGAAACATCTTCAGTATCATTGTCTCATTTTCTTAATGAATAGCGGTATGACTTATTTCTATCCATACTAACCTCCTTACGGCCACATTCTTGGCTTTCTCTCCTAGATATACATATTTATTGTTTACACAGCTAGGCTGATAATATTTCACAGCTTTACATTTTTCTTCCCTTTTAGTTATAAGTTCTGTCTCTAAATTATTTCTTTCTTCTTGCATTTTACCATAAATAATCAAAAGAAGTCACATCACAGCCTGCATGCTTTGCTGCTTAGACATTTCTTCTGCCAAAACTAGTTCATCCTCTTAAGATTTGCCTTCCATAAATGTTCTGGGACACAACATAATTTAGCCAAGGTCTATGGCACTTTGTGAAAAGGTTGGCCTTTCCTCTAGTTTCCAATACCTTGTTCCACATTTCCATGTGGAACAAGGTCTCATCAGAATGGCCTTTAATATTTACGCATGTAACCATGTTCATGGCATTACAGGCTATTCCCATCATTCACTTCATAACTGTTTGAGCTTCTCCCTAGTACCCAGTTTCAGAACCACTTCCACATCTTTATGTATCTGTTATAGAAACACCCTTCTTCTCTGGTACCAATTTCTACCAGTTTGTTTGCACTCTTTTAACGGAATAGCACCAAATGGGTAACTTATAAAGAACAGAAATTTCTCACAATTCTAGAGGCTGGGAAGTCCAAGATCAAGGAGACATCATTTGTTCTGGTAAGGACCTCCTTGCTGTGTTGTCACATGGAATAAGGTGAAAAGTCAGGCTTGTAAGCTAGCTTAAAGCTGTGTGAAGGCTCTTTTATGAGGACCTTAATCCCATTAACAAAAGAAAATCCTTCAGGGCCTAATCACCTCTTAAAGGCTCCTCCACCTTTAGCATTATTACACTGGCCTCACCTGAATTTTACAGGCAATTAGGTTTTAACCTGAATTTTGGAGCGACAAAAATACTCAAACCATTGAACTATTGTGTATATACACATTAGACTGTATTTACCTATTCATCAGTTAATGGATATTTGTATTGCTTCTAATTTAGGGCTATAATAAATGGTGCTTCTATGAACATGCATGTACATGTATTTGTTTGAGTGCCTGTTTTCATTTCTTTTAGGTATATACCTAGCAGTGGAAACCTAGGTCATATGGTAATTTAATGTGTAACCTTTTGAGGAAGAGCCAAATATTTTCCATGGCAATTGAACCATTTTACATTTCCACCAGTGATGTACAAGTATTCTAATTTTTCTACATTTTTAATCTTTGTTATTTTTCACTTTTTTGGTAAAAATAAGACCATTCTAGTGGATGTGAAGTGATATTTCATTGTGATGTTGATTTACATTTTCCTAATGTCTAATGATGCTAAGCATTTTTTCATGTATTTGTTGACCTTTTATATATCTTCTTTGAAGAAATGTCTATTTGAGTCTTTGTTCATTTTTAAATTGAGCTTGATAGTTTTTGTTATTGAATAGAAAAGTTCCTTTCTGGATAGTAGGCTTTTATTAGATATGATTTACAATGTTTTCCATTCTGTATGTTATACTTTTACCTTGTTAACAATGTCCTTTGATGCAAGAAAGTACTAATTTTTATGAAACCCAATTTATTTACTTATTCTTTTCTTGCTTGTGCTTTTTATGTCATTTGTAAGAATTCGTTGTCAAAATAAGATCATAGAGATGTACTCCGTATTCTTCTAGGAGATTTATAGTTTTAGCCCTCATATTTATGTCACTGGTCCATTTCTGTTTAATTTTTGTATATGATGTAGTATGAGTTCAACTTCATTATTTCACATGAGAATGACCATTTGTTTTAGTGTCATTTGTTGAAGATATTATTCTTTCCCCTAATGAACAGTCTTTTCACCCTTGTCAAAATTAAATTGACCATAGATGTGTGAATCTCTTTATGGCTTCTCAACTCCATTCCATTCTTTTGTATGTTTATTCTCATGTTGGTACCACATTTTTCTTGATTGCTGTAACTTTGTAGTAAGTATTGAAAATGAGACGTGTGAGACTTCCACATTGTCTGTTCTATTTCAATATTGTTTTGATTATTCTGAGCCCCTTACATTCCATATGAATTTGAGGATCACCTTTTTCCATGTCTGCAAAAAGACCGTTAAAATGTAATATGAAATGTATTAAATCTTTTTAAAATTATAAATATTATTGCTATCTTAACAATATTAAGTTTTCCAGTTCATAAATATATATCTCTTTCCATTTATTTAGGTTTTATTTAATTTCTTTCAGCAATGTTTAATAATTTTCAATGCACAAATCTTTAATCTTTTTGGTTAAACACACACCTAAGTATTTTATTCTCTGAATGCTATTGCAAATAAAATTGTTTTCTTAATTTCTCCTTTAGCGTGTTTATTGTTGTTGTCTAAAATTACAACAGATCTTTGTGTGTTGAGCTTGCATTCTGCTATTTTACTGAATTTGTTTATTCATTTGAATCTTTTGTCTGGTGAATTTTTGGGGATTTTCTATATTGAGAGTCATGTGAATAGAGATAGTTTTATTTCTTCTTTTACAATTTGGATGATTTTTATTTATTTTTCTTGTTTAGCTGCTCTGAGTAGAATTTTCAGTAAGATGTTGAATAATGATACTAAAACTAAGCATCCTTTTCTTGTTCCTGATTTTAAGGAGAAAGCTTTCATTTTTTTTTTTTTTTTTTTTTTTTTTTTTTTTTACCATTGAACCTGATGTCAGCTGTGGGTTTTTCATAAATGCCTTTTTATCATGGTGGAAGCTTATATTACTAGTTTTCTGAGTGCTTTTTTATCATGAAACAATGTTAGATTTTCTCAAATGCTTTTTCTGTGTCAATTGAGATGTCATGTGGCTTTTCCCTTTATTCTATTAATGTGATACATTACATTAATTGATATTCTTACCTTTGCATTTCTGGGTAAACCTCACTTGGTCACAGTGTTTAATGTATTGTTAGATTTAGTCTTATAATTTGTTGTGGATTTTTATGTCAAGATTCATAAGGAAGATTAGTCTGTAGTTTTATGGTTTCTTGTGATTTGTTTTGTAGATTTAGTGTCAGGCTAATGTTGACCTCATAAAATTAGTTAGAAAGTTTTCCCTTTTCCACATTTTGGAAGAGTTTGAGAAGGGTTGGTATCAATTCTTCTTTAAGTGTTTGGTGAATTTTACCAGTGAGGGTATCTGGTTCTGTACTAAAATTTGTTTAAGTACAAATTAATTTTGTCAGAAAGTTGTTTAAAATACTCTTAATATATTCTTGATATCTAAAAAAGGAATCCTTCATATTTTTCTGCATTAAACTTTGAGGGCTATTTAATCCTTTTAAACCATCAGCTCCAATCTTTGTTTTTTTTAAATATTTCATCTTTGCTTCTAAGGGAGGGAGGGGGTCAAGGTTCAGATTCTTTATTCACGTTTGTAATTTATTTATTCCTTCAGGATTAGCAGTCATCTTTGTTAATTGTGTACTTGGTTTAATTGGACTTAAATCTATAATGCCTTGGACTTTTTCTACTCAGTATTATTAAAATTCACCATGTATATGCATCATATAGAACTACTAACCATAATGTACAGTTCTCTGACATTGTTAGCTCTTTTCAATTTGAATGGAAAGAGAATTGTACAAATATAACTCATTTTATTGTGATTTACTTTATTGCATTTATCAGATACTGTGTTTTTTACAAATTGAAGAATTGTGGCAACTCATTGTGCAAGTCTATCAACACTAATTTTTCAACAGCTTGTGCTGACTTTGTTTCTTTGTGTCTATTTTGGTAATTATTGCAATATTTAAAACTTTTTCATTATTATTATGTCTGTTTTGGTGATCTATGACGAGTAAACTTTGATGTTACCATTGCAGTTGTATGCCCATGTATACAATGTAACCTCTATATGTGTAGATGTACATGTACATATAAGACTGTGAACTTAATAAATGTCATACGTGTTAGTGCTCTAATGACAAGCCATTCCTTCATATCTCTATTTCTCACTTTCTCCTGGCCCCCCTATTCTCTGAAACACAACAGCATTGAAATTAGGTCAATAAATAACTGTACAATGACCTCTACGTGTTCAAGTGAAGGGAAAAGTTGCATGTCTCTCACTTTAAATCAAAAGCTAGAAATGATTAGGCTTAGTGAGGAAGGCATGCCTAAAACTGAGATAGGCCAAAAGCAAGGCCTCTTGTATCAAACAGTTAACTAAGTTGTGAATGCAAAGGGTAAGTTCTTAAAGGAAATGAAAAGTGCTACTCCAGTGAGCACACAAATGATAAGAAAGTGAAATAGCTTTATAGCTGACATGGAGAAAGTTTTACTGGTCTGAAGAGATCAAACCAGCCACAACATTCCTTTAAGCTAAATTTTAATCCAGAGAAAGACCCTAATTCTCTTTAATTATATGAAGACTGAGAGAGGTGAGGAAGGTGCAGAAAAACAGTTTGAAGTTAGCAAAGCTTGCGTCATGCAATTTAAGAAAAAAAAAGCCATCTCCAAATATAAAAGGCCTAGGTAAGGCAGCAAGTGCTGATGTAGAAACTGTAGCAAGCTATCCAGAATATTTAACTAAGATCACTATTGACAGTGACTACAGTAAACAACAAGTCTTTAATGCAGACAAAACAGCTTTTTAAAACTTTTATTTTAGGTTCAGGGATACATACGCAGATTTGTTATATAGGTAAACTAATGTCACAGGGGGTTGTTGTATAAATTATTTCATCACCCAGGTACTAAGCCTAGTACTCAATAGTTATTTTCTCTGATCTTCTGCTTCCCCCCACCCTCCATCCTCAAGTAGGCCTCAGTGTCTATTGTTTCCTTCTTTGTGTCCATGAGTTCTCATCATTCAGCTCCCACTTGTAAGTGAGAACATGTGGTGTTTGGTTTCTGTTCTTTTAATAGTTTAATAATGGCCACAGCTCCATCCAAGTTCCTACAAATGGTATGATCTCTGTTTTTTATGGCTGCATAGTATTATATGGCATATATGTGCCACATTTTATTTGTCTAGTCTGTCACTGATGGATATTTAGGTTGATTCCAAGTATTTGCTATTGCGAATAGTCATGCGATGAACATTTGTGTGCATGTGTCTTTATGGTAGAACAATCTGTAGTCCTTTGGGTATATACCCAGTAATGGGATTGCTGGGTCAAATGACAGTTCTGTTTTTAGCTCTTTGAGGAATCACCACACTGCTTTCCACAATGGAAGAACTAGTTTATATTCTTACCAACAGTGTATAGGAGTTCCCTTTTCTCCACAACCTTGCAGTGATAGGTGTTCCCTTTTCTCCAAAACCTTGCAAGCATCTGTTATTTTTTGACTTTTTAATAGTAGCCATTCTGACTAGTGTGAGATGGTATCTCATTGTGGTTTTGACTTGCATTTCTCGAATCATCAGTGATACTGAGCTTTTCTTCATATGCTTGTTGGCCACATGTATGTATTCTTTTGAAGTATCTGTTTATGTCCTTTGCCCACTTTTTAATGGGGCTGTTTGTTTTTTACTTGTAAATTTGTTTAAGTTCCTTATAGAGGCTTAATATTAGACCTTTGTCAGATACATAGTTTGCAAAAATTTTCTCCCATTCTGTAGGTTGCCTGCAAAACAGCTTTCTATTGAAAGAAGATGCCATCTAGGACTTTCACAGCTGAGAAGTCAATGTCTGGCTTCAAACCTTCAAAGGACAATCTGACTCTCTTGTCAGGGCCTAATGCAGCTGGTGACTCTATGCTAAAACCAATGCTAATTTATAATTTTGAAAATCCTAGAACCCTTAAGAATTGTGCTACATCTACTTTGCCTGTGCTCTATAGATGGAACAAGGCCTGGATTATAGCACATCTCTTTATAGCATGGCTTAGCACAATTTTTTTTTTTTTTTGAGATGGGCTCTTGCTCTGTTGCCCAGGCTGGAGTGCGGTGGCATGATCTCAGCTCACTGCAAGCTCTGCCTCCTGGGTTCATGCCATTCTCCTGCCTCAGCCTCCCAAGTAGATGGGACTACAGGTGCCCGCCAACAAGCCTGGCTAATTTTTTTGTATTTTTAGTAGAGATGGGGTTTCACCATGTCAGCAAGGATGATCTCAATCTCCTGATCTCATGATCTGCCCGCTTCAGCCTCCCAAAGTGCTGGGATTACAGGTGTGAGCCACCCCACCTGACTGGCTTAGCAAATATTTTAAGCCCACTGTTGAGACCTACTGCTCAGAAAAAAGATTTTTTTTCAAAATATTAATGCTCATTGTTAGTGTATCTAGTCACCCAAAATCACCAGTGGAGGTGTACAAAGAGATTAATTTCTTTTCATGCCTGCTAACAACATCCAGCAGCCCATGGATTAAAAAGTAATTTTGGCTTTCAAGTCATTGTTTAAGAAATATGTTTTTAAGGCTGTATTTAGCATAGATAATGATTCCTGTGATAGATCTCAGAAAAGTAAATTGCAAATCTTTGAGAAAGGATTCACCACTTTAGATATTATTAAAAGTATTTGTGATTCATGGGAGGAGGTCAAAATATCAACATTAACAGGAGTTTGAAGAAAGTTAATTCCAACTCTCATGGATAACTGAGAAATTTAAGACTTCAGGAAGTAACTGCATATATGTTAGACATACCAAAACAACTGGAATTAAAAGTGGACCCTGAAGATGTGACTGAATTGCTGCAATTTCATGATAAAAATTTAATGGATGAGGAGTTGCTTCTTGTGGATGAGTAAAAAAATGTGAAGTGTTTTTTTTTTTTTTTTTTTTTTTGAAAAGAAATCTATTCCTGGTGAAGATGTTGTAAGTATTGTTGAAATGACAACAAAGCCTTTCAAATATTAGATAAACTTAGTAGATAAAGAAACAGCAGGGTTTGAGAGAATTGACTTTAAAGCTTTTTGAGTAAAATGCTATCAAAAAGCACTGCATGTCACAGAGAAATCTCTCATGAAAGGAAGAATTCATTCATGTGGCAAACTGTATTGTCTTATTTTAAGAAATTGCGACTCCCACCCCAACCTTTAGCAACCACTACTCTGATCAATCAGCAGCCATCCACATAAAGGTAAGACCCTCCATCAGCAAAAAGATTATGACTTGCTGAAGGTTCACATAATCATTAGCATTTTTTTAACAATAAAGTGTTTTTAATGAAGATGTGTACACTCTTTTAAAGACATGCTATTGCACACTTAATAGACTATAATATAGAGTAAACAACTTTAAATGTACTGAAAATCCAAAAATTTTCTGGGACTTGCTTCATTGCAATATTTCTTTTATTGCAACAGTCTGCATCTAAACCTACAATATATTCAAGGTATGCCTAGATAGACAATGCTGCTTTGATGTACTCCTGTTGAGAGATGAGGTAATTCACATAGGGGAATCTCTAGGATAGCTAATGCTTAAAACTTTTGCTAGTAAAAATTCACTAAAAACATTGATAACATTAACTTTTTTTTATAACATTCTTGTTTGCTTCTGTTGAACATTGAATACAAGATATAATTTGATGTTATTTTTGATAATTCAGAAATAACATTATGAGCGTCATTTATCTGATGGTGTTACATTCTGGGAACTCAAGTGTGTAGCTCTCTTCCTGCTGGAGAACTTATTTTCCTATCTAGATCATAACTATGATTTTCATTTTTTGCTACAGTACTTGTGAACCTGATCCAAAAGCTTTCTACATTTATTAGTAATAAGTGACTATTAGTTTTCCAGCAGAGTGGAAAGAAACAAGTAGACTAAATACATTTTGTGCTCAAGCATATACTAAATGATTTTTAAGATAGCCATTTCCCTATTCTTAGAGAAGTGGACAAGAGCAGAGGTTTATGGAGAAATGACTCAAGACTAATTGTGTCAGAAAAAAAGGTGAGATTAGCATGTACAATTTCAATTGCTTACCATATGTTTTACTTACATTCACTCTCTTATTAACTCTTCAGCTTGATTCTATTCGCTGTGTATTTCTATCCACATTATATTCAATTAAATGGAGATTAATGTAAGATATTTGGTCTAAGATACACACACCTGGTTAGTGACAAAATCAGGGATCTGCCTGTGCTCTTCATGTTGTATCTTGTTGTCTGTACTCATTACTCTCATTAAATCTGGCTTGTCTACAATCTTGGAGTGTTCTGTGCATGAGGATTATAACATGTAAGTATTAAAGATTATGCTTGGGTATTTTGGGGAAGGAATTCATCTTCATTTTTTTCTTTTGAAATGGAGTCTCACTCTGTCACCAGGCTGGAGTGCAGTGGTACAATCTCGGCTCACTGCAAACTCCGCCTCCTGGGTTCAAGCGATTCTCCTGTCTCAGCCTCTTGAGTAGCTGGGACTACGGGTGTGTGCCACCATGCCCAGATAATTTTTGTATTTTTAGTAGAGACAGGGTTTCACCGTGTTGGACAGGATGGTCTCAGTTTCTTGACCTCGTGATTCACCTGCCTTGGCCTCCCAAAGTGCTGGGATTACAGGCATGAACCACCGCACCCGGCCTCATCTTCACTTTCAATACATGGCCTCTACCTATCAAATGCCAATAAAATCCCCTGGTGATCAGGACAATTAGTAAATACCCCCACATACACATGCACATTTTCAGATGTACCCCCACCCCAATGAGGTCCACTGAATAACCACAGTATTACACATAATCACATGAGAGTTTCAGCTTTGAAACAGTCACATAAACACATTAGATAATCGAAAAGAAAGTATTAATCCCTAGAAACATACACTATACCAAGACTGAATTATGAAGAAATAGAAAATCAGAACAGACCTATAACTAGTAAGGAGATTGAATCAGTAATAAAAACCATCCCAACAAAAGAAGCTCAGGATGAGATGGCATCTCTGGTATATTCTACTAAACACTTAAATAAGAATTAATGTTAATCCTCAAACTCTACCAAAAAACTGAAGAGGATGGAACACTTCCAAATTAATTTTGTGAGTCTATCATCACCCTAATACCAAAGCCAGACAGATACAATGCAAGAAAAGAAAACTACAGGCCAATATGCCTGATTAACATAGATATAGGAATCCTCAAAAAGTAAGACTCGGTGAAAGTTTGAAGATGGCCAACTAGACACAGCCAGGTGAAACAGATGCTACCGAGGGAACAAGTTGACTCGTACACTCCCTAACAGATCTTCAGAGGAAAGGCACAGGAAGTATATAGAGGGAAGACACAGAAGCTGGCCCAAAGGTGGAGGAATCTGGGAACCCCATATGCGGCTACGGTGCACCTGGACTCATTCCTTGCCCCCAGTGGCTCCAGGGCAGATAAGCACAACTGGAAAGGAGCAACCCACTCTCACATCATTGGCCTCTGGAATCCCAACAGGTAGACCCCTCAACTACCACAGACACTTGAGTTGACAGGGAGAGCTGCTTAGAGAAGTGGTAGGGGCAGCAAGCCAAATAATGTGAAGCTCAGAGGGTTTGGTGCAGGAGCATCTGTAGCAGACCAGAGGCAGGAATGGCCATTCCCCTAGTTTTGACTTGCTTCCGTAGGAGACTTTAGCCCTAGGGGAGCTATAAGTCCTGGACTCTGGAGAGAAGTCTTACCCATCTAATGGGGCTGTTCTGACCTGAACAGAACAAGATGGATCCCATTGTCAATGCACTATGAAATGCTTTGCCTGAGACCATCCATCAGAGTTTAGTGACTAGCAATCTGGGAGCACACTGCCCCCTGCAGCACAGTGGATTTCTAAACTTGAGGAGCCAGAGAAGAAAGTTGGGGCCCAGTACAAGCCCCAGAGTTAGAACACACAGTTCCGGGGTGGGAAGCTGAGCATTGGTCCCCTAAAACCTTCCAGAAATGAAATCAGTTGGCTGAATCCACCTAATACCACAATTAAACCCTTGAGATCACCAAATAGGATACAAGAAAAATAAACCCACTGAAAGGCCAGCAACCTCAAAGATTAAAGTTACATAAGCCCACAGAGATAAGGAGGAACCAGCATAAGAACCCTGAAAACTTAAAAAAAAAAGAGTGCCTTCTTTCCTCCAAACAACCACATCACCTCTCCAGGAAGGGTTCTGAACCAAGCTGAGATGGCTGGAATGACAGAAATAGAATTCAGAATATACATAGGAATGAAGATGATTTAACTACAGGAGTACATTGAAACCCAATCTAAGGAAGTTAAGAATCATGAGAAAATAATGCAGGAGCTGACAGACAACATAGCCTGTATGAAAAAGAACACAACTAACTTGATAGAGCTAAAAAACACACTACAAGAATTTCATAATGCAATCACAAGTGTGAATAGCAGAATAGAACAAGCAGAGGAAAGAATTTCAGAGCTTGAAGACTGGCTTTCTGAAATAAGACAGTCAGACAAGAATAGAGAAAAAAGAATAAAAAACAACAAGCAAAACAATTATGAGATTATGTAGAGAGACCAAATCTATGACTCATTGGTGTCCCTGAAAGAGATAGGGAGAATGGGTCTAACTTGGAGAACATATTTCAGGCTATCATCCAGGAGAACTTCCCCACCTTAGCTAGAGGGGCCAACATTCAAATTCAGGAAATGCGGAGAACCCAAGTAAGATACTTCACAAGAAGATCATTCCTAAGACACATAATCATCAGATTCTCTAAGATCAAAATAATAATTTAAAAAATGTTAAAGGCAGCTAGAGAGAAACGTCAGGTCACCTACAAAGGGTAGCCCATCAGACTAACAGTGGACCTCTCAGCAGAAACCCTACAAGCCAGAGGAGATTGGGGGCCAATATTCAACATTCTTTAAAAAAAAAAAAATTCCACCCAGAATTTTATATCTGGCTAAATAAGTTTCATAAGTGAAGGAGAAATAAGATTATTTTCAGACAAGCAAATACCACCAGACCCGCCTTATAAGAGCTCCTGAAGGAAGCACTAAATATGAAAAGGGAAGTCCATTAGCCACTACAAAAACACACTGAAGTACAGAGACCAGTGACACTATAAAGCAACCACATAAAGGAGTCTGCAAAATAACCAGCTAATATCATGATGACAGTATCAACTCCAGGATGAATGCAGGAGCCGGTATTTTGAAAAGATTAAAAATATTGATAGACTAATATCCAGAATAATAAAGAAGAAAAAAGAGAATAATCAAGTAGACACAATAAAAAAGTGATAAAGGTGAGATCACCACTTATCCTACAGAAATACAAACCACCATCAGAGAATATTATAAACACCTGTAACACCTCTATGCAAATAAACTAAAAAATCTAGAAGAAATGGATAAATTCCTGGACATGGACATCCTCACAAGACTAAACTGGGAAGAAGTTGAATCCCTAGATAGACGAATAAAAAGTTCTAAAATTGAGGCAGTAATTAATAGCCTACCAACCAAAAAAAGTCCAGGACCAGATGGATTCACAGTCAACTTCTACCATAGGTACAAAGATGAGCTGGTATCATTCCTCCTAAAACTCTTCCAGCAGTAGAAAAAGAGGGACTCCTCCCTAACTCATTTTATGAGGCCAGCATCATCTTGATATGAAAACCTGGCAGAGACACAACCAAAAAAGAAAATTTCAGGCCAATATCCCTAATGATCATCAATGCAAAAATCCTCAATAAAATCCTGGCAAATTGAATCCAGCAGCACATTAAAAGGCTTATCCACCATGATTAAGTCGGCTTCATCCCTGGGATGCAAGGCTGGTTCAACATACACAAATCAATGAACATAATTCATCACAGAAACAGAACTGATGACAAAAACCACATGACCTATCTCAATAGGTACAGAAAAGACCTTCGATAAAATTCAACACCTCTTCATACTAAAAACACTCAATAAACTATGTATTGATAGAATGTATATCAAAATAATAAGAGCTATTTATGACAAATTCATAGCCAATATCATACTGAATGGGCAAAAACTGTAAACATTCCCTTTGAAAACTGGCACAAGATAAGGATGCCCTCTCTACCACTCATATTCAACATAGTATTGGAAGTTCTGGCCAGGGTAATCAGGCAAAAGAAAGAAATAAAGGTATCCAAATAGGAAGAGAGGAAGTCAAAATATCTCTGTTTTCAGATGACATGGCTGTATATTTAGAAAACCCCATCATCTCAGCTCAAAAACTCCTTAAGCCAATAAACAACTTTAGCAAAGTCCCAGGATACAAAATCAACATGCAATAATTACAAGCATTCTTATACACCAATAATAGACAGCCAAATCATGAGCAAACTCCCATTTACAATTGCTCCTAAGAGGATAAAATACCTAGGAATAAAACCTACAAGGGATGTGAAGGATCTCTTCAAGGAGAACTACAAACCACTGCTCAAGGAAATATGAGAGGACACAAACAAATGGAAAAACAATCCATGCTCATGGATAGGAAAAGTCAATATTGTGAAAATGACCATATTGCTAAAGTAATTTATAGATTCAATGCTCTTCCCATCAAGCTACCATTGACTTCCTTCACAGAATGGTAAAACCTACTTTAAATTTCATATGGAACTAAAAAAGAGCCCATATAGCCAAGACAATCCTATGTAAAAAGAATAAAGCTGGAAGCATCATGCTACCTGACTTTAAACTATATTACAAGGCTACAGTAACCGAAACAGAATGATAGTGATACCAAAACAGATATATAGACTAATGGAACAGAACAGAGGCCTCAGAAATAACACCACACATCTACAACCATCGGATCTTCGACAAACCTGACAAAAACTAGCAGTGGAGAAAAAAGATCCTCTATTTAATAAATGGTGTTAGGAAAACTGGCTAGCCGTATGCACAAAACTGAAACTGGACCCTTTTCTTACACCTTATACAAAAATTAACTCAAGATGAATTAAAGATGGAAACGTAAGACCTAAGACGATAAAAACCCAAAAGAAAACCTAGGCAATACTATTCAGGACATAGGCATGGGCAAAGACTTCATGACTAAAATATCAAAGGCAATGGCAACAAAAGTTAAAACTGACAAATGGGATCTAATTAAACTAAAGAGCTTCTGCACAGCAAAAGAAACTATCGTTAAGAGTGAACAGGCAACCTACAGAATGGGAGAAAACTTTTGCAATCTATCCATCTGACAAAGGGCTAATATCAAGAATTTACAAGACACTTAAACAACTTTACAAGAAAAAAAATAACCCCATCAAAATGGACAAAGGATATGAACAGACACTTCTCAAAAGAAGACAATTATGCATCCAAAAAAATATGAAAAAAAGCTCATCATCACTCGTCATTAGAGAAATGCAAATCAAAACCACAGTGAGATACCATCTCATGCCAGTTAGAATGATAATCATTAAAAAGTCAGGAAACAACAGATGCTGGAGAGGATGTGGAGAAATAGGAATACTTTTATACTGTTGGTGGGAGTGTAAATTAGTTTAACCATTGTGGAAGTCATGTGGCAGTTCCTCAAGGATCTTGAACTAGGAAAACCATTTGACCTAGCAATCATGTTACTGGGTATATACCTAAAGGATTATAAATCATTCTACTCTAAGGACACATGCACACATATGTTTATTACAGCACTATTCACAATAGCAAAGACTTGGAACCCACCCAAGTGCCCATCAATATTAGACTGGATGAAGAAAATATGACACATATATACCATGGAATACTATGCAGCCATATAAAAGAATGAGTTCATGTCCTTTGCATGGACATGGATGAAGCTGGAAATCACCATTCTCAACAAACTAACACAGGAAGAGAAAACCAAACACTGCATGTTCTCACTCATAAGTGGGAGTTGAACAATGAGAACATATGGGCACAGGGAGGGAAACATCCCACACTAGGGCCTGTCAGAGGGTGGGGAGAAAGGGGAGGGATAGCATTAGGATGAACACCTAATGTAGATGACTGGCTGATGGGTGCAACAAACCATCATGGCACATGTATACCTACATAACAAACCTGCACATTCTGCACATGTATCCCAGAACTTAAAGTATAATAAAAAATAATGAGTAATAAAAAAGTGGGACATATATACCATGGAATACTATGCAGTCAAAAAAGGAATAAGATCATGTTTTTTGTGGGACATGGATGGATCTGAAGGTCTTTATCCTTAGCAGACAAACACAGGAACAGAAAACCAAATACCCCATGTTCTCGCTTATAAGTGGGAGCTAAATGATTAGAACACATGGATGCATAGAGGGGAACAACAGCCACTGGAGTCTACAGGAGGGTGGAGGGTGGGAGGAGGGAGAAGATGAGGAAAAATAACTAATGAGTACTAGGCTTAATACCTGAGTGATAAACTAATCTGTACAACAAATCCCCATGACACAAGTTTACCTATATAACAAGCCTGTACATGTATCCCTGAACTTAAGGTTAAATTAATAAAATACTTGCAAACCAAATTCAACAGCACTTGAAAGTATCATACCCCATGACCAAGTGAAATATATCCGTGTAATGCAAGTATGGTTCAACAAACTAAAATCAATTAATGTGATATGTCACATTAACAGAATGAAAGATTAAAGAAAACCACAATCATCTCAATAGATGCAGAAAAAGCATTTGACAAAGTTCAACACCCTTTCATGATAAGAACTTTTAACAAACTAGAAATAGAAGAAATAGACCTCCACATAATAAATGCCATATATGAAAAGCCCACAGCTGTCATCACAATCAATGGTGAAAAATTGAAAGCTTTTCTTCTAAGGTCTGAAACAAAGTCATTTTTGACACTTCAAATTAACATAGTACTAGTAATATTAGTCAGAACATCCAGGCAATAAATAAATAAATAAAAGACATCCAAATCAGAAAAGAAAAACTACAATTATCTCTGCTTGCAAATGTCAAAAAGAATAAAAGATTTGGGAATAAACTTAACCAAGGAAGTGAAAGACTTCTACACTGAAAACTACAAAACATTGACAAGAGAAAACACAAGTAAATGAAAAGACGTCCCATATATATAGATTGGAAGAATTAATATTGTTAAAATTTTTATACCATCCAAAGCAATGTACAGATTCAATCCAATCCCTATCAAAATGCCATTGACATTTTTCACAGAAACAGAAAAAAAATCCTAAAATTCATGTGGAACCACAAAGAACTCCAAAGAGCCAAAACAATCTCAAGATGGAAGAACAAAGTTGGAACATGACATGTGTTCATTTAAAAATATATGACAAAGCTAAGTGATTAAAACAGTATGAGACTGGCAAAAAGACAGACATAAAGACAAATGGAACAGAATAGAAAGCCCAGAAATAAATCCACACATATGCTATCAAGTGACATTTAAGAAAAATGCCAAGAATGTTTTCTACACTTAAAGTTTAGAATATAGATATCAAATTCTATGAAAACTCTTACTTTGATTTTAATTGAGAATGAACAAAGTTATGAATTCATTTGGGAACTTTTATAATATTGAATCTCCCTTTGCAGAAATATGGTGTGCTTTCCATTTACTTAGGTCTCCCTTTCTTTCTTTCAGTTAAATAATATGGTTTCTTCAGATACAATTTGAACACTTGCTAGTTTTCTTCTAAAAACTTTATAAATTTTTGTTATTACATACTTCTGAACCAAAATGGGATTTTTTTTTTTTTTTTTTTTTTTTTGCTGCTGACTTCTTAAATTGGTTATTGTTGATGTATAGAAAATGATACCTATTTTGTGTATTTAGGCAACTGATCTATTTTGCTATTAATTTGGCTTTCCCAAGTTCATTATTTTCAAATAAATACAGAATTGTATCTTCTGCCTTAAAAAAGGGAGAACACCAAGAAAACACAGTAAGGAAAGAGGAAAGGAGAGTCTCCTAAACAAATCGTGTTGGGAAATTGAACCCTTATCTTATACCACACACAATAATCAACCAACAATGAAATCTAGGCTTAAATGTACAACCTGAAACTGTAAAACTCCTAGAAGAAAACGTGAGGAAAATCTTTTGAACTGATCTTGGCAATAATTTCTTGGATATGACATCAAAAGCACAGGCATCAAAAAGCAAAAAAAAAAAAAAAAGCCAAATGGGACTACATGCAACTAAAATCCTTCTGAAAGTGCAACTTATGAAATGAGAGAAAACATTTACAAACCACATATTTAGTAAGGGGTTAGTATACAAAACATATAAGAAACTCTCAATTAAATAGAATAAAAGAAGAAGAAAAAGAAATAATCTGATGGGAACATGAGCAATAAAGCAATGGACATAAAGAGAAGTATTTTCAAAAAGGACAAATGGCCCACACCTGTTAGGATGATTATTATTACAAAAGTAATAATTCCTTCCTCCTTTAAAGTGCCGGCTAAAAGTCTCTGCTGGAGGCTGCACTTCTCAGCCTGTGGAATGGGTAGCCTTTATAAGGAATAAAGTCTCCTTTCCAAGTGGATAGATTTGGTGATTTTTCCAGTTGACACCTTGAAAGCTTCTTTATTATGGGCCGAATTGTGTTCCCTCAAAATTTATATGTTGAAGTCCTAAACCCCAGCATATCAGAATGTGACTGTATTTGGAAATGAGGTCCTTAAAGAGATAAGTTATAATAAGGTAATTAGGTTGGGGCCTAATCCAATGTAATTAGTGACCTTATAACAAGGGGAGATCAGGGAACAGTTATAGACCTTCAGAGGGAAGACCATGTGAAGATGCAACGGAGAAAATGGACATCTAGAAGCCAAGGAGAAAGGCCTCAGAAAGAACTACCCTTGCCAACGCTTTCATCTTGGATGTTTAACCTCCAGAACTATGATAAAATAAATCTCTAGTTTAAGCCACTTAGTCTGTGGCACTTTGCTATGGCAGCCCCAGCAAATGAATATCCCTGCCCTTCTACTGTCTTCATCCACCAACACTGTCATACAAGCTGCTAGAACTCATGTTACAAGACTTTATGGAGGAAAAATAATGAGTGAGTTCAGATCTCAGTGCACCTTTCAGAGATTCATGACCTTTCTCCCTTCAAGTTCTTCACCTTTCTCCTCAGCCCAGAGCCCCTTCCTGCTTCCTGATCAAGGAAGTCTCACCTCCTCTGTTCCCAAGTCAGATACATACAGACCTGGGTTTGAGTTCTTGTTTTCAGATATTGGATATTTTTCTTTATCTAGTCACTTACTATTTTATTGTTAGTTTACTTCTGAACTGAAGGAAATAACACCAGTCTAAAGGGCTGCGAGATTAAATGAGAAAATCTATGCAGAGTGCCCGACAGTGGCTGTCACAAATTGGGTGATCAAAAAATAATCTCTTCCCCTCTCTTCTGCACAATCTCTATCTCTTCCTTTCCAAAGCTACTGGAAGAGAAAGGGGGATAAAGCAGTGATCTGGCTCCCACGGGTCCCTCCAGATGTCATGGCTACCTTTTTTTTCTGGGCAAGCCTGCCATCTAGGGTCATCTTCAGTTCCTTTCTCATCTACGCTCAGTGATGATATTCTCATCAGAGTTTACACTGAAAATATTGATTTTACACTGAAAATATTGATTTTGTGTGTGTGATACAAGAACTCTGTCCTGCTGGATTACAAGAGGCTAAACTTTTAAGATTCCCTTGACTTCAATTTATGATATCAGTTGTAACTGAGGTGCTACAGCTGAAGTACTACACCAAGCATGCCCATTTCATAAAAACATATTTCCTATACATTCCCAGAGCCTCTTTCCTTCTTAGGCTTCATAGAAAGAGAGGTAAAATTCTCTGGCTGTGGGTGCAAAGCTGTAGCATCACTTGCGTACAGAATCATGGTTCTATCCCATCTTCCTTTAGTAGCACTTAACATAGACATCATTTGCTTACTTACCTGTTTATAGTCAGACTCCCACAACTGGGTTATAATCTCCAGAATTACAACCTGATGAAATCGTAACCTGATGGAAAAAATGAGCAAAAAAAGCAATGGACATAAATGGAAGTATCTCCAAAAGAGACAATCCCAAAGAGCAAGAATATTTTCTCCCATTCTGTTTCCTAGCGCCTAGCCTGTAGGAAACATTCCCTAAATCTTTGTTGAAAAAGTGAGTGATTAAATTTTTTCTCTTATCTCCCTGGATTTTCCTTTTTTTTTCTTTTTCATTATACTTTAAGTTCTAGGGTACATGTGCATAACGTGCAGGTTTGTTACATATGTATACTTGTGCCATGTTGGTGTGCTGCACCAGTCAACTCGTCAGCACCCATCAACTCGTCATTTACATCAGGTATAACTCCCAATGCCATCCCTCCCCCCTCCCCCCCTCCCCATGATAGGTCCCAGTGTGTGATGTTCCCCTTCCAGAGTCCAAGTGATCTCATTGTTCAGTTCCCACCTATGAGTGAGAACATGCGGTGTTTGGTTTTCTGTTCTTGTGATAGTTTGCTGAGAATGATGGTTTCCAGCTGCATCCATGTCCCTACAAAGGACACAAACTCATCCTTTTTTATGGCTGCATAGTATTCCATGGTGTATATGTGCCACATTTTCTTAATCCAGTCTGTCACAGATGGACATTTGGGTTGATTCCAAGTCTTTGCTATTGTGAATAGTGCCGCAATAAACATACGTGTGCGTGTGTCTTTATAGCAGCATGATTTATAATCCTTTGGGTATATACCCAGTAATGTCTCCCTGGATTTTCAACCCTAGTCACACACAACCCGCCACCCATAGGTCTTCCTCCAAGTTGTAGCTCTCTCTGACTTTCACCAGTTTCTGCAGCTTGCCTTGCCATTCAAGCAGCTTGACCTATTTCTCACTACCCCAGCATAATTCCCTCCTATTTGTCATCTTTTTCTTTTTTAATTTTAATTTTGGCAAAATACATACATTCATAGTTGACATTCAATGGGACATTCATAGTTGACATTTAATGGGACAAACGTCATATATGAAAAATACATGTGGCCCCTGCCTCACCCCTGCCTGCCCTTTCTTACTCTCCATCCTATCCCCAGTGGCAATGCTTTACCTATGGATTTCTTGGCACTGACTTTCATATTTTCAGTAATATGTTTATGCCAGTTCCAGTGAGAGGATTGTTTGCCCCTAACCATAATAAAATCAGTGCAGAAATTAAGTTTGAGAAATTTTCTTAGCAATTGACATTGTCGCATTATCCTAAATCAAGATCATTTTCTTAAAATTTATTTTTATTGTGTTACAAAAGTATCTGCCTCTGGTGGGATGGAAAATAAAACAAAACAAAAATGGGTTCTTCTCCACAGAAAGCCTGAGTGTCAGTGCTCTGGGCCACTGCAATGTGATGCTAGAGTTTGTCTTTCCAGTGCCCTGCGGGCCCCCTCGCTTTCCACTCCATGTTTATTCTGCAGCTCCTGCACACCAGGCTGTTCTCATTTTACCTTGTTTTTGTTTGATCAGGTCAGTGGGAGAGCATATGCCCTGGTAGCTTCCTGAGAAAAGGAACAGGAGGATGAGAGGTTCAATGTTTTACACATTGCTGGTCTGATATCTCAGCTTCATTCACAGGTGAGGAGCAATTTTAGTTTGAAAATTATTTTCACTAAGAATTTAATGATATGACTCAATCATCTACTAGCATCCAATATTCTACTAAGAAGTTGAATGTCTTTCTCATTTCCAAAGCTCATTTTGTGGTATTTATTTATTCTGTCTATTAACACTCTGAGTTTTCTTTATCCTCAGTGTTCTAAAATTTCATGAGTCAGTCATACCTTGTGCCTTTCGGTGTTGGTAATTTTCTCTAATTATTCCACTGGAAATTTTTTCTCCAATGTTCTGTATTCTCTTTATTCTGCTATAATACCTTTAGATCAAATATTGTTTAAATTTTTATTGATTTTTTTCCTCCCGTTGGCCATGTATCATTTGGTTCTCCTTGCTGACTGTGCAGACTGGGGTGGGAACAAAATCAACCCTCACACAGAATTTCAACCAATTGCCCTGTTTCCAGTCCTTGCTTCACTCCACCTTCCATGGTATATGTGGTTCCAGTTCCTAAGACTAAACAGATTTCAAGAGTTTAATTATTTGTTTTATAACAGTCTTCCTCTGTGCAAGACTTACATTTCCTTTTATTTTATTTTATTTTATTTTTTGCGCACTGCTAAGTCAGTTTCTACTTCTTTACTTGCTTTACATATTATAGTTTGAAGTAACAAATGTCTCCAGTTTTATTGAAGTTGGATATCCTGTTCTGTGTACTTACTGCATTGAGATAATTTTAAGACAGAAGGGTACAAATTCTGTGCTTTTGTGTTACTTTAAAACCGGAAGTCTTTTTCTTCTATTTTATTTGAATTCTAATCAACATACTTTTCTTCCAAGGAACTAGGAACTTTCTTGAATGGCTCATATCTTCTCAACGCTTCCATATTCTATATGCTACTTATCTCTCTTTCTGGAGTTATGTATTTATAATTTGATTTATTTTAAGCTCCTTGATAGTAGAAACAAACCAAAACAAATTAAACAATAAACAAAACAACACAAATGTATCTGCATACAAAGGAACTTATGTGCAGTTATCCAAAAGAGAAAGACGTTTGAAGATGAAATGATTACATATTTAGAAAACCCCATTGTCTCAGCCCAAAATCTCCTTAAGCTGATAAGAAACTTCAGCAAAGTCTCAGGATACAAAATTAATATTCAAAAATCACAAGCATTCTTATACACCAGTAACAGACAAACAGAGAGCCAAATCATGAATGAACTTCCATTCACCATTGCTCCAAAGAGAATAAAATACCTAGGAATCCAACTTATAAGGGATGTAAAGGACCTCTTCAAGGAGAACTACAAACCACTGCTCAGTGAAATAAAAGAGGACACAAACAAATGGAAGAATATACCATGCACATGGATAGGAAGAATCAATATCGTGAAAATGGCCATACTGCCCAAGGTAATTTATAGATTCAATGCCATCCCCATCAAGCTACCAATGAGTTTCTTCACAGAATTGGAAAAAACTGCTTTAAAGTTCATATGGAACCAAAAAAGAGCCCACATTACCAAGACAATCCTAAGTCAAAAGAACAAAGCTGGAGGCATCATGCTACCTGACTTCAAACTATACTACAAGGCTACAGTAACCAAAACAGCATGGTGCTGGTACCAAAACAGAGATATAGACCAATGGAACAGAACAGAGTCCTCAGAAATAATACCACACATCTACAGCCATCTGATCTTTGACAAACCTGAGAGAAACAAGAAATGGGGAAAGGATACCCTATTTAATAAATGGTGCTGGGAAAATTGGCTAGCCATAAGTAGAAAGCTGAAACTGGATCCTTTCCTTATTCCTTATACAAAAATTAATTCAAGATGGATTAGAGACTTAAATGTTAGACCTAATACCATAAAAACCCTATAAGAAAACCTAGGTAATACCATTCAGGACACAGGCATGGGCAAGGACTTCATGTCTAAAACACCAAAAGCAACAGCAACAAAAGCCAAAATTGACAAATGGAATCTAATTAAACTGAAGAGCTTCTGCACAGCAAAAGAAACTACCATCAGAGTGAACAGGCAACCTACAGAATGGGAGAAAATTGTTGCAATCTACTCATCTGACAAAGGGCTAATATCCAGAACCTACAAAGAACTCAAACGAATTTACAAGAAAAAAACAAACAACATCATCAAAAAGTGGGCAAATGATATGAACAGACATTTCTCAAAAGAAGATATGCATACAGCCAACAGACACATGAAAAAATGCTCATCATCACTCGCCATCAGAGAAATGCAAATCAAAACCACAATGAGATACCATCTCACACCAGTTAGAATGGCAATCATTCAAAAGTCAGGAAACAACAGGTGATGGAGAGGATGTGGAGAAATAGGAACACTTTTACACTGTTGGTGGGATTGTAGACTAGTTCAACCATTATGGAAAACAGTATGGTGATTCCTCAAGGATCTAGAACTAGAAGTACCATATGACCCAGCTATCCCATTACTGGGTATATACCCAAAGGATTATAAATCATGCTGCTATAAAGACACACACACATGTATGTTTATTGCGGCACTATTCACAATAGCAAAGACTTGGAATCAACCCAAATGTCCATCTGTGACAGACTGGATTAAGAAAATGTGGCACATATACACCATGGAATACTATGCAGCCACAAAAAAGGATGAGTTTGTGTCCTTTGTAGGGACATGGATGCAGCTGGAAACCATCATTCTCAGCAAACTATCGCAAGAACAGAAAACCAAACACCGCATGTTCTCACTCATAGGTGGGAACTGAACAATGAGATCACTTGGACTCTGGAAGGGGAACATCACACACTGGGACCTATCATGGGGAGGGGGGAGCAGGGAGGGATTGCATTGGGAGTTACACCTGATGTAAATGATGAGTTGATGGGTGCTGACAAGTTGACGGGTGCAGCACACCAACATGGCACAAGTATACATATGTAGCAAACCTGCACGTTATGCACATGTATCCTAGAACTTAAAGTATAATAATAAAAAAAAAATTTAAATAAACAAAGGAGAAAGATGTTAGGACAATAAAGTGAAAGTGATTTTTAGAAAAAAAATCTTTCTACTTTTTTGTAGTAACCTGACTTCTTCCTATATATGTTATTTTTCCCAGTGAAAATAATTCCTTATTTGACAAATCTTGAGAAAATTTATATGCATAATCATTCTTTAGAAGAATATAAAACAAATATAATAGAGCAAATAAAAAATAGGAAATGGACTTGTTTTGGAAAAAAGGATGATAGGGAGTTTACACAGCTGAGATGGATGTATAATACAAATTGTCACCAGATGTTTTTAACTGGTTAGATGACATCAGTTGAATAAGCTTCTCTTCTGCATCCCCATCCCCAGAGATCAGGCTGCAGTGTGTCCTGGTCTTTGGAATTATTGTAAGATTCTCAAGTGATTTTACTGTGCACGCAGCTTTGGCAACCATTGTCTAAAAAGGTATGTAGAATTAGAGGAGAAAACGGGTGAGGAGAGAACCATAGTGAAACTGTTGGCTGAACAAGAGGAGCCTGCCAAGAAGAATATGAGGAAACTTTATGGTGGAAGAGATCTGGGGAATTATAGTTTCCTGGAAAGAGGAGAAGAGGGATGCGGAATGAAAGGGTAATCAAAAAAAGAAGATGAACAGGTGACCACTGGATTTGGCATACAGAAGGATTTGGATGGCCTCACAAGGGCAGTTCCAAGAAACTGCCCTTGATCACCGGCATTTAAAGAGGTATAATACTTTAAGTACTTCAGGCTACCAGGGAGCCTGTTAATAAAAGACTGACCTAATGATGAAATGTTTCTATCATAGTCTGAGTGGTATTAGGTACCGAGATCTTAGAATGCTCAATGCCTGAGAGATGGACAGCTGGTAGCACAGTTTGAGGCAAAAATCCTTGGTCCATTTGTCCATTGCCCACAGGTGAAGACTTTACAAATTTAGAAATTCACTTTAAGGAACATCTCTTGTTTTAAGTTTATTGCTGTTGCTATCAAAATTATTATTTTATATTTCCCCATGTTGAACTGACCACTGTTGCCTATGGATCACTACGTAGCCTATCTATACTTAACTAGATTTATTAACTTACAATTATCTCTCCCCTGCTAGACTGTAAGCCTATCAAGGGAAAGAATGATGTCTTATGATTCCTGTATTTTTAGACCAAGAACAAAATGATCACGTAACAAATCTTTGTTGTGCAAATGCTGGAGAAGTGTCCCCAAAAGTATCTTAAATTTATTTATGAAGAATATTCGTTTCTTCAAAAGGGAAAGTTGTAAATTAAAGTCTATGACTAACTTGACTCTATTGCTGGTTGGGGCCTTTAAGAATGCTGTTTTTTGATCATTATTTTCCAAAATTCCTCAAAGTAATTTACAGGAAAAGCCTTTTGACTTCTGAAGTGCATAATGGCCACTGTGGTTTATGATTTTTCCATCTTTCTTCAAGGCGCCTAAATGGTCTGTTTTCCTTAGGGATAAAATCATCAGGTTCCCATTGGCTGGTAGCTGTGTCTCTATGACATGAACCTACAAGTTTAATAGTAATGAAGACGGAACAAATACAATATTCACACATCTTAGAATACTCAGAGATAATGAATGAAAGATGGTGTATGTGGCTTAAGTTTTGGGTCACTTTTCCACTTTTGGCTCTACTTTCTGTGAGGCGTATGTTCAAAGAAAAACTCATGAAGTTATGTTCCTTATAATATTTGTTCTGCCCAAGAAACATTTTGCAAATATACTTTAGGAGACATGTGACATACACCAAAACCAAATTCTGGCCCTCTTGACAACAAAGCGTGGCCAATGCTTCTTCACACAGATGCACAATGTTTATACAGAGCATACCTGAATTCTTGATCATCTACCCACAAAATACATTTCTTTTTCCACAAAGACCATGGTTTCCAAGGCAACAGAAAACTCATATAAAAATGAAAGCTCACACAAGTTGATCTCCATTTCTGCATGCCAAAATCTAACCACCTTCTCCAGCCATAATAGTTATATTTCCCAGGAAGGCAAGGCTAAGAATGAAGTTCTAATAGTAGAGGCCACTTTTAAATGTGTCAGCATACATTGGTGCTATCACGAGGAAAATTTTATTTAACAGTTTTTAGAGAGGGGTTGATGGGGGTCATTTGGGTAGAGGGTTAAGTATAGAGAAGATATGTTATGGCTAATCCTGAAGGATATTAGTAATATTGAGGGAGAAAGGATCCATCTTTCCTTTACCACTGGAAATTTTTTCTTTGTAGGCAAGTTGTTGAAAATCTTCTCATTTTTCATTCACTCCAAAACCCATTGCAATCTGCATTCTTTGCTTGGAACTGCCCTTGTGAAGCCATCCAACTCCTTCTGCATGCCAAATCCAATGGTCACTTGTCCATCTTCTTGTTTTGGTTACCCTTTCATCCAGCATCTCCCTTCTCCACTTTCCAGGAAACTACACTTCCCCAGTTCTCTTCCACCATAATGTTTCCTCTTATTCTCCTTGGCAGGCACCTCCTGTTCAGCCAACACTTTTACTATAGTTCTCTCCTCGCCCATTTTCTCTTCTAATTCTACATACCTTTTTAGGCAATGGTTGCCAAAGCTGCGTGCACAGTAAAATCACTTGAGCATCTTACAATTCTAAAGCCCAGGATACAGTGCAGCCCAGCCTCTGGGAATGGGATGTAGACATCAGTTTGAAATTCTCCCAGATTTCAATGTGAAGACTCATTTGTGAAACCACTGCCTCAGAGTGCTTCCTTTCCTCTTAATTAACTCCAGATTAGATGATACTGAATATGCTAGGCTTGTACCTTATCAAAAAGTAATCATGTCTGTGATATATGCTCATTACTCCTTCTTGAAATTCCTCAGTTGTACCTCATTGTTTCAGGATAAAATAAAAATACGTCACCAGGACATTAAGAACTCTCATGGTCTGGGCTCTTTTTACCTACTAAGCTTCATCTCACACCACTCCCCAGTCCTGCTCAGTTCCTCCACCGGGAACTGCCGCCTTCACCTGCCTAATTCCCTCTTGTTCTTCCAGACTCAGCTGGGACATTTCCCTAACACTTTCTGCTCTCACTTAAAGTGAGTTTTGTTGATCATAGCTCTTACCCCATGTGTATCTTTTTATTGATTAATCTTGTGGTACATAAGAATTTATTTCAGGGTAGAGTATTTGCTTTTTTATTTCTCTACCCAGAATGCAGAGTGCTTTGAGCACACTTGCATGTTCAATGTTTGATGAATAAATGAATAAAAGAATATCATGTTTGAAAATTTTTGCCTTGAAGCAATGTTCAGAAAGGGCTTGATCAAATGTATTTATTTCAGGAAAGAGGAAGATCACGGAGCTAAAGAGCTTTCCTGCAGCTGTCAGGGTGTTCTTCCTTTCCTCATGCTTCTTCCTTGGTCATCTGACAAGTGGAGCATCTGGAAACACAATCCAGGTGGTGGCACCAACCTTCATGACATTTGAGGATCACTCTGTACACCATTTTCAGTAACCAGAAATTTAGCAAGGGCTCTCATACCATCAGGGATCTATCCAACAGCTGGATATTATAAGCAATCACCTGTTAACAAAAGGGTTGGACAACTTCTGGGTCAGGAGACGATAAGAGGGGAAATATTTGGCACAGAAAGTCCAAGTGCCCCATCACTTGCAGAGAGATGTAAGGTGTCTTTAAAAATAACTGATTCTCAGTAAGATTAAAAGTTTGAATTGTGTCTCCAACTGTGTAGTTCTATTAAGTTAATCTTGAAATCATTCTTTGAAAACCGACATGAAATATACAACTTAGAAAACATTGTGGATAAATATTTCCTCCTTTTGCAAATGATATTTTGGAAGCACAAAAGAAAAAACTTTAATACAAATATTCATAATAAAAATATGAACTTAATGATACCAATGGCAAGACACAATAATTAGGAGAAATGGGGTAATGAGTATCTCTCCTATTTTTAGTTTGTAAGCCTTTTTTGCTTGTTATGTAACTGCCATTTCCTGTTATGTTTTAAGATTTACAAAATAAAAACAAAATATTGAGTATTAAAAAAGTTGAAAGTAAGTCACTTTTCCACAGTTATCTAGTAAAAACAAACACATAGAAACAAAGAATAGAGGAGAATAACGTGATTTCCTGAATGGTCAATTATTGTGTGATACAAACACCATGTTCCAGACTTGACTTTTCACCGTTTTTCTCCAAGAAATGCCATAGCCATCTCTGAAAACATATGCTCCTCCAAGCCTTCAGTATCAGTTAATCAGCTGTCATACCAACTGCCAGTTATAGTCTGTGCTATCTTTCCAATCCTTTTCCTGTCATTGGTAGTAGAAAGTGACAAAATACATAACAATCTAAGTCTTAATAAATTAATTTTATGTGGTTATGCTCAAAGGCATCCAAAAAGACAGGGACTTATTGTTACAATACAGTGATCCATTGGAAGTGTTGTGTTCTAGTAACACACACTGTGACTCAAGCTGGCTTCCTGGGCCTGTGACCTGGGCTGGCACCAGGGCCCTGTCCTCAGAATGACCTTGTACTTGTTTCAGTGCTCAGCTGCTGCCATCTTGAAATTCTTAATGTTTGATCAAGGCTCACACAGTTTTATTTTGCTGTGGGTCCTGCAAATTATGTAGCTGGTCCTGCTTGTGAATCCTTACTAAGCATTTTCTCTTGGGTGAAACGTGTCTAAAATCAAAAACAATGTCAGTTAGCATTAATAGAAAAAAAGACATTGTGGATGGTAGCTTATTGCTGTAGAAGTGTCAGTGGACTGGAGAGAGGGACAGCCCATCTTCCTTCTCCCACGTCATGGCATTCTCTATAGGCCATTATAGATGCAGAGGAGTCTCTGATATTTTTTACATTAACTCACAATATCCTTTGTTGCCTGCTTTCTGCTTGCTGCTTTCTTGTCTGACAGAACCCCTACATAGGACTCCCAGGGATTAACCCTGCTTGCACAGGAATGATTACTCTTAGGGAAAGTCTTCTAACTCAAAAATGCAGCAAACATCACCATAAACTTTAGTCAGGTGCCTCCATGCTTCAGGCTTGTATATTAGAATATATGAAATAAATCATCCCTTTGCAGAGCCAGGTCAGTATTATGATAATGTGGTTCAGGGATTAAAGTAATTGCTGATGTTAAGACAGATAAAAAAAGTTGACGGATGTGGTCAACAAATGTTTATTTAAGTTTGATTGTATCCTTCTAGAAAAGTATTTAAGCTAGTTCACTAGAGGATAATTAGATTTCTGGCACAGATTCATTAGCATACTATACTGAAAATTGCTTTTTCTCTGAATTTGTACCTATCTGGTAGCAATAGAGATGCAGTTGAAATATGGACCTTTAGATGGTATAGCAAAGAGATGTGAGCTTTTCTGTAGTTGAGACATTTACTGAATTTTAATTGATACTGAAACAGAAGGAGTTTAGATAATAGACACTGAGCTGTTGTTTTGGCTAGAAAATAATTTTGGCTCAAATTGATGCAAGAATGGTAGGTAAGCTTTCTGTAATTGTATATCCTATCATCTTTTCATAAGTGACGTGTGAAAATGGTCTAGGTTTAAAAATATATGTAACTTTAAAACTGGATGTTTACAAAATCAGCTTTTCTTTTTGCTGTAAGTCCTATCAGACTGGTGTTCCAAAGAGACACATGATTGAGCTGTCTGTAGACCTCCTTCTCACCCATAAGAACTTGGAGAAAGTGGATACCATGAATCTTTCCTTCTCCACAGCCAATGAAGAAGAAAATGAGAGCATAGTAATGATGACCAATATTATTTAGTAACAAAATAAAGCAACCTTTAGCACTTTGATTTAAAACATTTCTTTTACATAAAAATAACCGATAAATATTTGTTAACTATGACTTAGTGGGTGATGTAGATGCACACAGCTCTCAAGAAAGGGAAAGGGCAATGTCCTCAAATTGTGCCTAATGGTAAAGATCACCCAAGACACATGTGAAAAATGCATTCTTATACCCTACCCAGGACTACTAAATCAAACTATTCTGCCAAGGGGCCTGACAGTCTGTATGATAAAGACCCACCGCAAGCATAGGGGAAACATGCATTAGGCAGCGGTTCTCAGGGAAACCACTGGAGGTGATCAGAAACAGTCGGGGCCAGGTATGGTGGCTCACCCCTGTGATCCGAGCACTTTGGGAGGCCAAGGTAGAAGGATATCTTGAGGTCAAGAGTTTGAGACCACAATGTGGTGAAACCCCGTTTCTACCGAAAATACAAAAATTAGTCAGGTGTGGTGGCATGTGCCTGTAATTCCAGCTATTCAGGAGGCTGAAGCAAGAGAATCTTTTGAACCTGGGAAGCAGAGGTTACAGTGAGCCCAGATCATGCCACTGCACTCCAGCCTGAGCAATAGAGCGAGACTTCGTCTCAAAAAACAAACAAACAAACAAAAAACAAAAACAAATAAACAACCAACAACAACAACAACAAAAAAAAGCAGAAACAGTTGGAGGGCTTATTAAACTGGGTCCCATACCTGGTTTCTTATTGAGGCATTGGAAAGTGGTATAAGAATTTGCATTTCTAGTAAGTTCCCAGGAGACACTAGAGATCCTGGAGCAGGAAACACACAGTGAGAACCACTGGGTTTCAGAGCCTTATTGTGGTGTCTGCTGTTACAATTCACATGGCTCAGGTGGCTGCATGCCTAGGAAGCATATGATTCCTCTCTGGTCATGTTGCTGTTGATGAAAAAGCTAAAATCTGTAAAATATTTAAAGAAGTTTATTCTGAGCCAATATGAGTGACCATTATCAAGGTATAGTCTCAAGAGGTCTTGAGAAAGTGTGCCCAAAGTGCTCAGGTTACAGTTTGGTTTTATACATTTTAGGGAGGCAGGAGTTACAACCAAAGACATAAATCAGTACTTGGAATGTGTACACTGGTTCAGTCTAAAAAGTTGGGATATCTTGAGGGGGCACTTACAGTTCATAGGCAGATTCAAAGATTTTCTGACTGGCAATTGGTTGAAAGGGTTAAGCTTTATCTAAAGACTTAAGAAGTCACTAGCTTGAGCTAAGATAATGGGGTTGTGTAAACCAAGGCCTTCATTACATAGATGAAGTCTCCTATGTAGTAGCTTTCAGAGAGCAAGTGATGCTATACCAGAGTCAGGTTGAAATTTGGTATCTTATTGCCACAAAGAACCTTGTGTTTTGTCAGTCTTATGGTCTCTATTTTAATGTTAATGATGGTTAGTTGAGCCTAAACCCCAACAGGGAGAGGGTATAAAGAGGCATGTCAAACTTCCCTTCCCATCATGGTTGGAACTCAGTGTTTCAGGATTCCCTTGGCCCAGAAGGGGTCTGTTCAGTTGGTTGAGGGGCTTAGGATTTTGTTTGGCTTATGCTGCTCTCTATCCCAAATCCTTCAAAACCTTCCATAAACAGAGATTGTGATACTTTTCATAGGGTAGATCCCAGCCTGGTACCTGAAGCCATGGTGCCCCAGAGGGTAAAGATAACCCCAAGGAAAGGGCCAGCTCTCATCTAAACCCCACAACATATCAGAAAAAATGAATATTTTAAGGACAAAGGTGAGTCGATTGTCATACTTTGGTGAAGACAGAATAAAAGAAGGGCAACAACAGTCCCAAAGGACGTGGACGGCCTCACAAGTTCTTAAACCAGAATCTAGAGAAGCTTAGGTTGCAGGCAGCATCAGGCACTTACTTTTTTTTTTTCAGGACGGGGCTGAGAGGAATATGAGGAATATACTTTTTGGTCCAAATAACATTTTTTTTTTTTTTTTTTTTTTTCCACAGAGGACATAGAAAGATATAAAATGAGCATTCCTCTTCGGATATATCTCCTAAAGGAAAGGTGGCAAATGTCATGCAGGTAAGCCTTGTGTGTCTCTGTGTGTGGTTCTGTGTGCATGTGTGTTTCTGTGTGTGGAGTTGGGGGCAGGCAGGAAGTGCAGTGTGTGCTTTCCCATGTGTGAGGATGGCAAGGTGATGCCAACCTTACTGGCCAAGCCAGACCCTAGCAGCCTTTGGCTACACCTTTCTTCTAAGCCTTCCTCTTTCTTCTCAGCCTTCTCTTTCATCCATGATTAAGTTTGCCTATACATGTCTTTTTCTGATTTAGGTTACTTTCATCTGAGTATTTGTCTATCGTTATCACTAACCATAGGTGTGGGAACCTCACCCTCTCTCCCAGTTGTTACTTTGCACCTTTTCCTTGCTAAACCCAAGTCTTTATTTTTAAATAATGACTAGAGTGGTGTTAAAACAAAAATCAAAAGACAGGTGGTATGTTTCATAATCTTAAACATTCTTTACAGATTAATTTTTAGATTACAAAGTTTCTAATCTACCTACCAAAGATTTGACTTCAATAGCTACAAATGTGCTTCCAAAGAGAAGGTATAAAAAGCCAAAAGGCAGTCAAGCAAATACTTTGCTTAGGCATCATTTTTGTCCCATGGTAATTCTGGAAGCTAAACAGATATTTATTGTACAAATATAGAAAGACCTGCATAACTCCCTTGCAGCTCTCCGACTTCTTAGTAAAGAGACAATTTGGAAGAGAAGGCAATAGCAAGCATAAAGTTAATCATAAAAAGCAGAGAAAGGCAGGGCAAAACTTCATCTACAGTTATTTGCTAGCAATGAATTGAATTCTCTTGTATTTTCTACAGCTGAGAATGTTTTTATTTCTCTGTCATTCCTGAGGGATATTTTCACCAGATATAGTACTTGCAGCTGACAGTTCTTTTCTTCAGTATTTGAAAACTGCTGTGGCACTTCCTTGTGGCCTCTGTGGTTTCTGATGAGAAATTCACTGCCATTTGAATTGGTGTCCTATGAATAATGTGTTGTTTCTCCCTGGTGGATTTCAAAATTTTTAATTTGTCATTAGCTTACAGAGGTTTAATTATGATGTTTCTTGGCATGGATTTCTTTGGATTTATCCTATTTGGAATTTTCTGTTTCTTGAATGTGTAGATTTAATATCTTTCACTCAATTTGGGAAGTTTGTATCGATTCTTCGGTAAACATTTTTTTCAGTCTTGATCTCTTTCTCCTCTTTCTGTGGGACTCTGAAAATACCAATGTTAACTCTTTTATTATCGTACGACTGGTCCCTGAGACTATTTATTTTTGTTGCCTGTGTTCTCTGTTGTGTAGATTGGGTAAAGTCTATCGATCAGTATTCAAATTTACTAATTCTGTTCTCTGTTACATTCACTCTACTAATGAGTTCATCTAGAAAGTTTTTTGAAAACATTTGGTTATTAAATTTTTTCAGTTCTATAGTTTCCATTTGGTTCTTCTTTGTAATTCCAATATTTTAGCAGAGGTTTGCTATTTTTATTCATTTCAAAAGAGTGTATAACTGTTTTTCGAAGCATTTTTATGACAACTGCTTTAAACACCTTGCCACCTAATTCCAACATCTGATTCATCTCAGCTTTAGTGTCTGCTGATTGCCTTTTCTCATTCAGGCTGTGATTTTCCTGGTTGTTGGTATGATGTAATTTCCCATTGTATCCTAGGCATTCTGGATATTATTTTATGATAATCTGGATTCTACTTAATCTTTTTCAGCAAGCAGTTGAATTAAATCCCAAAGGCAAAGTAGGAGTACATGTTCAGCTTCCTGCTGGGCCCTGCTGACACCACACTAGCAAAAGTGGGGCTCACACATTGCCTAATTGCAGCAAGTGGAGTAAGAGTTTAGTTTTCCCCACCTTGCCCCACTGACACCAGTGGAGGGGAGTGGAGAAAGCGTCAGAGTGTCAGCTAGCCCTGCCCTCCACAACCTCCTTCTACTGCAATGCCATGTTGGGGTGAGGCCCAGCTCCCCATAGGCCCTGCTGGACACAAGTTGGGCAATTTGGAAAGGTAGTGCTGACCAGCTCTCACTTAAGCCACCTGGTTTAGTCTTCTTGAGTCTCAGTTTGCTGGTGGACCCCACTGACACTAACCTGGTGGGAAAATCAGAACATGATTGGCTTTTGCCAGGGGAGTGATAAAAGAGCTGCTGGTCTCCTACAGAGATACTTCCCCAGTTGGGAAATCAGACTGCTATCATCTATTATCACCACGTGGGTATGGAAGATCAGCTCCCACTTAAGCCTAACGGATATCACCAAGTGAGGGGACTGGAATGTACCACCCCTTCCATGGAATTGAAGATGTGTGTGGAAGATCAGCTTCTTACTAGGCACTCCTAAGAAGAGGGGTGTGTTTCCATTGGTGTTTGGCTGGAGTAGGGTGAGTATATTAGTCTGCTTGGGCTGCCATAACAAAATACCACAGATCTCATGAACTCAACAGCAGAAATTAATTTTCTCACTGTTCTGGGTGCTGGAGAGTTCAAGATCAATGTTCAGGCAGGGTATAGTGTAAACGGCTACCTTTTCACTGTATCTTCACATGAACTGTCTTCTGTGCACATACAGAGAGAGAGGCCAGGTACAACAACAAAAAGGTGTCTGCCTGCAAGCAAATAAGAGAGTACTCACCAGAAACCAAATTCTATTTGAACCTTGATCTTTGACTATCCAGCTTCCAGAACAGTGAGATAATTAATTTCTGTTGTTTAAGCTATGCAGTTTGTAGCTTTTTTTTATGGTAGCCTGAGCATAGTAGTATAGATTTTGGTTCTGTGAAGTTGGGTGCTGCTGTACCAAATACCTAAAAATGTGGAAGCATCTTTGGAACTGGGTAATGGATAAAGGCTGGAAGAGTTTTGAGGTACATGCTTAAAAAAGCCTAGATTGCCATGAAGGGTAGTTGGTGGAAATATGGAAATTGAAGTTAACTCTGGCAAGGGCTTAGAAAGAAAAGAAGAAAGTTGAAGAGAAAGCGTCTATCTTAGATAATATGTAAATAATAATGAACGCACTGTTGGTAGAAACATGTACGTTAGAGCAATTCTGGAGATGCTTCAGATGGAAATGAGAAACAGGTTATAGGAAACTGAAGGAAATGGAATTCTTATTGTAAAATGGCAAAGGACTTGGCTGAATTGTGTTATAGTGTTTTGTAGAAGGTAAAATTTGCAAGTAATGACACTGAATATTTAGCAGAGGAAATCTCTAAACAAAGTATTGAAGGTGTGGTTTGGGTCCTTTTGACTGCTCATAGTGAAATGCCAAAAGAGAGAGGTGAATTGAAAAAGGCTTTGTTAAGCAAAAAGGAACCATAATTTAAAGATCTGTAAAATTCTCAGTCTGCCCATATTGTAAAAATGAGAAAGTGTTCTGAAGAGATTACACCAAGGGTGTGGTTACACTATTACCTGATAAAGAGATTATGAAATTAGACAAGCAGAAACATTGCCAGTTTGAACTAAAGACGATGAACATGGGAGGCTAACGGGAACTAAAGGGGATAAATGAGAAACCTACCAAACATCTTGGATTTTACAGAATGGGACCAAGACAGCTATTTGGCCATGAATAAGCATTGTTTTTCAAAGAAAGGGAAGAAAGGCCATGAAGACAATTCAGAGATCACAGGAAATGCCACTCCCACCATAGGCTCAGAGTGCCCAGGCCTGGGGAGCAAGGCAATTCCGTCTTGGTTTCAAAGGGTGAAATCACCACCTTGGTTTCAACAGGCAGGCTGCTGTCACCCAGAGTTGCCTGGGCTGGGCCTTCCCAATGCATATGGCCCAAGATTGTTGGTTGTTAGTTTTTCTTGGAGCTTTTTGCTTTTTATTGTGCTTTTCTGTGTGTACTGCTAGTAGTTCTGGATTGGCAATTCTGTAACACCCTCTTGGAGATATATGGGAGGAGATAAGGAGGACAGGAGATTCAATACCAGGTTATTATTTGTGTCCCAATGACCCTAAGCAGCCTGCTTTCTTTTTTTTCTATCTTCAAAAGCCTTGTTGTTATGTTATCTAGGTTTTCTCGTTGTATGAGGGAGCACAGGGGAGGAAGAGGGCTACTGCATCCTGGCAGAACGGGAAGTTTCTATAGTCTTTGGATGGTAAAAAAAAAAAAAAAAAAAATGCACTAAGGTTGTAGGAAGGTGATGACACATGGAGAGGAATTTCCAGCATGCATGTGTATCTTTTTTGAGGGTATCTTCCATTTCTCTAACTGGTTTATTTGCTGGCACTTCACAGTGATTCTCTTTGATTATCACTCCTTTCTTTAGTCATTTCTGTTGCTGAAAGAAGTTTTGTCTAAAATTCAAAACATCAATGTCTTCAACTTATTTTATCTGAACTAGCTAAAAAGTGGAACAGAAAATATTTTTGGAGGAGCAACTAGGACACTATTTTTTAATCCATTGCTCTTCAACAATGTTTTCATCAAAATAATAATCATGGGGGAAGATAGAAAATTGTATATCTGTAAAAATAATATTTTTGGACATTCCATGCCTGAATAAATGAAAGATGGTAAAAATATAGGTATAATTTTATTTAAGTTCAAAATGTTATCTTGACAGCTAAAACAGAATTTCATCATTCAGATGATAATCACAGAGCCAAGTTAAATTTAGGGTATGCCACAGTGGATTCCAGAAGTTTCTCTTCATGCCAACTGGGAATGTTGGCTGCTTTAGAGTTTCATGGAAATCAGGTTTCAAAAGAATTCTGGCTGGGAGGGACATTTGAAATTTCATTCTGTACTCATTGGAAGCTGATAGATAAGACCCTGGTGCTAACAAAATAGAAACATTATTTTTATAATATTGATAATGATTTCCTTTTTTACTTTAGGAGTGACCTATCTCATTTTGAAATTAGAGCCTTACATTCTTTGGCTTTCAGATTTTAAAAGTCTTGAAGAACATCAAATTTTATCTGGAAGAGAGAATTTTTTAGGCTTCTGTGATAGAGATAGGTCTGTTTTAGCACATCATGAGATAAAATAGACTACTGTAAGCAACATATATTAGCTTTTCTTAGGACAAAAACATGCGATTTGATGTTTGTTTTCTTGTGACGCTGTAATGCAAAAGCTTAAAGGCTATTGAAGTTGAAGGTGTCACATGCTGTGTGTAATGGCTATTCACAGTTGGGTCAACTTAATTGTCATTAGTGGTTTTTTGTGACAATTAGTCTATAAATCAGTAAATTTATAAGAAAATTGGTTTTAAAATGTGATTGACCAGTAAAGTAATTGGTGGTTTTCTGTAAAATGATTAAGGCAAAAGGGGACATTGCCCAAAAGGTCTTTCTCGAGTTCTCCCTTTATTCCTCAAATCATCATCATCCTCAGGTGTCTCCCAGCCTCATCTCACACAGAGACTGAAAACCCATATGCATGTTATGGGAACATTTTCTTATTTTTTCAGGGGTTGAGGAAGATGATACATTATTATAATCCCATTTCTGCCCGGGCGTGGTGGCTCAAGCCTGTAATCCTAGCACTTTGGGAGGCCGAGACGGGCGGATCACGAGGTTGGGAGATTGAGACCATCCTGGCTAACACGGTGAAACCCCGTCTCTACCAAAAATTCAAAAAATTAGCCGGGCGTGGTGGCGGGCACCTGTAGTCCCAGCTACTCGGAGGCTGAGGCGGGAGAATGGTATGAACCCGGGAGGCGGAGCTTGCAGTGAGCCGAGATCGCACCACTGCACTCCAGCCTGGGCGACACAGCGAGACTCCGTCTCAAAAAAAAAAAAAAAAAAAAAAAGAAAGAAATAATCCCATTTCTAATAAGATCACTAGTTTTGCTACTCAAATATAAAAATACAGCAAATCAACACTAGTCAAAAGTGATGATGCTGCATTTTCTTATTCAAAACCCAATGCTCTAGTAGCATAGAATATAAAAAGGAAAGCATTAGTACAGTAGCTAAGAGCAGGGGCCTAGCAAATCAATTGTCTAGATTTGAATACCAAGCCTAGCGCTTCCGAGTCCTGTGTGACCTCAGGCAATGTACTGACCCTTAAGAAACTTCAGTTTTCTTACCTGTAAAACGGGGAAGTTCCTACTTGAGAGGAAGTGGTTCCCACTCCTGGCTTTCCTTGGAAATCATCACTTTAAAGAATACAGATACCTGGGCTCTCCTTCCAAAACTTGGGACTTTCTTATTTTGGGATGGGGTCCAGAAACCAGTGTGTTTCACTCTCTCCATCTGCAGGGGAATGTAACGTGCAGCTAAAGTTGAGAACCAGCCCTTGAACCAACTACTCAAGGAGCGGTCAAGAAGTAGCATCACCATCACCTGGGAACTTTTTAGAAAAGTCAACTCTCAGGCTCCACGCCAGAACTACTGAATCGGAACCTGCATTTTAGTCAAGTCCCAAGGAAATTTTCATTCATGTGAAAACTTAAGAAACATTGGTCTAAAGATCATTGTAAGGATTAAATGAGAGAATCCATCTAAGCTGCTTAGAACAGCGCTTGAACATAGGAAGCTATGAATTAAAATTAGCTGTTTCATGTTTGGTATCTCCTCTACTATTTCATTGATAATTTTAAAAAAATCTCTTTTCAAACTGTTTTCCCCACTACCAATAAATTCTTTAGGATAAGTGCTGTAGTTGGTTCACTTTTCTAACCCTGGTGCCTAGGGTAGAGTCTGACATATGATATAGATAGATAGTAAATATCTGTTGAAAAGATAAAGGTCACAAGATGTTAGGGACTTTGAACTGGGGCTTAGGAATTCTTTTCTGGCACTGGTTCTGTCACTCATTTGTTGTGAGACCTGATCCAAGGCATTCCAGCTTAGAACTTCAGTTTTCTCATCTGTACCTTATAGGAGTGGGCACATAGTTTCTAAATCTCCTTCCACATTTAACTCTAGATCATTTTATTACATATATATACATGGCTGTACTCTTTTTTTTTTTTTTTTTTTTTTTTTTTTGAGATGGAGTCTCGCTCTGTCGCCCAGGCTGGAGTGCAGTGGCGCGATCTCGGCTCACTGCAAGCTCCGCCTCCCGGGTTCACGCCATTCTCCTGCCTCAGCCTCCCGAGTAGCTAGGACTACAGGCGCCCGCCACCACGCCCAGCTAATTTTTTTTTTGTATTTTAGTAGAGACGGGGTTTCACCGTGTTAGCCAGGATGGTCTTGATCTCCTGACCTCGTGATCCACTAGTCTTGGCCTCCCAAAGTGCTGGGATTACAGGCATGAGCCACCGCGCCCAGCCATGGCTGTACTCTTTTGTGGATAGATCTTTTGTTTGTTTTGTTATTGCTTATGAAACAAGCATTTTTCTGACATTCTTAATTGAGTGGGAGGATATGAGGAAGGCACAGCCTGGCTGTTGCTTTGCAAATTAAATGCACTTGATAAATTTAGTGTAGCTTTCAGCCATTACTACATAGAATCATTTGGAAACTTAAAAATACTGATCCCTAGGCTGACCTTAAAAAGATGTCTGAATTAACTGATCATACTGAGTCAGGTATTTTTTTGGAGCATCCTAGTTGATTCTAAAGTGAAGCCAGCGGTAAGAACCTTGCTAGAGGTGATGCCTAATCCCACATAGTTTTAAAACAATTTGCCTGGGCTAAATCGCTAAACCTGGTCTCTACTAAAAGTACAAAAAATAGGCGGGCATGTTGGCGGGCGCCTGTAATCCCAGCTACTCAGGAGGCTGAGGCAGGAGAATAGCTTGAATCCCGAAGGCGGAGGTTGCAGTGAGCCCAGACGTGCCACTGCACTCCAGCCTGGGCAACAAAAGCAAGATTCTGTCTCAAAAACAAGCAAACAAAAACACAATTTGCTTACCTTTTTATATTCATTTGAATAGAGCCAAGTGCTGAGATGGGATACCTGGAGATGGCAGAACATTTTGCTCTTCAGTTCTGTCATCAGGGTTCTTTCTTTTCACTCTATCTGCCAGTTATGATGTCTCCCTGCTCATGAGCGAAGTATGCCAACCTGGGAGAATCCTCATGCTATGTTAGTAATCAAGCTTACAAGTCTAGTAAATTGGGGCATTAAATATGTATATGTGTGAACATACATGCACATGCATGTGTTTTATGTGTACACATGTGTTTGAAATTAAAGCTCGGCTTTTGTTTTGAACAAAAGGCATCTATGTCTGTAACAACCTATTCTAATTTTATTTCATAGGTGTTTTGTGTTTATTCATAGCTACAGTAAACCTGGTTTACTTGTTTCCAGTATTATATACTATTTATTATTATTATTATTATTATTATTATTATTATTATTATTGAGACAGAGTCTTGCTGTGACACCTGGGCTGAAGTGCAATGGCGCGATCTCGGCTCATTGCAAACTCTGCCTCCCAGGTTCAAGCGATTCTCCTGCCTCAGCCTCCCAAGTAGCTGGGATTACAGGCGCATGCCACCAAGCCCAGCTAATTGTTTTGTATTTTAGTAGAGATGGGGTTCCACCGTGTTGTCCAGGCTAGTCTTGAACTCCTGAGCTCAGGCGATCCACCCACCTCAGCCTCCCAAAGTACTAGGATTACAGGCGTGAGCCACCGCACCCAGCCCTATATACTATTATTTTTTAAAAGATAAGTTAAATAGTTCTGTGTCCTAACATTAGTCCATGAAAATAGCATCCTTATTTTATTCCATTTTGGGAATGCTGCATTTAAACTTACTATGCTGAACAATGTACTGACTCAAACACAATGGTGTAGAGGTGGTATTTGAGATAGTCAACTGAATGAATATTTAGACTGCTTTGTTTTTCCTTTCTTTCTCACTTTCTAAAAAACAAACGTGAAAAATAAAAAATAGGCTGGGCGCAGTGGCTCAAGCCTGTAATCCCAGCACTTTGGGAGGCCGAGACGGGCAGATCATGAGGTCAGGAGATCGAGACCATCCTGGCTAACCCAGTGAAACCCCGTCTCTACTAAAAAATACAAAAAACTAGCCGGGCGAGGTGGTGGGCCCCTGTAGTCCCAGCTACTCGGGAGGCTGAGGCAGGAGAATGGCGTAAACCCGGGAGGCGGAGCTTGCAGTGAGCTGAGATCCGGCCACTGCACTCCAGCCTGGGCGACAGAGCAAGACTCCGTCTCAAAAAAAAGAAAAAAAAAAAAAAAAAGAAAAAAGAAAATGTGAAATACAGTTGACTTCTAAGTAGGAATGTGTGTTTATCCTAAAAGATCTTTGGGCATTTACATTAAGCTGCAGCATCCCAAAGCATGAAGCTTAAAATATGCCTTCTTTTCTAACAGAACACAAATCATATATTGAAATTTTGCCTAATAGTTTTCAACCTCAAGAGTATGGGATGCATTTCTAGAAAATTATTTGCCATATAGTTTGTTCCATGCAGGAAAGTAGAGGGGACTTGAAGTCACAGCCATTTTTCACTGCCACATGTGATTATATTACATGATTTACATTTTCTATTTTTGTTGGAAATAAAATACTTCCCTATTAGGACTGGAGGTAGATGGATTTAAGTATCCCAGTTTCCTGGCAAGGGCCAGGATATTGGGAGTGTTTGATTTAGGCAAAATGGATCTAGCAATATGTTTGTGTGAAAAGAGGCATAGCACAGGACACCTGGCCTAGATCAATGCTGGGAAGCACCTAAGCTAATCATCCAGAGTACAAGAGGTGGTCATGAATGAGGAGGAATCAACCTGGGGGCTTCAGGATATAACAGACTGGCCATTCATGGGAGGCTAGGCCTGGAGTCGTGGCAGACAGACCTCAGGGCAGGCGAAGTGCTCTCACACTGGGTAGCAAGCGAGACAGGAGGTGAGGACCAAGTGGACTGTTTTGGGGCAGACAAAGAATCTTGAAGGTCATCAAAAGATTTCTCAGTCACCAGCAGGACCCTTCTGACAGGGGCCGTGGCTGAAGCCATACATGGCCTCTCTGCGAAGCTAACATTTCCAAACCCACGAGAGACTTTTCCAAGAAGAATTATAGTCATCCATTCAGAGCAGCAGGAGCTTCAGAAGATTCGGGTCTTCAGGTGTGAGAGTGACAGGACACTGAGGAGCAGTTGCATGAAAGGGGAAAGGTGGGAGGAGATCCACCTGTATACATTTCACCTTTGTTCTCTGACCTCATCTCCCATGAGAAAGTTGAGTCCTTTGCAATCTAAGGGTAGATTGTGATTACATAAAGTGAATAAATATAACTTTTTTGACTGATTTTCATTTTTCTGTTTAATCATTAATGTCAGAAAAGAGTCCCAGAATGCTAATCCTCTTTCATCTTCCAAAGTGTTCATTTTTAGAGATTCCTAGTAATTATTTTTTTCTTCGTGTCTTCTCAAATCATTGGTCTGATAACACTTTCTAACAGTTTTCTGGAGGAGGGTAGACTTCAAGCTGTGGTCTCATGTTTTCCAGATTCAATGTTTTGTGAGATTCTTTCCCATAATCTTTCAAAAACTACAAATTACTTTTCCACAAAGTCATTTGTTTATGTTTTAAATTCGTTAGATGTGTTTGCTTAGGTCTTGGTGATTCGATAAAGGTAGTGACTTTTTATTATACCCTTTTCTATTTTGAATTTCTTAATCATGTCTGTTTCCAATTTTATTACTGAGAAAATGAAACCAAAATACAATTTAAGTATAAGGCATTATTGGCATTCATTGGAAATAAACACTTTTCAAACATCCAGTTAAAAATGAAAGAAATATTTTACAAATTTCTAGTTTTCTTTAGAATCACATTTATTTACAAGCAATTCTGATACTAATTGGAATTTTCTGAGCAATTTTCTGATTATTCAGAAAACTAGATTAGTTTCCTCAGAAACCTGTCAATCTCATAGCATATGGGAATACAAAATCTTTCCTTTGTATTTCTCCAAATAATAAAAGTTTACTTTTTATGGCCTTCCTGGCCTCCTGAGCTGTTTGTTCTGTGTACGCTGTCTTCGGGCTGCACTACTTGGATCTAAATATGAAACTCAAACTTTGACTGAAAGAATTCATTTACATAAACCATTTGTGAGCAGTGTAGACTGCCCTGAAGATTTCGTGTGGGAATTAAGCAATGCCTTATGCCAAATAATAGAAATGAAGCTCACTAACATTGTGAGTATTCATATAAAAACATAATATGCCTCACTGGCCACTCAATTCATCTCAGCTACTTCTTTGTCTCTTATCTCACCTCTTTCTCTTCTCTCCATCTTCATACTCAGGAGAAAAACCACAAAATGCCTTGCTTTGTCACATGAAGATAAATTCTCCCCTCCTCTGAAGTCTTGGCCTTTGAACTGAATGGGCCTACCTCTCCCATCCTACACCAGAGACATACCAAGACCTTCTTCTAGGTCGACACAACGAATTTTTTCCTCAGAGGGAGCCTGGGGAATAAAATGTCCTCACTCATTTCCCTGTTGCTACAGATGTCTCAGCAGAGGAGACATTTTGTACTGGTAGAAATATCTAGTGAAAGAGATACAAAAATCTATATAAAAAGTAGATGATTAATGCCACAGATGTGAGGAATATTCCATTTAGAATTCTTCCTTCAGTTTATCTAAAAATATAAATTTCTGGCTTATCATAACACATTTTTAGACATTTTAACTTCTTTTTCTTTTCATTAGTTCATGAGCACCAATAAGGCCTTCTTTTCTTGGCCAATTTTTGTTTTTCACAAAGAAATCAGTTTTTTAAAAAATGTCATCAAGTAACTGTGTTCAATATAAGGAGTAGAGAACCCCACGGTTGCACTGAGTCGTCACTCTATAAATATTTACTGAGTGAGTGAAAGGCTAAATGTGCTCACTAACAAAACCATTCACTCCTGCACATCAGCTTCAGAGCAGACAGAATGTTAAAAATGCCAAGTGGCCCTGTATAACTTCGTGGGGTGCAATACCGGAAACAGACTCCCCTGTGAGCAGCCCTTGGTATTCTGGAGGGAATGAGGCTTTTCTACTATGGTTTTATTCCATCTCTTTCCAAGTTGATGGGCCTAGATTTTCCTGATACATTTTGTTCCAAATAGAAACGTAGGGGCAGAAGTGTTGAGAATACTTTCCCTCCTTATCTTTTTCAATGACCTCACCCTGTTTGAGACTACTATCTGGATCGACATTTTAGTATTTATTTTTAACTTAGTCTTCTCCAGAGAAATGGAACCTATAGAAATACACACACACACACACACACACATACACATATACATATACATGTACGTATACATATATGGAAAGAGAGAGAGATTTATGAGGTATCGATTCCCACAACTATAGAGGCAGAGAAGTCTCATAATCTGCTGTCTACAAGCTGCAAACACAGGGAAGCTGGTGGTGTATTGCAAAGGCCTGAGAGCTGAAGGGCTGATTGTAAATTAAAGTAGTAAATTCCTTTAATTGTGTAAATTCCTGAGTCTTCAGGCCTGAGAACTAGGAGTTTCATGGGAAGAGAAGACCAATGCCCCAGCTCAAGCTGTCAGACAGAGGGCAAATCCGACCCTAGTCTGCTTTTTTGTTCTATTCGGACCCTCAATTGATTGGAGAATGCCTAGCCACACCAGGGAGAGCCATCTGCTTCCTTCAGTTCACCAATTCACACGCTAATCCCATCCAGAGGCAACCTTACAGACACACCCAGAGATAATATTTAACCACATATCTGGGCATCCTGTGACCCTGTCAAGTTGTCATAAAATTAACCAGCCAAACTTAGCTTTAAATCCTCATGGCATATTTTGTCCACGTCCTTCTTAATTGTGGGCAGATCTCAGAGCTCCCAGGA
Organism: Rhinopithecus roxellana; assembly: GCF_007565055.1. Classification (NCBI taxonomy): domain Eukaryota; kingdom Metazoa; phylum Chordata; class Mammalia; order Primates; family Cercopithecidae; genus Rhinopithecus; species Rhinopithecus roxellana. Next base: position 29,878,876 of record NC_044557.1, read on the forward strand.
GAGTTGCATTGGACTTCTTAAATGCTTTTCTCAATGTATTCTTCATTTAAAGCAAAACGCAAAAAGTATATGTCATGCGCGTCCGTGTGAAGAGACCATCAAACAGGCTTTGTGTGAGCAATAAAGCTTTTTTTATTTTATTTTATTTTATTTTTTATTATACTTTAAGTTCTAGGGTACATGTGCATAACGTGCAGGTTTGTTACATATGTATACTTGTGCCATGTTGGTGTGCTGTACCCATCAACTCGTCAGCACCCCTCAATTCATCATTTATATCAGGTATAACTCCCAATGCAATCCCTCCCCCCTCCCCCTTCCCCATGATAGGCCCCGATGTGTGATGTTCCCCTTCCCGAGTCCAAGTGATCTCATTGTTCAGTTCCCACCTATGAGTGAGAACATGCGGTGTTTGGTTTTCTGTTCTTGTGATAGTTTGCTAAGAATGATGGTTTCCAGCTGCATCCATGTCCCTACAAAGGATGCAAACTCATCCTTTTTTATGGCTGCATAATATTCCATGGTGTATATGTGCCACATTTTCTTAATCCAGTCTGTCACAGATGGACATTTGGGTTGATTCCAAGTCTTTGCTATTGTGAATAGTGCCGCAATAAACATACGTGTGCATGTGTCTTTATAGCAGCATGATTTATAATCCTTTGGGTATATACCCAGTAGTGGCATGGCTGGGTCATATGGCACATCTAGTTCTAGATCCTTGAGGAATCGCCATACTGTTTTCCATAATGGTTGAACTAGTTTACAATCAAACCAACAGTGTAAAAGTGTTCCTATTTCTCCACATCCTCTCCAGCACCTGTTGTTTCCTGACTTTTGAATGATTGCCATTCTAACTGGTGTGAGATGGTATCTCATTGTGGTTTTGATTTGCATTTGTCTGATGGCCAGTGATGATGAGCATTTTTTCATGTGTCTGTTGGCTGTATGAATGTCTTCTTTTGAGAAATGTCTGTTCATATCCTTTGCCCACTTTTTGATGGGGTTGTTTGTTTTTTTCTTGTAAATTTGTTTGAGTTCTTTGTAGATTCTGGATATTAGCCCTTTGTCAGATGAGTATATTGCAAAAATTTTCTCCCATTCTATAGGTTGCCTGTTCACTCTGATGGTAGTTTCTTTTGCTGTGCAGAAGCTCTTTAGTTAGGAAAAGAAGAAGTCAAATTGTCCCTGTTTGCAGATGACATGATTGTATATTTAGAAAACCCCATTGTCTCAGCCCAAAATCTCCTTAAGCTGATAAGAAACTTCAGCAAAGTCTCAGGATACAAAATTAATGTGCAAAAATCACAAGCATTCTTATACACCAGTAACAGACAAACAGAGAGCCAAATCATGAATGAACTTCCATTCACAATTGCTTCAAAGAGAATAAAATACCTAGGAATCCAACTTACAAGGGTTGTAAAGGACCTCTTCAAGGAGAACTACAAACCACTGCTCAGTGAAATAAAAGAGGACACTAACAAATGGACGAACATACCATGCTCATGGATAGGAAGAATCAATATCGTGAAAATGGCCATACTGCCCAAGGTAATTAATAGATTCAATGCCATCCCCATCAAGCTACCAATGAGTTTCTTCACAGAACTGGAAAAAACTGCTTTAAAGTTCATATGGAACCAAAAAAGAGCCCACATTGCCAAGACAATTCTAAGTCAAAAGAACAAAGCTGGAGGCATCACGCTACCTGACTTCAAACTATACTACAAGGCCACAGTAACCAAAACAGCATGGTACTGGTACCAAAACAGAGCTATAGACCAATGGAACAGAACAGAGTCCTCAGAAATAATACCACACATCTACAGCCATCTAATCTTTGACAAACCTGAGAGAAACAAGAAATGGGGAAAGGACTCCCTATTTAATAAATGGTGCTGGGAAAATTGGCTAGCCATAAGTAGAAAGCTGAAACTGGATCCTTTCCTTACTCCTTATACGAAAATTAATTCAAGATGGATTAGAGAATTAAATGTTAGACCTAATACCATAAAAACCCTAGAAGAAAACCTAGGTAGTACCATTCAGGACATAGGCATGGGCAAGGACTTCATGTCTAAAACACCAAAAGCAACGGCAGCAAAAGCCAAAATTGACAATTGCAATAAAGCTTTTCAATCACCTGGGTGCAGGTGGGCTGAGTTCGAAAAGAGAGTCAGCGAAGGGAGATAAGGGTGGGGCCGTTTTATAGGATTTCGGTAGGTAAAGGAAAATTACAGTCAAAAGGGGATTGTTCTCTGGCGGGCAGGAGTGGGGGTTACAAGGTGCTCAGTGGGGGAGCTTTTTGAGCCAGGAAAAGGAATTTCACAAGGTAATGTCATCGCTTAAGGCAAAGACTGGCCATTTTCACTTATTTTGTGGTGGAATGTCATCAGTTAAGGCGAGGCAGGGCCTTTTTCACTTCTTTTGTGATTCTTCAGTTACTTCAGGCCATCTGGGCATATATGTGCAAGTAACAGGGGATGCGATGGCTTGGCTTGGGCTCAGAAGACTGACAGTATATATTGAATAAAATTTTTTGTTGATCAGCATCTTTCAAGTATCAATTTCATTACTGACATTTTTCAAATGCTTCTGTCTCATTACTAAGGCTTACATGTAGACAGTCATAGTGAGCAACCATTTGGTCTCTCAGGCCAAATGTCCTGATTTTCTACAAGGCATCTGATTTCCTCTTTCGTTCCATTCCACAAAGAAAGAAAAAAACTGGCTGAGCATGGTGGCTCATGCCTGTAATCCCAGAGCTTTGGGAGGCCAAGGTGGGAGAATCATTTGAGGTCAGTAATCCGAGACCAGCTTGAGCAACATAGCAACACCTTATCTCCACAAAAACACAAAAATTAGCAAGGCACAGTGGCATGTGCCTGTGATCCCAGCTACTCAGGAGGCTAAGGTGGGAGGATTGCTTGAGTCCAGGGTTTTAGGCTGCAGCAAAGTATGTTCAAGGCAACAGCACTCTAACCTAGGTGACTAAGCAAGACCCATCTCTGAAAACGCATTGAAAAAAAAATGAAAAAGATGCCTCTGGTCTTAGAAGTATGACAATGATTAAAAGACTTAAAACCTGTTTTATCTATAAAAGATTAACAGTTTTCAAAAGGAAATTATATATGTTTATACTCTTGTAAATATTTTCTGCATACATGTTTTCATCTCTTCTCTGACTTTCACCTCTGGCCAAGATGGGGTAACAGAGGCTGGATTTACCCTTCCTCCTGAAACCACAAAATAACCAGGCAAAGTGTATGTGAAACAATAAATTTTTAAGGTACTCTGCATCAGGTAATAACAACACTGATTCCTGAGAGATGGGAAGCAAATGAGGTGAGCCCTGCAGTTGCCTTGGCTTGCTGCCTTACCAAGTTTCCCAGGTCACTGCTCAGGAAGGAGGAACCCAGACAGATGTGACAGAGTTCAGGGGATGGAGCTGACAGTCAGGAGGTTCAAGAATACTGGAATTCCCAGGCTAATCTTGTTTAAAAGCAATCATGTAGATGATTCTGGAAATTATTTGTTTACTTTGCTATTCTCTAGCATAAATTCTTCTTTAGGAGTTATGGATCAAGAGTGTGGCAATACTTTGTATTGTGAGACATTAGAGAGGCATTTTGTTTGCTTTCTATGAATTCGTATACTTATTTGTAATCCTGAGTGATGTTTTCCTTTACATATTTCCTTTAATGCATATCCCAACTCTACAATTATTTATGTCCAATATTACAATATTGAATATTCCCAGCAGAGTTGACTAGTTTGTAAAATCTAGTTGAAATATTATAGAATTAGAACAATGCTGCTTTGATAATTATTATAATCACAAATGTACCAGTAATGGGATGTTGAATAATGTCAGAAAAATTAATAAGTTGCATAGAGTTCATTTCAATGAGTAGACAAACTTCCCTATAATTTAAAGTTTATGACATGGTCTTGGTACAATTTTAATGTGAGCTACTTAGATATAAATATCATCTAAATGTTGCCCTTTGTGACTTAAGCACAATTTCAGGGCATAATTATGTCCTCAAAGTGTTCATAAGTTACCTCAAAGGTCACTTACAATAAACTGAATAAAACCGAGAAATAGGCCGGGCGCGGTGGCTCAAGCCTGTAATCCCAGCACTTTGGGAGGCCGAGACGGGTGGATCACGAGGTCAGGAGATCGAGACCATCCTGGCTAACACGGTGAAACCCCGTCTCTACTAAAAAATACAAAAAAACTAGCCGGGGGAGGTGGCGGGTGCCTGTAGTCCCAGCTACTCCGGAGGCTGAGGCAGGAGAATAGCGTGAACCCGGGAGGCGGAGCTTGCAGTGAGCTGAGATCCGGCCACTGCACTCCAGCCTGGGCGACAGAGCAAGACTCCGTCTCAAAAAAAAAAAAAAAAAAAACTGAGAAATATGTACAGTCATCTATGTTTTCATTCATTCACATGTAAAGTGGATTTAATTTGGCACCTGGAGAAATGTATTGTTGATTATTTTCCTTAGCTTTGCACGTGACTGGAAGGTGACCTGTGACACTCCGAGAAGTCCCAATCTGGCTTCAGCTTAGCTTGTCCCTCACTCTCAAGGGCAGCCCTATGATCTCTGCTGGAGAGTGAGGGAATTACAGAAATCAAAGTGGCCGCAGGGTGTGAGGGGCATTTAACTTAGCAAATGACCTAAAAAGGAGGGAGCCCAGTCCTGAAGGGGCTGCCATCCTGGGCCTTGCTCTGCCTCATATCTCCACCTCATGTCTCCACCTCAAAGCAAGTGAATGCTGAGGCCTCACACCCAGCTCAGCCCACGGATGTGTGCATGCAAGGTCACAGAATCACTTCTTAGAGTTTTCGCATTGGTACTTTATGTGCAAAGCAGGTAAGGAAACAAAGCAAAATAACAGAAGCTGAATAAGCATATTACATCGTTAAAGATGAAAAAGACTGACATAATTTTGATGTTTTAAAAGCAATAAATTTTCCTAATCTTTGTTTCAAGATGCATTGGTCATCCATCTGGGTAGGTCTTAAGTGATGTTTCTCCAGTCATGTATTTATGCTACTTTCTGTTAGTTAATTCCTCTCTACTGAAGCTGTTGCTCTGTATTTCTGTCCCCTGCTTCTTGCCTTTCCTCCCTTCACATTTCTGCATTTTCTTTCCAGCGAAGTGTTTTTCTTCCCATTTCCTAGCTTCCATTTATCTTTTAATTAAATCGCTGGGGGATATATCGAAAGTCCTTAGTGCTCACTTTGAGCTGCGGAAGTGGAGAAAGTGCTCTCCTGACTATAAACAAACGTTAATTTAGATGAAGCTTGAGAAAGATTTCCTCTGCATAGTTTATTTTTGAATTACTTGTAATATCACCATTAGCATACATATCCTAGAGAGACAAAATTTTTTTGTAAAGTATTTTATATATTTCCAATTCATTATTATTGGTACCTGAATACCCACTAGAGTAGTATCTAATTAAATGCTGAAATCATATCTTTGGTTTTGAAATGAGATCTTATTATCTGTGATCCTGATCATCTAGACAAATTCCAAGCCTGGAATGATGAGGGATGCTTAACTATACCAAAAATACAGAGGCCCATCTAGCCACTTCAGTTGCTTATGTGGTTCAGTGAGACTGGATCAGGCTTGAGGCCCACCAGCTATGTTGAAATTTCTCCTCTGAGCATCTTACTACCAAAGCTGCTGCTCACATAGACGCTGGGTGATCATATATGATGCACATGGCTCAAGGTAATGCTTACACTAAGCAAGATCACATTGGGAGTGTGGGGAGTTGAATCAGCCCCAAGTCAATGACTAAGAAGTGTCCTCATCTTAGTCAGAATCAAGCAGATTTTGAATGAGGGAAGAGTATATCTCATTCATCTTTATGTTCCTGATGGCTTTCAGCAGAGTGTCATGCATGTAATTTGCACTCAATAAATGGCTGCTTTACGGTTGCCTGTCCCTGATGCTGAACTCACCAGACAATGCTTCATGAAGACACAAGTGCAATGTGCCAGCTCCCCTCGTTCAGATCTCCTCCTGAGGACACTATCCTATAAACTTGGCACACGGTGTACAGTAAGGGCTAAGCCAATGGCCTAGGAGTAAGACGAGGCTGTGCACCTCAGCTCTGAAACTCTTAGCCACATGCACTTGGGCTGAATTTCCTGGGCAAACTTTGGAGAGCTGCAGGAGTATGAACAAATAATCCCTTTTTCAGAACACTCTCCTTACTCTTTATCTAGATATCATTCTCATCCTTCAAGTCTCAGCTTAACGGGCTTTCCCTGGCCCCAGAGCCCTAAGGAGCCCCACGTGGTCACAGATGCACTGAGTGCTATGCAGGTCAAAGGTACAGCAGATATAAGTGGGCAAAGCATGACATTTTTCCCTGAGAAGACTGACGTTTTAAAAAAGAAAGGGGAAAAGACCCTTCATGTCATCACAGTGGTTTTTATACTGCTTTGTAGCTAGAAAGAAATCATAATCCCAATTATTTATAAGATTGTTTGCTTGGTGTCTTCTCCACTAAGTGTAAGTTCTATGAGGGTAGAAAACACATTTATATCTCTAACCCCAGAGCCCAGCTTGGATTTTGTGCATAATAGGCCCTTTAATTCAGGTTTGTTGAATGAATCTAAGTGTCTGTATTAGTTTGCCAGGGCTGCCTTCACAACGTATTATAAACTGGGTGGCTTAAGCAACAGGGATGTATTGTCTCACAGTTCTGGAGCCTGGAATTCAAAATGAAGGTATTGGTAGGACTTGTCGTTTTTGAACAAACTCACATTTAGGGGAGGTGCTGTTCTAATCCTTGCTCTTTTACTTGTAGATACTGTCTTTGTATTCCCCTTGTGTGCGTGTGCCTCCAGCTCTCTTCTTGTAAGGACACCAGTTATATCGAGTCAGGGCCCACACTAACGACCTCATTTTAATTATATTACCTCTGTAAAGACCCTATCTCAAATAAGGTCACATTCTGAGGTACTGGTAGGTTAGAATTTCAACATATGAACTTGGAGGGGTTGCAATTCATCCCATAAGAGTGCCTTCCATGGTTCATAACAAGATAGTGCCATTGTTCCTGCCTAGTTGTGAGAAAGCTGCTCTAATGGTTAAACCATACATCCTAACTCCTGATAAAACTATATTTAGAATTTTAAGCATTGCTTGGCAAAAGGGAAGGTTTTGAAATTTACATAATACTGGTATTCAAGAGTATTGCTTTGTTATGGAGATTATACATATAATTTAATATATATGAAATATATATTTATATATTATATATTTATGTTTTATTAAATTTATATATAAAATACACACATGATCTCTACAAGGACTTTATATATTTTATATATATAACATGTATACGTGTATAGATATTCCCATAGCAATATGTATCTATTTATCTATCCACAGCAAGGAAATAGTCTATAATACTAAGGTGTGTATGTATGCATATATCTGTGTTTATATATATATGTGTGTGTGTGTGTGAATGTATGTGTGTGTATATATATGTATGTATGTATTATATATACAGTTGACCCTTGAACAATCAAAGGGCTATAAGGGTGCTGACCTTCTGCCTCTGGCAGTCAAAAATCCATGTATAACTTTTGACTCTTCAAAAACATAGCTACTAAATAGCCTGCTGTTGACTGGAAGCCTTACCACTTACCAGATATTTTGTATATTGTATGTATTATGTACTGTATTCTTACAATAAAGTAAGCTGGAGAAAAGAAAGTGTTATTAGGAAAACCATAGGAAAAAATACTGTATGTTTACCATGCATTTGATGGAAACAGATCATCATAAAGATCTCCAGCCTCATGGTCTTTACATTGAATAGGCTGAGGAGAAAGAGGAAGAGGAGAGTTGACATTGATGTCTTAGGTGTGACAAAGGCTGAAGAAAATCTGTGTATAAGTGCATCTGCACAGTTCAAACTCATATTGTTCAAGGGTCAACTGTATGGTTTATTTCAGGAAATATCTATTCCTCTCCTATCTATTTAGCGGTTTAAAAAATAGAAACAGTGGATTATTGGAATGAAATACCTGAAACACTTTTTCCATTTCAGTAAGGCATGATTGATTGGTCAAGTGTTGGAAGGCAGGGGTTTTGGTCATATGTGAGGTTCATTGTCACTTTGGAGAGGAGTCACAATGAGACCAGACATTGCATATGGTAGAGAGGAAAAGAAAATGCCACAGGAGGTCAGAGAAAGTTACTCATGCTTTTCTTGAGGCAGATTAATGTGACTGACTAGTAATGCCCCGAAAATGTGAACAACTGTGAATGACTTAACACGTAACAGGCTCCATGCGACTTCCTATGGTTAATGTGGGGGTTCTGAAAACATAAGCTGGCATCCTGTTCTACTAGAACGAAAGCTTTGGCATAACTGCCCTGTGGATTGGTCCTTATTAACAGTGTCAAATTTTGGGAGAGGAAGGAGCTCTTCTAAAGTTTTTGATTGACAAATAAAAAGTATGTGTATTTGTTGTGTGCAATATGCTGTTTTAAAGTATGCATACATGTGGAATGGCTAAATCAATCTAATTAACATATGCATTACCTCACATACTTATTTTTTGGTGGTGAGAACACTTAACATCTAATCTTTTAGTAGTTTTCAAGAATATGTGCCTATAGCCCCACCTACTTGGGAGGCTGAGGTGAGAGAATCGCTTGAGCCCAGGAAGCGGAGGTTGCAGAGAGCGGAGATCATGCCACTGCACTCCAGCCTGGGAGACAGAGCAATACCCTGTCTCAAAAATAAAAACAAAAACAAAAACAAAACTATCATTACCATGTTATACAATAGATCTCTTGAACTTCTTCCTCCTCTAAACTGAAATTTTGTGTCCTTTGACCAACATGTCTCCAACCAGCCCCACCAGGTGGATTTTACGCAGAGTGTAGGGTTGTTCACTTTTAAAGGCATTTTTCCTGAAATGAAGAAATCCCTTCTGAAACCTCTATTCAAGAGCATTGAAAATATGATTGATTTCCTACTTCTCCCAGAAGATTTCTTCCTCCATTTTACCAAGAAGGAAAAGATTCGTTGCTTATGACCAGTTCTTGCCTGGCAGTATGATTACAGAGTTTTCACTGTTTCCAGGCTACATGTAATAACAGAAATAAATCAAGGATTTGACAATCTTCTCCAGCGTTTGTTGTATGACCTCAATTCTTATGTGACTCTGGCCCACGTCGTGACTTGGAGATGTGCCTCATGGCATGGATGTGATGATTAAAGATATAATTAGTGCTACATGGTTCAAACAAATGGACCTTGTCTGGTCATTTGGAGCACTGTGCTATGTTTAAATCCTAAAGACAGCCTTATCATTGAGTCTCATTTCAATTGTTGACACATTTTAACATCATTTTGTGAATGGAAAATTTGTGTGTCAAAACAGTTATTTGAAAATTACGTGTAATTCAGGAACCCAACAAATGATCTGAAAGCATCCCTTAGGTGTTGATGAAAACCCTTAGGGTTTTATAGATTTGGGGTAAACCTTAGAGTTGCTGAATAATTTAGGGCATATCTTCCCTCCAACAGTCCTCTCAAGTAGAGCTGTCCAGCCTAAAGATTACATTCTACAGTGGTCCTGGCCAGCAGTTTATAGCACATGAGGTATGTGTGAGGAAGCGTAAGGTGGCCGAGTCATCATCTTGAACCTCGACCTGGGGTGAGTGGACATGCTAAGTGGACTGTGCATATTCAATGACATCTTCAGTCTTTAAGGGCAGACCCAGAGAAGACAGGTCTGTGAGTACAAACATGCCAGTAATTTACTAAGGAGATTCAGCTACATTTTAAATAGTATTTGCATATGGCACCAAATGGATTAGGTGACTATTGTTAACAAAACACAACCTTAGTCTTGCATTTTCTAGTTGTCAAAGAATCATTCAACAGCACAGTGTTTGTAGATTCTCACTAGATTCTATGAAACATATCAGCCAGGTATTATTATTCTAATTAGCAGATGAAGAAAAAATAGGTTTTAAAAAGAAAGAGAAAAAAGATTAAACAAACAGTCCCTGTTCACATATGTAATTATTACAATTAAAAGACTAAAAAATGAATTAAAACAGAATCCAAAACATTACCACAAAAGTATATAATATTCATAATTTTAAAAGGTTGAAATAATTATGTCTTATAAAACTACACAGATTTCATCTCAAATTTTTCTACATATGTTACTTTTATAAAGCCGTGAAATGTAAATATTTACTATTAAGGATCAGTCAATAATTAATTTTGAAGTATGTGTGGCATGTTATTTACATAATAAATGTAAACATATAAAATAATAGATATTGAAAGATGATGAAATAGTTCCTCTAAGTAACACAACAAGCCTAAAAAAAAGAAAGCTGCTACTTAAAACACAGTACAGTTAATTGAAAATAATTATATAAGTAGTATTTTCCATAAAATGAATTCTTCAAAATCTTTTCACTTGCATGAATTTTTAGCACTATCAAAGTCCTGAAATTTTCCCTGGATATTATCAGATATATATCTATATCTATATCTATGTATATATGTGCATATATACACACACACATATACATATATATCAGATATATATACATACAAGCACACACACGCCTACATATATGTAAATATATTATATAAAACTAGGTTTATATATATTTTTAATAAATTTACTTTTTAAGAGCAAAGCTAAAGTTCACAGCAAAACTAAGCAGAAGGTTGAGCCATTCCTCCCAGGCATCCCTGCACATGTATAAGTACATATACATATATATATATGTACTTAATTAAATCAGAATTTTGGATTCTGTTTTTTTAATTAATTAATTAATGTTTTTAATTTACGTTTCCTAAGAGATAAGGTCTTGCTATGTTGCCCAGGCTGATCTTGAACTCCTGGTCTCAAGGATCCTCCAGTCTCAGCCTCCTTAGTAGTTGGGATTATGGGCAGGAGCCACCACACTCAGCTGATACATATTTTTAGAATTAACATTTTCCAGTGTTGAAAGATCTATGTTGAACAAGCATTCTATGCTTGATGTAATTGATACATTTTTTTGTGTGACTTTAAGGCTTTATCCATCAAAATTAAGAAAATTCTGCCTTGTGCCTCTCTTCTGTTCTCACTCAGCTCTAGCCACTCAGGTGTCCACACTGCCCCTGAAACACAGAAGGTGCTGTCACTGTAGGTCATGTCTAGCCTCTCTGCAAACCAAGTACACCCCAGGCTCATCTCCCACCTCCTATAAGCTGTTGCCCTGACTTCCATATTTGAAATGGAAGGCACCCTCCTCTGCCGCTTTCAATGGTAATTCCCTTACCTTCATATTCTTTTTCCATAACTCAAACATACTTCTCAAATACCATATAATCATTATTTTTAAAAGTCTGCCTCCAACCCACTGGAATGCAGGGTCCCAGAGGGCAAGATCTTTTCTCAATGTGTCCACAGCCCCTACAGAATATGTGGCACACAGTAGCACTCAACACGTATTTGAGTATTCACTATTTTGTTTATTTATTACTATTCTTTTTAATCATTTAGAATTTATGTTATACTGATAGAAGAAGATATTTTAGGTTAATTAGACTTAGTTTTTATATAAAAAAGATATATTGTTCATGTACATAAATGGAAATGAAATATAAACAAAATAGGCTGGGCCTGGTGGCTCACGCCTGTAATCCTAGAACTTTGGGACGCCAAGGTGGGAGGCTCACTTGAGGTCAGGAGTTTGAGACCACCCTGGCCAACATGGTGAAACCCCGTTTTTACTAAAAATACAAAAATTGGCTACGTGTGGTAGTGCACACCTGTAATCCCAGCTACTTGGGAGGCTGAGGCATGAGAATCCCTTGAACCTGGGAGGCAGAGGTTACAGTGATCCGACATCATAACACTGCACTCTAGCCTAGGTTAGAGTGAGTCTCTCTCTCTCTCTGTCTATATATATATATAATCACAATAAATTGCTTGTCCAAGTCAAGGTCTGACTCTGCCAACGTTTGCACTGATGACTTTTCCCCATATATAGTAATATCCTCTTCTGTGCCAATAAAACCAGTCATGAGAGAAATTCGTCAAATAATCCATAAACAGAGCTAAAAGCCCAGGATGCAGTTTTGTCCCAGTTTTGCGATTGCACCGTGAAGCCAGTCTACTTCCGGCTACTGCTTTGGAAAAAGTAGAAACATGTTCACCTGCTCCACCATCACTTAGATACTAAGTGAATTAAAATAGCATTGCACTATTGTCTCAGATTTTCTTTCTTTTTCTTCTCTTTTTACATTGCAAATTTTCAAACATACAGAAAAGTAGAGTGTATCTCCAAGTTCCCAGCACACAGCTTCAGTAATCCTCCCTCCATTTTTCTTTTTCTCTTTTGCTGGCATATTTGAAAGCAAATTCTGAACTACTATCTGTAATGCTTCAGGTAGATCGCTAACTGACAAGGACATTTATTTTTCAAAAACATTTTTCAAGGTTCAGGGAGGAGAGTTTTATAAATAATACAGATCGAGTCTAAATTTGAATACTAAAACATGTATTCATATCAACTGCATTGCATAAACATCTTTCCCTTTTTGTACAGTCTGCCTGAAGAGTATGTTAGTTTTTTAAAAGATCAAATATTAAAAGGATATATTCATTTCACTGCTGAGTTTGTACTGCCATTCAGGTTTTAGAGCTTGAGTAATATATTAGGCATTACACATGGAACTAAAAAGCAGCTGTTTCTGCCCTTGAGAAATACATTTAGCTAGGAAAACTGATCACACACATACACACAAACACACACACACACACACACAGAAATTTCAAGTAAAATTAGTGTTGGATAATTCAAATGCACAAGAATTCAAGGGCACAGAAAGGCTCTTTGAGACAGGGCCAACTAGAGATTATTTATTATTATTGTTATTTGTAGAGACAGAGTCTCCTATGTTGTTCAGACTGGTCTTAAACTCTTGGTCTCAAGCAATCCTCCTGCCTTGACCTCACAAAGTGCTGGGATTATAGGTGTGAACCACCCTGCCTGGCCCTGGAGATAATTTTTTTTGTGTGTAAAGGAAATGAGCCTTGAAGTAAATAATGATTTGGACCAAGTATATGGATTAAGACATGTCATGTTCAAACACAGAGCCAGAGATTGGTAAAAGCTAAGGAAAAAAATTCAGAAGGAAAATGTGAATGATGATAAGTTATTAAATAAATTTTGCAAGTGTCATAGATGTGAAGTACAACGTTGCTTTTTGAGGCTCTTTTAAATAAGTCTTACTATAACATTCATGGGTATATTTATCTTTGGAAAAGGGGCTCAGAAAAATGCTTAAAATATACATGAATCTAAAAGGGTTGTATTTTTAATAATAGAATTTTAGGAGCAGTATGGCACTTGTTAGAGGCAGTTTTGGAGAAGGGGAGTTGACCTTCAGCAAACCTATGGACAGAGCAGAGATTTACCATGTGGATTAGACAGAAACCCAGGAGGAGGCTGATTCATGCCTGTAACTTTCCCGGGAAGTCTGACCACCTCCATCCCTTCACTCTGCAAAGAATGCTGCAGCTGTGTCATTCAAATTAAGGATCTCTCCCTGGGCAATCATACTCACAGGCCAAATTCCCTAGTTATTTGCAACCTCTTGGCTTTATCCTCTATAGACAAGCAATAACACAACCAGTGATAATTGTTTATCTCAGCAAAGTAGGAAAAGGGTCCAGTGCCGGTTCTGCTATCGCTTAGCTCTTTGAAATAAATGACAATAATATGTTCTGGGCTCTGCACATGTGTCTTCTTTAAATCCTTGTAACAGCTTTTTTATTTGCTTTCATTATTATCTTTATTTTAAAGGTGAGAACATTGAAATGACTACACAGACAGTCCAAAGTGACATAGCTAGTAAGGGGTAGAACCCAGATGGTTTGATTCCAGGGCCTATGCTCTTGGCATAGGTCTACAATCCCCCTTGAAGTTACTTAATGTTTCTATTTCCTCATCTCTCCCTTCATAAGTAAAGTGGGAACATTTCTCTGCGTGTACTCGAGCCAGCAAGCCATGCACTAATGATAAAATAGAGGCAGTTCTTTGAGCTCAAAGGAAAATAGATAAATATTTCGTGCTACCTTCGGAGAATTTTCCCAATATTTTTGCACAATTGCAATTTGTACTTTACATTCTTAAATTTTTTTACTATTTTTGGTCGAAGGGTACAGAATTAATTTAATGTAGTTTTTCTTCAGAAGCATGTCGAGAATACTTATTGAAGAAGTGGAAAAGAGAAAGAATGGCTGGTGGAGGCTGGGCGCGGTGGCACACACCTGTAATCCCAGCATTTTGGGAGGCCCAGGTGGGCGGATCACCTGAGGTCGGGAGTTTGAGATCAGCCTGGCCAGCAAAGTGAAATCCCGTCTCTACTAAAAATACAAAAATTAGCCAGTCGTGGCGGCAAGCACCTGTAATCCCAGCGACTTGGGAAGCTGAGGCAGCAGAATTGCTTGAACCTGGGAGGCGGAGGTTGCAGTGAGCCAATATCACACCATTTCCCATGTATCAGATTTTATGTATTGCCTGGTCCTCACTGTGACCCTGGCAAATGGGAAGAAGAAGGAATCTATTTCACAGATGCAAAGGCTGAGGCTCAAGAGGAGAGCTGGCTAGCTCAACGTTGCATGTTCTCTGTGCGTGCTTTCTGATGCTCAGAATAAGGTGCTGCTGGACCTCTCATTGCTGAGGGTATCAGGCTCTATGGCCATATGGTAGGTGCATGATTATTGAAACATTTCTCAGCCTTTCACTTTCTCACCTGAATGTACTCCCCTGTCTCTGTTCCCACTCCTGAATTCAGGGGCACAGCGATGCATGGAGAACCAGTCTCTAACCTGTTGAATTAGATGATGGAAAAAAAATAAAAGACTGGCATTGTTCTGAGTCACATGATGAAAAGTCATCACTTTAACCAGGCACCTTTCATATGTAAAGATGGCACTAAGTTAAATTATCGCCAGGCCTGACACTCCCTAATTAGGAGATATGAACCAAGCATTTCAGTTTCACTGAATCTGTTTCTTTTTTTTTTTTTTGAGACATAGTCTCTGTCACCCAGCCTGGAGTGCAGTGGTGCAATCTCGGCTCACTGAAACCTCTGCCTCCCGGGTTCAAGCAATTCTCCTGTCTCAGCCTCCCAAGTAGCTGGAATTACAGGTGTGCGCCACCACATCCAGCTAATTTTTTGTATTTTTAGTAGAGATGGGGTTTCACCATGTTGGCCAGGCTGGTCTTAAACTCCTGACCTCAGATGATCCACCCACCTGTTTCTTTATTATGTGAAGGTTATCATAGCTGCTGAATATACCCTATATGTGCAAAAGTGCCTTTTAAGTGACAAAATATTTCCGAAATCCCAGGTATTGATAATATTACAGCTGGTCACAACCTCCAAACTCATATAGGGAGATATTCAAATGTGAATTCAACACACCCAAACATGCTAAACAGGAAGCTGCAGGAGTTTAATTTAGATCAGTTCAGCTTTGTCCTACAATAGGTGTTATGGACTGACTTGTGTCCCCCCCAAAAAATCACACACTGAAGCCTTAAACCACAATTTGATTGCATTTAGAAACAGGACCTCTAAGGAGACAATTTAGGTTAAATGGAGTCCTAAGGGTGGGACCTAATCCAACAGGACTGATGTGCTTATAAGAGAGAGACACCAGGGGGACACAAGCACAGACAAAAGGCCATGTGGCAGCACAAGGAGAAGATGACTATCTATAAGCCAAAGAGAGAGGCAAGGGAAACTAACCTGCCAACACCCTAATCTTGGTTCCTTCAGAACTTTGAGAAATAAGTTCTGGTGTGCAAGACACCCAGTTTGTGGTATTTTGTTATGCAGCCTGAGCTGACTAATACAATAGGTGTGAAAGGAAAATAAATCTTGGGGACCCCCAAATCACTAAGCTAAAGGGAAAATTCAAGCTGGGAACTGCTTAGGTCAAACCTGCCTCCCATTCTATTCAAAGTTATCCCTCTGCTCACTGAAATAAACGCATATCTGATTGCCTCCTTTGGAAAGGTTGATTGGAAACTCAAAAGAATGCAATCGTTTGTCTCCCACTTACCTGTGACCTAAAAGCCCCCTCCCCTCCTTCGAGTTGTTCTGCTTTTGCTTCAAGTTGTCCCACCTTTTTGGACTGAACCAATGTTCATTTTACATGTGTTGATTGATGTCTCATGTTTCCCTAAAATGTGTAAAACCAAGCTGTGCCTGACCACCTTGGGCACATGTCAATCAAGACCTCCTGAGGCTGTGTCATGGGCATGTGTCCTCAACCTTGGCAAAATAAACTTTCTAAACTAACTGAGACCTGTCTCAAATCTTCAGGGTTCACAAGAATCTCTCACATATATGGCATATGGGGATATATACCTTCTCTCCTTGGTTATTGAGAGACTTACTAACATCTCTAACACCACACCATAACTCAATTTTCTGGCCATATGTGGAGAAAGTAGCATGTCAACCTTAACAGGTAATGTACATATGTAAATGTACACCTCTGCTGCTCTGTTTGGCTTGATGGCAGTGCCTCTCCCTGCCCCAGAGAGCTTGAGTCTTTTCCAGACGATCTCTGCTGAGTAGACTGTGTGTTCTGCTGTGGTCTCCTGCTCTGATCTATTTCCAGATATAAAGAAAGACACATCATTGTCCTTGGCCCTTGTTTACTTTGGCTTTCGCGTCTCTAGAAGCTGACTCTGAACAGATATTAACTTCACCTGCAGTTAATAAGAAACATCAGGCAAGGGTAATTACTATCCTATGTTGCTATTTTAAGTAAAAGTGTTCCCATAAAATATAATCTGAATTGCTACCAAATAATAATGTGTGTGTTGTATATTTTATAAAAAGGTTGGCAATACTTAGAAATCTTTATATATATATCTGCAATATAATGTTGCAAATTGTGCACCAAAGTTCATGAATCTTATAGTAGAAGATCTTATGGCCTGAATTACTCAGTTACTTGGTTTGACTTTTCATGTGTCACTATTCACTTGACCATGTGGCCGTAAGTGAGGGGAGGACTTGGACATTTTCTGCTCAATTTGGTTATTGGTGTTGACCAGTATGTGAATCAGAATCTACAAATCTTTGAATCTTGCTCTTTTATTATATATATTTGAGCAGTTTCTCTGTGCACATTACTGTGCTAGCTTTCCCACCCAACAGTGGAACAAAATCGTAATACAGATTTCCAGCTGGTGGAATCTTTCTTTCTTTCTTTCTTTCTTTCTTTCTTTCTTTCTTTCTTTCTTTCTTTCTTTCTTTCTTTCTTTCTTTCTTTCTTTCTTTCTTTCTTTCTTTCTTTCTTTCTTTCTTTCTTTCTTTCTTTCTTTCTTTCTTTCTTTCTTTCTTTCTTTCTTTCTTTCCTTTTTTTTTCTTTCTTTCTTTCTCTTTCTTTCTTTCTTTTTCCTTTTTCTTTCTTCCTTTCTCTCTCTCTCTCTTCCTTCCTTCCTTCCTTCCTTCCTTCCTTCCTTCCTTCCTTCCTTCCCTCCTTCCTTCCTTTTTTTTTCTTTCTTTTTCTTTTCTTTCTTTTCTTTTTTTTTTTTTTTTTCTGAGATGGAGTTTCCTTCTTATTGTCTTTGTTGCCCAGGCTGGAGTGCAATGGGGAATCTTGGCTCACTGCAACCTCTGCCTCCCGGGTTCAAATGATTCTCCTGCTTCAGCCTCCTGAGTAGCTAGAATGACAGCCGTGTGCCGCCATGCCTAGCTTATTTTTTGTATTTTTAGTAGAGATGGGGTTTCACCATGTTGGACAGGCTGGTCTCGAACTCCTGACCTCAGGTGATCCACCCACCTGGGCCTCCTCAAATGCCGGGATTACAGGTGTGAGACACCACGCACCTCTTCTTAATGTTGCCAGAGGACATTTGCTAAAATACCTCAAACTACAACACTGTTTTCAAAGTCTTCTCCATCTTTTATTTCCCCAACACCAGACAAATAAATGACACCCTCTGTCATTGACCCTCTGGGTCTTGAGAGGTAATGCCTGGTACTGCTAGATCTGAACAAACTCTACCATAGAGTGGAGGAAGCAAAGGATTGGAATAGAAATTCAGCTTAAGTGGGTCATAGACCTTGTGTTCAGGCATTGGGAGTTGGCAGCAGCCCATGGCCTGGGGCTTAAGGGCCTGGATAAGAAGATGAAGCTCTTGAAAGGATTTAAGTAGCAGCCTGCAGAGGCAAATGTGATTTTCAGGCAGTAAAACAGTTGAAAATTCTTTCATTCCTGTCTTGCAGACATTAACTGGCAGCATAAGTATGGTAATATGTGCCGTAAATGGGTAAATATGTAAATGCTACAGCCCTCTTTGCATATTCATCTCTGATATGCACCAAAAGGAGCTGTCTGTCATCATCAACCATGTCAGAACAATAAAGGAGGAAAGCAGATGAATTAAATGAGGTAATGCTGCTAAGGGTGTCTGTTGGGTTTACTTTTTACATAATGTTTTTATTATAACTCAATACAGTCAACTCTAAAATTCTGACAAATGTTAGAGAGACTAACAAAATCAGAGTATAGGAATCAAAGTTAGGCATGCCAAATAATTCAGACTTCAAATGTTTTATGTCTTACTTAGGAAGATAATTATGTTAAAAGTAATTTTATTTTTTCTTTGGTGTGTCTGGAGGCGAAGTAAGAATGATGGCGGTACTCATTGAGTGAGTGTGGGGTGTAGTGGGGAAGGATGGTTGGTTTCAGTCCTCAGGATAATTGGATCAATTCGCTGCCTGAATGTGCTTATATTGTATTAAACACATATGACTTTTCTTGTTAATTTTTATAACCTTTTTACTGGCAATAGATGTAGTCCTGTTGGCAAAATTGTCCTCATCCTGCTTTGTCGGTCTTTTAAAATAAAGCCACCTAGTCACAGTGCATTCCTATATGGATGCAATTTGTAGATTCCTGTAAACATTTAAATATTTGTTGTTCTAGTTCCTTTGAGGTAGGTGGGTAGTGATGATTTAGTTTGCCTAGAGCCAGCTGCAGCAAAACTAAGACTGATGGAGTCAGTCATCAAGGCCTTTTCCTCCTCTGTTCTTCATCTCTTTGCTTCTCATCCTTTTTTCCAAAGCTAGCAGTCCCAGGAGACAGAGACCTTTTAGAATATCTCTTGAGCACAGCAGATTGAGGCAACTGATCTAGTATTGTTTGCTTTGGAGAACTGTGTTATCTGACACTTTCGTGCCTCATGAAAACCTTAGCAGGATAAATTAGAGACTCTGCCTAGTAGCTTAGTGTGCTTAGAGATTCATTACATAAAGCAGCTCATAACCTGCCTCCCAGTTCAGGCAGAGTTTGAGGGCTAAGACTCAAAACATCTAAATCTCATCCTAGCTCTACCACTCACTAGCCGGGGCTAGTGCATCAGCCTCTCCAAGCTTACTTAATTATCTGTAAAATCTGTTGAATTATCTTAATTCAACTGGCCCTGCCTCACAGGGTTGCATAAGGGAAGAAAAAAGTGGAAAATGCTCAAAAAAACCTGTAAGGCATTTTAGAGATGTGATACAAAATGTTTAGGTCTATCTCCAAATATAACAGATTTTTAAGATCCTTCTTGTAAGAATCCTGTAAAAAGTGTATTTTGGACCCAAGAACACATATACTTTCTCTTTGCCAAACTACTAGAAAGAAAGCTACAAATTATATCAAGAGATTATATAATCAGGTCAAAAGTTAAGGCCAGAATTGAAGTTTTGGTGAAGATATAACTTTGAAAATGTTGGGTTATGAGTGTGAACGCTATCAATTCTGTCTTCTGTGATCACGTGCAGTGATAGGACAGTATTTCACTCTGGATAGAATTTCATGGCTCCCTAGTGGAAAGCGAGAGATCATTTAAATTACCAGTGGGATACAGGATGTCTCATGTCTTATCCAGAAGAAATAAGGATGACTGGCCCAACCAGTTAAATAGTATTTGTTTCTACCTGCAAATACTATGTGTACTTACAATACTACCTACAAATAATATTTGTTTCTACATTGAATAGATAGTGACACTGAGTGGGGGAAGTTGGCTATGGAGTTAAAGACACCAAACCAAAATGACCTAAAGTTTGATATCATTTGAATCTCAATAGGAAGTGTCGCAGTGTATTTACTAACAAGTCAGATTCTTTTCACTATTTAAATCACTACCTTGTATAAAATTACATGCATAGAGAGATAGATATACGTTTTATTATTATTATTATTATTATTTGGAGACGGAGTCTTGCTCTGTCATCCAGGCTGGAGTGAAGTGGCGAGATCTCAGCTCATTGCAAGCTCCACCTTTCGGGTTCGCGCCATTCTCCTGCCTCAGCCTCAGGAGTAGCTGGTACTACAGGCGCCCGCCACTGCGCCCGGCTAACTTTTTTTTTGTATTTTTCAGTAGAGACGGGATTTCACCGTGTTAGCCAGAATGGTCTTGATCTCCTGATCTGGTGATCCGCCCACCTCAGCCTCCCAAAGTGCTGGGATTACAGGCGTGAGCCACGGCGCCCGGCCAGATATACGATTTATATATACAAAAACATCATTTGGTACCCGTGCTACTACCATAACAATCACCCTTAACTGGCAAGTCCCTGCGCTCTTTTACCTGAGAAAACTTTTAACAATCTATTCAATAAAATAAGGAACTGACAAATAATCCAATGACCTTACTTAATATTTCAGACAATTATGATATTTGTTGTGTCACTGGTTAAATATCAAGATGATGACTTTTTTTGCATGAATTAAATGAAGTAATGCTGTTTTTCTGTCATGTAGATAAAGCTTGTTTAATCTTATTTCAAAGTTGAAGACTTATCCATCTAACACTTGTTAATATATAATGCAGTTTGATGAACTAGATTCAAAAACTCAAGATTTTTTTGGATAATTATACACTTCCAATATTGAAAATCTTCAACCTCGATGCATACAAAAATCCAATATGAGAGAGAAAATCCAATATGTTGTCTCTACTTTTCGGGTTTTCAGGATGGCATGCAGGGAGAGGGTGTTCCGGTCTAGGAGAACACTGTGCTGAGTCCCAGGGAAGGAGGGAAGCCTGATGTACAGCAGAAATGGAAACTGGCTCAGGGTGGCCTAGTAGACCTGGTGCTCAGAGGGCTGGATGCAAAACTGTGCTGGGGAAATAAGCCGGGGCCAGTAATGAATGTCCCTTATAAACCCAGCAGAGGAGTTTGACTCGATCTCCAAGAACACTTGGGAGAGCTCTGGTTTTGGCATCAAACACAACTGAGCACCCACCTCGGCACCCTGAGTTCTACCCAGGAGGCTTGAGTCAGCTCAGTGATCTGCCCTGAGGTGCAGTTTCCTCAGGTATAGCGAAGGGCTCAGGGTTCCTGGGAAGGTTTAGCAAGGCGGGGAAGGTTGTTATACACAGGCAGCTGGCACAGGGCTTACAATTTTAAAAAATCAGTCTGGTGTTACAAATTCAAAACAGGCTTCAGTCTAATCCTGCTCTGAGGACTGGACGAAATTCTCAAATCAAGAATGTTTTCATTGGGTGAAGATAATAACACTCTGCTATGCTACAAAGTACCATCATTAGATCATGGCTAGGAATCAAGCAAATCAAGCTTATCCGGGCCCCTCTGGTATTTTGAATTATCCTCAAAATAAGACATAGCACCTGCACTTGAGAAGCTCAGGGCCTAATAGGGATAATGGAAAAATATGTGGATGATTACAACATTAGAAGAGTGTAACAGAGCGAGGAACAGAGGCCCCAGGGAGCAAGGAGAAGCGCGAGTTCACTCCTCGATGGGAAAATGAAGGAAAATGTTTTGTTTGACAATTTACCAGGTGGGCACAGGGAACAACAGCATCTGCACGTGCCACACTCAGGTGATGGAGACGATTTGATTTGATCAAGCAGGATGTGCTGGAAGGACCAGAGGCCGAGGCACGACTGCAGAGCTAGGCTGAGTGAATGAAGGGCTGGGGGAGGTCTGTGAACTGCTGGGCTTGGGTTTGTAGCCGATGGGGAACCTGAGGAAAACTTTCAGGGGAAGAACTCTGTGATATTGGATGATAAGTTACACTGCAGAGTTGGGTGGATTCTATCCTTCTGATCTCCCAGACAACAGTTAGGTTTTCTGTGGTCAAAAATGCTAGGAGAGCCATATAATTATATAACACCTCCAGAAGCACAGAAATAGAGCTTTTTACAATGTTAAAAACGTGTCATAGGAAAAGGCTTTATTGATATTTCTAAATTTTCCTTTCCTCCTCCTCCTGCCCCATCCAAAATAAAGTGTTTGGTTATAAATACAGACACTGTCATATGCTCTTTATTGTTATTTATGTCCTCCAAATTTCATTTTCTTATAGTTAAATACAGGCTCATTTCAGTTCATTTTTACAGCAAACATAGAAGGTTGCAGTGAATCTGTGAATAGAAACCATAAACCTAAATTATAATACAGATGTGCAAATAAGACTACAGGTGATCCTACAACTAAAGATAGCCAATGGTTTGGAAGAGGCGGCTGTTGTGAAAACAGAAAATTTATTTAAAGCCCTCAGAAGCCAGTTTTATTCTCTGCTCATTGTCCATTTGGTTTGGAAGTAGCTTGGCAATGCCATAATTTTCACTTCTTTTGACAAATACTGCCTTTGCTTTGACACTGCCTCCTCACTCCCTCCTCACTTCACATTTTCCAGGCATTTCCTGCCAAGCCACATTTACCCATTTTTTTTTTTTTTTTTCATTTACAATTCTGGCCAGCCATCTCTTGGCTTTCCTTACAGTGAGTCTCTTTAAGCACCATAACAGCTCTTCTGAACAAGTTTCTCTTTGAACTGCATAAGAGTAACTTAGAGACTGGAGTTCTGGAAACCAAATGCTGGGCTGAATATAACTTATGTCCTCAATCAAACTGGCAGCTTGGTACCAACTGTTACTGATCTGGCTTGATATGAAATGTATGACATTTGGATCAGTCCTCAAAGTTCCCACCACCTATTTTTTTCATCAATATATGTTTAGAAATTTCTACTGAAGACTAAAAATTTAGAAAAACATTGTTTTGTGACTTGTTTGAGCTACATAAAGATTTCCCAGAATCTGAGTTGCTTCTGAGTGATGGATGCTTTAGAGAGGTGAAGTAATGATAGCCGCAGCATTAAATTAGGAATCTGAAAAAAAAAAAAAAAAAATGAAGGTGCCCCGATAAGCCTCTAATTTACTATAAAGGGTAGGAACTTGGAACCAAGGAGGACTATCAGTCATTGTCAATGATTGATTTATGATATTACGACTTCTAAAAATGATAAATTCCAGACTACGGATAGAATCTAGTAGGTGCTGAACTGTTCAGGATGTGTTTTAGTTGGAGTGCTTTTGGCTGAAGCTGCATGAGCTTTAGGAAAGTCAGCCCGGGTCAGGGTGTGTGCTCTGAAAGCAGCAGTCCCAGGGAGGCTCAGGGAAAATGGGGACTCTGTCGTGTGTGGTTCTTGCAGCACCGCCCTGTGGAGCCAGCGCCATGGCCCTGCTGGGATGGCTGGGCCTGCTCTGGAGCAGAGAAGTCTGATGGAAAGTTACTGTTTTCCCAGGACCCCCAGCAACAGAGACACCCAGTCCTGGTGGACCCTCCACAGCAGTCCCGGGAAGGAGAAGAGGCTTCCAGCTTATTAAAGACTCTCCGGCTTATTAAAGACTCTCAAATTGGGCATGAAACCTTTCTTTTTTTTTTTGGAGACAGAGTCTCGCTCTATCCCCCCAAGTTAGAATGCAGTGGTACAATCTCAGCTCTCTGCAACCTCCGTCTCCCGGGTTCAAGCAATTCTCCTGCCTCAGCCTCCCAAGTAGCTGGGATTACAGGTGCCCGCCACAACAGCAGGCTAATTTTTGTATTTTTAGTAGAGACAGGGTTTCACCATGTTGGCCAGGCTGGTCTTGAACCCCTGACCTCAGGTGATCTGCCTGCCTCAGCCTACCAAAGTGTTGGGATTACAGGTGTGAGCCACTGTGCCTGGCAGAAACCAAAAATTTTAATTCCCAGAATAATTTCCTAGGAAAATACTAATGCATGTTGAATATGAAGAAATAAAATCCAGTAACACATGCCTTATATCATTTTTTTTCACTTGTGGTTGGTATATTGTTATGCAGACTGCTGCAAAATGAATCTTCAGTTGAAGTGAGATTTGGGCCCATGTCCTCGGCCACTTTATCTTGTGGGGGTTGTCCTGTCGATGCTGGTGCCAGCTCACCCAAGTGAAATCTCAGCACTTCTCCTCCTTGCTCTGTTATTTGGGCAACTTCCTCAATCTTTCTTTCCCTTGGTTTCTTTATATGTAAAAGAAGAGTAATCAAAGAATCTCTTCTATAGGGATGTACTGACAAGTAAGTTAATATATGTGAAATACTTATTCCAGGCAGATTGTGGCTGCTATAGAAAGATTTGCAATTATCGTGAGTATTAATAAATAGTAGTCAATGAAAGCTTCCTGGAGGAGAAAGGGCCTATTCAGTGTGGCATGCGTGTTTCCTTGCTAGTTCTATCAGTCTTCCGTGCCTGCTGTACCTTCTCTGCATCCCCAGCCCCCTCATTTCTGCTTCCTCCCTGCCAGTTTCAGCCTCAGAGGTAAATGCCCTCAGGGCTGGTGAAGATCCTCTCTGATGCCACAACACACACACACAACACATCTTAGTCAGCTCAGGCTGCTATAATAAGATACCATGGACTACGAGTGGCTTAACAGCAATTTTTCCCTCACAGTTCTGAAGGCTGGGAAAAGTAAGATAAAGGTGCCAGTCCATTCGGTTCCGAGGGAGGGCCCTCTTTCTGGTTTGCAGAGCTGTGTCCTTATGTGGCAAAGAGGTCATCTCTGTCATCTCTTCTTATAAGGGCACTAATCCCATGATGGGGACTTTGTCCTCATGATCTAATCACCTCTCAAATGCTCAGTCTCCAAACATCCTCATATTGGGGATTAGGGCTTCAACAAATGAATTTGGGGAGACACAAACATTAGCCCCATAGCCTACTCTCTTTCACACACACACAACACATTTTTATTCTGCAACTTTATTTTTCCCTAAACAATATAAACTGATATCTTATTGTTTTAATAGCTATAGAGCTGCCTCATTCCTTTAATGACTATGCAGCCTTCCTTAATATAACCAAAATTTATTTTTTGCCAGTCTCTCACGAGCATTTTGATATTTTCCTTAATTTTTAGTTTTAAAACCATACATACAACAACCTTGTATATATGATTCTACAGAGTAAATCTGTAGAATGAGTTTCTAAAAGTGGAAAAATTGCCAGAGTAGGGGTATTTATAATATTGACATTTACAAATTGTCCTACAAAAATTACCTTCTATGTTATTTGGAATACTATAAATCTCATACAAATATTGACTCAATCCCAAACAAATATTGATTCATTTAATTCTCAAACCACCATAGGAGGTACATACTGTTATTACACCCTTCAAACCAAGGCGCAGAACTGGTTAGTCGGCTGTCCAAAGCTATACAGCTGAAAATTGAAGACAGGAGGTTAAAATGTAAACCATTAGGCACCAGGGTCCCTGTTCATCCCTCTCACACCACACAGAGTTGCTGATTGAGGCTGAAGGCATCAGTCAGGCTTATCTGTGCCCATCTGTTTATTGGCCATCTACATAATTTTTTCCTGTGATCAATCTTTGCCCATTTTTCTGAGGGTTAGGTTTTCTCACATTTATTTGTAAGAGATCTTTGTTAATAAAGTTAGCCTTTGTCATATGTGATGTAGTTGTTTTTCCTTCTTTTTTTTAACTTTGTTTTCAATTTGTTTTTTCATTAATGTTTTAAAATTCTTGTAGTCAAATTTGTCTGATTTTTTATGGTTTCTAAGTTTCATGGAATGCTTAGAAATTATACTTAGTATTATATTTTAAAATATATTTACATCCTCTAAGATGGTTATGATTTTTAACAATATTTACATCTTTGTACCATTTGGAATTTCTCTTGCTATAAGGTATAAGTATTTCAACTTTAATTTATTCTAATTGAGTAGACAGTTGATCCATAATTTACTTGATGATTTGAAGTTTCAATATTATAGTATAAGTTTCCATATGTTCTTGGTCTTCTTTCCAGCCTTGTTTTGGCCCCATACATTGTATTTTTGCATCAGTTATAAATTTCTTTAATTGTATAGCTTTCAATTGTCCCCCTGTTATTTATTTGGGCTGATCTCCTCTATTACTTTTGTTTTTCAAAATTCTCTGGCTATGCATGTTTATTCTTTTGTTTGAGTTTACCATTTAACAGTATAATTTGGATCCCATAAAGTTAGTAAACTAAGGAGAATTGACAGATTTCCGAAGTCAGTCAAATTCGCCTTTGAGAGAGAAAGGAAAATGATTGGAAGAAAAGTCCAGTATGACACTGTAGGATGATGACTTAATGAGAAGTGTGGGGTAAAATTAGGCCACCCAGCTGAGGGAGCATGACATAATAGTTAATGCTACTATGCACATTGCAGATATTAAATAATTAGAAACATAACATTTTAGAGCTGGGTGGCACAATAGATATAATCTAATTTACTCATTTTACAAATGCAAAAACTGAGGCTTGGAGAGGTTAAGGAATGTGCAAGTTTACAGAGATAATAAGTAATAAAATCAGGATTAAATACTGATTCTCAGTCCAGATAGAGAAGTCGCCTGTGATCTGATCACAGAATCTTGAATATGAGAATAAGAAAAAAATTACTAACTTAGCTGCTGCTAACTGATAGACTGACATATACGTTGGAGTTACGTGTAGATCAGGACACTCACAAATGCTGTGTGCTATTGAGAAGACGTGAAGCCAGGCAATGCAGCAACATTGGTGGGAGAGGCATCCTAATGTGGGGAAGGCACAGTAGCATGGGCAACCAAGCTAACGCCGGGAGAGAACAGGACCGCTGGGCATTGGCTTGGAATCAGAGGAGTTCTGTGCATTTCCCTTGGAATAAAAATTAGACTTGGAAGATCTCAGCAGGAAATGTGTGTTTCCCTCAAGAGTAGATTAACTATTTTCAGTTTAAACTGGATAAGAAAATAACAAGCTATTGATGTGTAGAGTAATGCTTATCTCTGCTTTCAAAAGTCACTCAGAAAGAAAATACTGCAGGCCTTAAGTATGAGTTGTGCTTTTAATACGTAAATTAAATGAGTTCTTTGACAAAAAAAATAAAATTTATGTATTCTCAAAAATCCAAACTCAGTAAAGAAATGCAATATCCCCAATGACTGTGGCAGATGGATTAAAAAAACAAAATTTCCTAAAATGCATATTTACCTTACAGCTGGTACTAGTGTCTTGAAATGATCATTCAGTTCAAAAAAATAAATAAATATTCTTTTATAAAGAAATTCTTTATGAAGTTCCCTCTTTAACCTCAGAGTAGACAATAGGATGTTATTCAGAGCATTCACTTTGAGTTTTGGCCAGTTGCTTGTAGTTCTTGTGAAGACTTTACAAAGACAGTTGTAATGCTAATACCCTCCCCAGAGGTCTACTCTAGACCCTTCTGAATATTCCATTTAGCCAATCATGCCAGCCATCTCTGATATTCTTTATGGAGTTGAATTTGATGACTTCCAAAAAAAGATTTTAATAAAAGAAAATCATCAACCTTTAAAAAATTCTGCACTGGAAACTACTGCAATCCTGATCTTTTGCATACAGAGGATGGCTCTCATTCTTGTTTTCAGAAGTTATGGTGGGATCAGGAGCCCGCTCTCACTTGCTTATTAGTGTGAGCCAAAATATTCCACAGTTGTCACTCAGATGAGCTGGTGCTGTTAGCAGCAGTGAATCTGAGCAGATCTGCAGCAACTTGATTCTTGCCTCCAAGAAAAGAATTTGTCCAAGGGGCATAAGGCAGATTGAGAGACTGGGACAAGTTTTAGAGCAGCAGTGAAAGTTTATTAAAAAGTTTTAGAGCAGGAACGAAAGGAAGTAAATTATACTTGAAAGAGGGCCAAGTGGGTGACTTGAGAGATACAAGTGTCCTGTTTGACCTTTGAGTGGGGCTTTTAGACATTGGCATGCTTCTGGGGCTTTGTATCTCTCCTCCCTTGATTTTTCCTTGGAGTGGGCCGTCCACATGAGCAGTGGTCTACCAGCACTTGGGAGTGTTCGCATGTGTATTATGTTTACCAAAGTTGTGCACATGCTCATTTGAGGTGTTTTTCCCTTGCCAATTGAATGTTCCTAGAGAAAGGTCATAGAGCAGTTAAATTCCACCATTTTGCCTTTTAGTGTGCATGCCTGAGCCCACTTGTCCAACTCCTGAGATCTTATCAGGAAGCTGTTGATTACCATTGGCTCCAGGTGTTTTCTATCTAGCAGGAGACGGCCTTTCCCTGGCAGCAGCTGTGACCAATTATTTTAGAGAGACAGCTTAACAACCACTTGACCATCAGCTGATGGTATCCTGACATTCCTAATGAGGGAGGTGGGGTGCTCTTCTGCCCTGCTCACATCTGCAGAGCTACCGACTATAACAGTGCCATGCCAGAAAGACACCATCAGACACAGCAACCTGGTTGCTGAGGAACTAGGATTAAAAAAAAAAAAAGGTAATTTTCTTTGGATCAATTTTTGGCCTGCCTGAATTCTGTTATTATAACTAAATACAACATCAAAGCATGGTAACTTTCCTCCTCCTCAAACCTGGAAGTGTGGGATGTGTATGGATAGTGCAGGGTAAGTTTAGCCCAGATACCATGGAAGGACAAAAAAAGAAGGGGTATGGGGAGAAAACTAACTTCTTAATGAACAGAAGAACATAAAAGAATAAAGTCCAGGAAATTCAGGATTGTATACATACAAAATTGAATTATATATATATATTATGTATTATATATGTATATATATAACAATACACATATGTGTATTAAATATAAGTGTGTATATACATGTACTATATGCACATGTACTATATGCACATACTAAACACACACACATACTCACACACATATATATTTGAAAGACTTGACAATTTTAAAAGTTTTTTATTCCTTTCTTTCGCTAACATCTTATATATGTATGGTAGGGGCAAGTTGGGGAAGAAAGGGTACTGTATTTGTGAAAATTGATAAATCATTCTACCATTAGCAACCGTTTTGTGAAATTTTTTATAAAAATGGTTTCCTGACAGCAGAATAAGTCGGATCTCTAAGACTAAAAGAAGGGAAACTTGGAAAGTGAAGAAGCAGGAAAGGAATCCAGACCAGCAGGGGCTGGTGCACACACCCGGGAATGGGAAGCTTTGGTTAACACTGACATCTGAGCTGGTTTCATTGCCCTTTTGTCGTTGTGAGCCTGACTTGGTTCATGAAAATGTAAACCACAAAAGATCCAAACATTAGACTTATTATTATGTCAAACTAAAATAACTTTAGTGATTTATTTCTTGTTCTTCATTTTAAATCATTTTCAACCCCATACGAATTTTTCCTAAAACGCAACTTGTTGACTGTATTGCCAGCATTTCTTCCACAGAAGAGCTTCTTTGCTCTCATTAAGCCAGAACAACCATAGGAGTCTGCCATTCCTACGTGAGTTCATAAGATGAAACAAGAATCCATGGGAAGTGAGTGGTTTGTAGCAATGTTTTCGGTATGCGAGAGCCTCAGCCTGGTTAATATTTGTTCAGAACTTACACCTTCGTTCAATTAACTCAAGTTGGTTTAAATTCAATATGTGGAATTAAAACCAAGTAGAAATTAGAAGACACTTGAGTCTCCTCTATAATCCCTTAAACTCTAATTTATTTCTTGAAACAATGTTAAGGGTTTTTCACATGCTTTTCTGATACTAAAGGAAGTTTCAGCTTATTAGGGAAAATATATAGGGGATCTGGAATGTGGCATTGGCCCCACAGACCTGCCTGTGTTGAGGGTCCAGCAGGGCTTTGAAGCTCCTCTTGCCTATTGAGGTGTCACTACTTTCAACATGACAGATGCTGTCTTTAGAGCAGGTGCATTGCCACAAGTTGCTTGGCAAACATTGTTCCTTTGTGGCAAGTTCTTAATATGGGGTAACATTATATATATATATGTGTGTGTGTGTGTATATATATATGTTTCTTATGAAATCTCAGAGTAAAATAAAAAAAAATTCTTTGGACTTAGTTCGGTTAGCATTTTAAAATAATTATATTACAAGATATCATCTCATTTTGGAGCATTTCTATGTAACCTCAGAAAATAAATAAAAATCTGCAGCCAAAATGTGTCATACTAGAAATACAACCTGGGGGAAAATGGCACTTAGAGAAAAATGGCACTTGGAGAATGCCTACCAAGTTTCAAAGCATTTCTACACACTGCCCTATTTGTTCTCTACCTGGGCCTGTGAGGACAGTCTATTATTCCCATTTTCAGATGAGAAAATTAAGGCTCCAAAGAATAAACTTGCTTGCTAACTCCACCGTATGGCTCAATGGCAGACCCGTGATTTGAACTCACACCTGACTCATTCCAAAGCCTAAGTTCTCTGTTTTCTTGAAGCATATTTCATTATCAAGTATGCAAATTTTGAACATTCACATCTCCAACACGCATCTTTTCTTTGATGTGACTAGCATATATTTGCTTTCACAGAGATGTTTCAGAGAAAGGGTGGTTTCTCCTATTAAATTAAAGATCTTTAGTTTCCTGGTACCTAGGGAAGTTCAAAGGTTTCTAAATTCAGAGCGAGTATTAATAAGGGCATCTTTGGATTACATGAATGAAAGGTTTTCATAGAGAAATCATATTGAGGCCGGGCGCGGTGGCTCAAGCCTGTAATCCCAGCACTTTGGGAGGCCGAGACGGGCGGATCACGAGGTCAGGAGATCGAGACCATCCTGGCTAACACGGTGAAACCCCGTCTCTACTAAAAATACAAAAAAATAGCCGGGCGAGGTGGCGGGCGCCTGTAGTCCCAGCTACTGGGGAGGCTGAGGCAGGAGAATGGCGTAAACCCGGAGGCGGAGCTTGCAGTGAGCTGAGATCCGGCCACTGCACTCCAGCCCGGGGGACAGAGCAAGACTCCGTCTCAAAAAAAAAAAAAAAAAAAAAAAAAAAAAAAAAAAAAAGAGAAATCATATTGAAAACTTCTTTATTTCCCAATTCCTTAGTATATGGGAGTTGAACATTGGAACAGTCTCTCATTAACCATAGTTTCTGCCCCAGGACCATTACTGGAGTGGGCAAAGGGTAGATGGGGGAGAGGTATAGACTATCAGGAAGAAGCCATAAAGGGTTTTCTGTTTTGTTGTGTCTTGTTTTGTTTTGCTATGGGGTGAAATTCATTTTTGTTTTCCTTAGGAAGGATTCAGTTCTACCCTCAAGTTCAGCAACTTACACTCTGGGAGCCTCACAAAGAAGATACCTGATTAAATAGAAAAATCACCCAATCCTTAGAGGTGAAAAGTAGAATAATGGTTGCCAGAAACTTGGGATAAAGTGGTAATGGAGGGGTGGGGGTTAAGATGTAGAGAGAGTCAGTTTGGGAAGATGACCAGTTCTGGAGCTGGAGGGTGGAGATGGCTGTACACAATGTGAATGTAGTTACTGATAGTGAACTAGGCACTTAAAAATGGTTAAGATGGTAAATTTTATCTCATATATTTTTGCCACACTTAAAAATAAACAAATAAAAATCATATATCCTGATCCCCATTGGCTGCAAACTTTGAACATACCTGATTCCGAAATCTAAAACCTATCTGTGATCATGTGAGGCATGTGGCTGCTACGCCCATCTGCTCGCTAAACGGACACACTGCAGTGCTCTGTGGAAGGGAACTAGATCTCAGTGAAGATTTTCTGCCAGTTCATTGCCGATTTTTTTCCTTGAACAACATGAATGTTCCCTATTATCTATAATACTCTGAAATTATATCTGGCATTCACAAATATTATCTATTTTTATTTATTTATTTTTATTTTGATTCCACGCAGCAGCATGGTATATCAGAAAGGACTCTGGAAGGGGACTGTAGTCTGAACTCCGGGGCTTTCTCACCATTCGCCTTGGGCATGACGCACACCTATCCAGGCCTCTGTAGTGACCTGGCTCTGCTTATCCTTGAGCACAACCTGAGCCTCTCCCACCTGGAGACCTCTCAGAGAGACCATGCCACAGAGTGATTCCAGCATAAACTCCGGAGCCAGCCCAACTGGGTTTCAATCTCCGCTCCAGCAGTTACAAGCTCTAGGATCTTGGAGAAATTACGTATCATCTCTATGCTTCATTTCGCTCATCTGTAAATAGGCTAGTAGTAATAGCAGCTGCCTTGGAAGGCTGTTAGGAGCTTTAATGAGTTAACATTTGTTAATCCTTGGAGAAGTGCCTGGCACACAGTAAGTGCTCCCTGAATGTTTGTTAATAAATAACTTCCACGTCCCTGCAACCCTTCTCACTCTCGTTTTTCTCTCCTTTCTTCCTCTGTGGTATGTGCCATGTGTTCCTTCTCATGCGTTTTGCAATCAATGAATTATTTAAAATCAAAACCCTAAAAGTCATTCTCTAATTTTCCCATTTTATCATTTTCATTGCCCACTTGGTCTACCAATTCTGACCCCTAATGCAACCTATCTTTTTTTTTTTTTTTTTTTTTTTTTTTTTTTTAGCATACATTTAGCTCCAGTTCACATCCTTCTCAGGGCTCATCAGTTCATTTCAAAACCTGCTCTGGTCCCCTCCTTCCTCAACCCATCCTCATAATTGCCACAATAACTGCATTTCTTTATTTTTTATTTTTTATTTATTATACTTTAAGTTCTAGGGTACATGTGCATAACGTGCAGGTTTGTTACATATGTATACTTGTGCCATGTTGGTGTGCTGCACCCATCAACTCGTCAGCACCCATCAACTCGTCATTTACATCAGGTATAACTCCCAATGCAATCCCTCCCCGCTCCCCCCTCCCCGTGATAGGCCCCCGTGTGTGATGTTCCCCTTCTCGAGTCCAGGTGATCTCATTGTTCAGCTCCCACCTATGAGTGAGAACATGCGGTGTTTGGTTTTCTGTTCTTGTGATAGTTTGCTGAGAATGATGGTTTCCAGCTGCATCCATGTCCCTACAAAGGACTCAAATTATCCTTTTTTATGGCTGCATAGTATTCCATGGTGTATATGTGCCACATTTTCTTAATCCAGTCTGTCACAGATGGACATTTGGGTTGATTCCAAGTTTTTGCTATTGTGAATAGTGCCACAATGAACATACGTGTGCCTGTGTCTTTATAACAGCATGATTTGTAATCCTTTGGGTATATACCCAGTAATGGGATGGCTGGGTCATATGGTACTTCTAGTTCTAGATCCTTGAGGAATCGCCATACTGTTTTCCATAATGGTTGAACTAGTTTACAATCCCACCAACAGTGTAAAAGTGTCCCTATTTCTCCACATCCTCTCCAGCACCTGTTGTTGCCTGACTTTTTAATGATTGCCATTCTAACTGGTGTGAGATGGTATCTCATTGTGGTTTTGATTTGCATTTCTCTGATGGCCAGTGATGATGAGCATTTTTTCGTGTGTCTGTTGACTGTATGAATGTCTTCTTTTGAGAAATGTCTATTCATATCCTTTGCCCACTTTTTGATGGGGTTATTTGTTTTTTTTCTTGTAACTTTGTTTGAATTCTTTGTAGGTTCTGGATATTAGCCCTTTGTCAGATGAGTAGATTGCAAAAATTTTTTCCTATTCTGTAGGTTGCCTGTTCACTCTGATGGTAGTTTCTTTTGCTGTGCAGAGGCTCTTTAGTCTAATTAGATCCCATTTGTCAATTTTGGCTTTTGTTGCCGTTGCTTTTGGTGTTTTAGACATGAAGTCCTTGCGCATGCCTATGTCCTGAATGGTATTCCCTAGGTTTTCTTATAGGGTTTTTATGGTATTAGGTCTAACATTTAAGTCTCTAATCCATCTTGAATTAATTTTCGTATAAGGAGTAAGGAAAGGATCCAGTTTCAGCTTTCTACTTATGGCTAGCCAATTTTCCCAGCACCATTTATTAAATAGGGAATCCTTGCCCCATTTCTTGTTTCTCTCAGGTTTATCAAAGATCAGATGGCTGTAGATGTGTGGTATTATTTCTGAGGACTCTGTTCTGTTCCATTGGTCTATATCTCTGTTTTGGTACCAGTACCATGCTGTTTTGGTTACTGTAGCCTTGTAGTATAGTTTGAAGTCAGGTAGCATGATGCCTCCAGCTTTGTTCTTTTGACTTAGGATTGTCTTGGAAATGCGGGCTCTTTTTTGGTTCCATATGAACTTTAAAGCAGTTTTTTCCAATTCTGTGAAGAAACTCATTGGTAGCTTGATGGGGATGGCATTGAATCTATAAATTACCTTGGGCAGTATGGCCATTTTCACGATATTGATTCTTCCTATCTATGAGCATGGTATGTTCTTCCATTTGTTTGTGTCCTCTTTTATTTCACTGAGCAGTGGTTTGTAGTTCTCCGTGAAGAGGTCCTTTACATCCCTTGTAAGTTGGATTCCTAGGTATTTTATTGTCTTTGAAGCAATGGTGAATGGAAGTTCATTCATGATTTGGCTCTCTGTTTGTCTGTTACTGGTGTATAAGAATGCTTGTGATTTTTGAACATTAATTTTGTATCCTGAGACTTTGCTGAAGTTTCTTATCAGCTTAAGGAGATTTTGGGCTGAGACAATGGGGTTTTCTAAATATACAATTATGTCATCTGCAAACAGGGACAATTTGACTTCTTCTTTTCCTAACTGAATACCCTGGATTTCTTTCTCTTGCCTGATTGCCCTAGCCAGAACTTCCAACACTATGTTGAATAGGAGTGGTGAAAGGGCATCCCTGTCTTGTGCCAGTTTTCAAAGGGAATTTTTCCAGTTTTTGCCCATTCAGTATGATATTGGCTGTGGGTTTGTCATGAATTGCTCTTATTATTTTGAGATACGTTCCATCAATACCGAATTTGTTGAGTGTTTTTAGCATGAAGGGTTGTTGAATTTTGTCAAAAGCCTTTTCTGCATCTATTGAGATAATCATGTGGTTTTTGTCTTAGGTTCTGTTTATATGCTGGATTACGTTTATTGATTTGCATATATTGAACCAGCCTTGCATCCCGGGGATGAAGCCCACTTGATCATGGTGGATAAGCTTTTTGATGTGCTGCTGGATCCGGTTTGCCAGTATTTTACTGAGGATTTTTACATCGATGCTCATCAGGGATATTGGTCTAAAATTCTCTTTTTTTGTTGTGTCTCTGCCAGGCTTTGGTATCAGGATGATGTTGGCCTCATAAAATGAGTTAGGGAGGATTCCCTCTTTTTCTATTGATTGGAATAGTTTCAGAAGGAATGGTACCAGCTCCTCCTTGTACCTCTGATAGAATTCAGCTGTGAATCCATCTGGTCCTGGACTTTTTTTGGTGGGTAGGCTATTAATTATTGCCTCAATTTCAGAGCCTGCCATTGGTCTATTCGGGGATTCAGCTTCTTCCTGGTTTAGTCTTGGGAGAGTGTGAGTGTCCAGGATATTATCCATTTCTTCGAGCTTTTCTAGTTGATTTGCGTAGAGGTGTTTATAGTATTCTCTGATGGTAGTTTGTATTTCTGTGGGGTCGGTGGTGATATCCCCTTCATCATTTTTTATTGCATCTATTTGATTCTTCTCTCTTTTATTCTTTATTAGTCTTGCTAGCAGTCGATCAATTTTGGTGATCTTTTCAAAAACCAACTCCTGGATTCTTTGATTTTTTGGAGGGTTTTTTGTGTCTGTATCTCCTTCAGTACTGCTCTGATCCTAGTTATTTCTTGCCTTCTGCTAGCTTTTGAATGTGTTTGCTCTTGCTTCTCTAGTTCTTTTAATTGTGATGTTAGAGTGTCAATTTTAGATCTTTCCTGCTTTATCTTGTGGGCATTTAGTGCTATAAATTTCCCTCTACACACTGCTTTAAATGTGTCCCAGAGATTCTGGTATGTTGTATCTTTGTTCTCATTGGTTTCAAAGAACATCTTTATTTCTGCCTTCATTTCATTATGTACCCAGTAGTCATTCAGGAGCAGGTTATTCAGTTTCCATGTAGTTGAGTGGTTTTGATTGAGTTTCTTAGTCCTGAGTTCTAGTTTGATTGCACTGTGGTCTGAGAGAGAGTTTGTTATAATTTCTGTTCTTGTACATTTGCTGAGGAGTGCTTTACTTCCAATTATGTGGTCAATTTTTGAGTAAGTGTGATGTGGCACTGAGAAGAATGTATATTCTGTTGATTTGGGGTGGAGAGTTCTATAGATGTCTATTAGGTCTGCTTGCTGCAGAGATGACTTCAATTCCTGGATATCCTTGTTAACTTTCTGTCTCGTTGATCTGTCTAATGTTGACAGTGGGGTGTTGAAGTCTCCCATTATTATTGTATGGGAGTCTAAGTCCCTTTGTAAGTCTCTAGGTACTTGCTTTATGAATCTGGGTGCTCCTGTATTGGGTGTATATATATTTAGGATAGTTAGCTCTTCCTGTTGAATTGATCCCTTTACCATTATGTAATGGCCTTCTTTGTCTCTTTTGATCTTTGATGGTTTAAAGTCTGTTTTATCAGAGACTAGTATTGCAACCTCTGCTTTTTTTTGTTCTCCATTTGCTTGGTAGATCTTCCTCCATCCCTTTATTTTGAGCCTATGTATGTCTCTGCATGTGAGATGGGTCTCCTGAATACAGCAGACTGATGGGTCTTGACTCTTTATCCAGTTTGCCAGTCTGTGTCTTTTAATTGGACATTTAGTCCATTTACATTTAAGGTTAATATTGTTATGTGTGAACTTGATCCTGCCATTATGATATTAACTGGTTATTTTGCTCATTAGTTGATGCAGTTTCTTCCTAGCCTCGATGGTCTTTACAATTTGTCATGTTTTTGCAATGGCTGGTACCGGTTGTTCCTTTCCATGTTTAGTGCTTCCTTCAGGGTCTCTTGTAAGGCAGGCCTGGTGGTAACAAAATCTCTAAGCATTTGCTTATCTGTAGAGGATTTTATTTCTCCTTCACTCATGAAACTTAGTTTGGCTGGATATGAAATTCTGGGTTGAAAATTCTTTTCTTTAAGAATGTTGAATATTGGCCCCCACTCTCTCTGGCTTGTAGACTTTCTGCTGAGAGATCTGCTGTTAGTCTGATGGGATTCCCTTTGTGGTTAACCCGACCTTTCTCTCTGGCTGCCCTTAAGATTTTTTCCTTCATTTCAACTTTAGTGAATCTGGCAATTATGTGTCTTGGAGTTG
The DNA here is from genome assembly GCF_007565055.1 of Rhinopithecus roxellana. Classification (NCBI taxonomy): domain Eukaryota; kingdom Metazoa; phylum Chordata; class Mammalia; order Primates; family Cercopithecidae; genus Rhinopithecus; species Rhinopithecus roxellana. The sequence goes on from NC_044557.1 coordinate 29,916,238, forward strand.
CTCTTCTCGAGGAGTATCTTTGTGGCGTTCTCTGTATTTCCTGAATTTGAATGTTGGCCTGCCCTACTAGGTTGGGGAAGTTCTCCTGGATGATATCCTGAAGAGTGTTTTCCAACTTGGTTCCATTTTCCCCCTCACTTTCAGGCACCCCAATCAGACGTAGATTTGGTCTTTTTACATAATCCCATACTTCTTGCAGGCTTTGTTCATTTTTTTTCCTTCTTTTTTCTTTAGGTTTCTCTTCTCGCTTCATTTCATTCATTTGATCCTCAATCGCTGATACTCTTTCTTCCAGTTGATCGAGTTGGTTACTGAAGCTTGTGCATTTGTCACGTATTTCTCGTGTCATGGTTTTCATCTCTGTCAGTTCCTTTATGACCTTCTCTGCATTAATTATTCTGGTTATCAATTCTTCCACTCTTTTTTCAAGATTTTTAGTTTCTTTGCTCTGGGTACGTAATTCCTCCTTTAGCTCTGAGAAGTTTGATGGACTAAAGCCTTCTTCTCTCATCTCATCAACGTCATTCTCCATCCAGCTTTGATCCGTTGTTGGCGATGAGCTGTGTTCCTTTGCAGGGTGAGATGCGCTCTTATTCTTTGAATTTCCAGCTTTTCTGCCCTGCTTTTTCCCCATCTTTGTGGTTTTATCTGCCTCTGGTCATTGATGATGGTGACGTACTGATGGGGTTTTGGTGTGGGTGTCCTTCCTGTTTGTTAGTTTTCCTTCTAACAGTCCAGACCCTCAGCTGTAGGTCTGTTGGAGATTGCTTGAGGTCCACTCCAGACCCTGTTTGCCTGGGTGTCAGCAGCAGAGGCTGTGGAAGATAGAATACTGCTGAATAGCGAGTGTGCCTGTCTGATTCTTGCTTTGGAAGCTTCCTCTCAGGGGTGTACTCCACCGTGTGAGGTGTGGGGTGTCCCTAGTGGAGGATGTCTCCCAGTTAGGCTACTCAGGGGTCAGGGACCCACTTGAGCAGGCAGTCTGTCCCTTCTCAGATCTCAACCTCCATGTTGGGAGATCCACTGCTCTCTTCAAAGCTGTCAGACAGAGTCGTTTGCATCTGCAGAGGTTTCTGCTGCTTTTTTGTTTGTTTGCTTAGCTGTGCCCTGTCCCCAGAGGTGGAGTCTACAGAGACTGGCAGGCCTCCTTGAGCTGCTGTGAGCTCCACCCAGTTTGATCTTCCCAGGGCTTTGTTTACCTACTTAAGCCTCAGCAATGGCAGGTGCCCCTCCCCCAGCCTTGCTGCTGCCTTGCAGTTAGATCGCAGACTGCTGTGCTAGCAATGAGGAAGGCTCTGTGACCGTGGGACCCTCCCGGCCAGGTGTGGGGTATAATCTCCTGGTGTGCCCGTTTGCTTAAAGCACAGTATTGGGGTGGGAGTTACCCGATTTTCCAGGTGTTGTGTGTCTCAGTTCCCCTGGCTAGGAAAAGGGATTCCCTTTCCCCTTGCTCTTCTCAGGTGAGGCGATGCCTCGCCCTGCTTCAGCTCTCGCTGGTTGGGCTGCAACAGCTGACCAGCACAGATTGTCCGGCACTCCCTAGTGCAATAAACCCAGTACCTCAGATGAAAATGCAGAAATCACCTGTCTTCTGAGTCGCTCGTCCTGGGAGCTGGAGACTGGAGCTGTTCCTATTCGGCCATCTTCTGCATTTCTTAAATAATAATATTTACTGTTTTATTTTACTAACATGACATGGTACACCATCCTATGGACTTTGAATTTTTAAAAAATGCAACAGAAATTCATGAAAGGATTTTAGCAAACAGTGACATGATTTAATGTATATTTAAAAAATGCACTCTGGGTGCTGTGTGGAGAACAGAATTGTGGGGGCCAAGAAGAAACATAGGCTATCACAAAACTGTGACCAAAAGAAAGATGGAGGGAGTACAGATGGAGGGAAAAATGACAGCTTAGAAATAGAGCTTGAAAGTCACAAAATAAAGCAGGGACAAAGCAGTACCAATAAATGTTTTATGATTGGTTGAGTAAAGAAGGCACTTGATTAAATTGCAAAATTGTATGCAAACACATGTTGTCATTCCCTGACTGGTTCACAGAAAACATCCATTGGAATAGTAAATGTTCATATCCGTATCTTGTATTCAATATGCACCTTAAGTTACCATAGTTAACTTATTTCTGCATTGTTTTCTCTCTACTTGCAGCGTTTGTGAGGCAAACATGTTCCAAACAAGGCCAGGAAAAGTCCAGTCAGGTTGAATTCTGGGGATAATTCATTGCAAATATACGATGCATTTGAAAACAAAACAAAACAAAACAAAACAAAAACCACCTGCAGAAGTCCACTTAAAAAACCTGGACTTATTCACTCTCTGTGCCTCTCATATTCTAGGAGATGTCTGCACACAGAATGTACAGAAATATGTCTGTCTTTGCCCATGATGGGAGAGGAAAGGCCATTCTGTCTCTTGGTAGCAGATGAAGATTGGCTTTAGAGCTCATCGGGGAGAACTATGTCTTGACCAGCATCCTTTGTCACTGAGGACACCAGTGTTCCTATGTTGGTGAGGTGCCAGCTTTTCACACTCAGTCTTTTTCTAATGCAGTCACTCCAGAGCCATTGCTTAGCCAATGATCTCTGTCCTCTTGTCTCACATAAAGTGAACAGCCCCATCTCTGCTACATTCAAGTATTTATTATTTGTGTTCAAGTCTTTCAATGACAAGAATGGCCATAGTTTTCCAAAGATCTGGGGTTTTCTACCCATGCTTTCTTGCATTTTTTCCCATTTCATGTCACCATGACCTGCCACCACCCTTATTCTTGCCTGCCCAGGTCATGCCGTGTTCCATGAGTATGGGGTGTGGATTGGTGGCACCTCATGATTTTATTTGTTAATGATTTTTTAACAATTCACATAGAAATGATTTGCTTGTATTCAGTAAATTAATATGAACTGAACATAAGAGTAGATAATTCACAGTTTTCTACGCCACAATTTCTGCTTTTAGGAAGCGTGAAGGCTACTTGAAGGTAGAGAACACTACAATAAAAAGAGTAGTTCATGATGTCACAGGGCAAATACTCTGTTCCAAAAGCTCACAGGGAGGTGAATTCTATGGGGGGATGGAACCCACTCACAGAGGAATTTGAGCAGGATCATGCAGCGATGAGAGCCACGGAGAGGAAATGAATGCAAGATGTAATGGGTGTGAAAAATTATGAACCAACCCCATGCAGTTTGCTGGGTCAACTGTGCCTATTAAAAGTCATGTTTCTTTCATTAGCTATGCATCTCATGATCAGGTTTTATGCCCTGGCCCTATGAAAGGAACTTGAGTGTAGAATGTTTCACAGGCAGGGTGGTCATTTTGATTAGAGCACTTGCCTCCTTACCAGACCTGCTGCTTCCATAAACATTTTGTCAGGAATTTTCATCAGTTCACATTTTGTGTGAGGCTCTTTAGACATCCAAACAATGCTTCCAAAGGGATGTTTGGGCTCTTAAATGGTGATGACAAAATAAACTTTTATGAACCCTCTTGCTCAATAAACACAGCCTGGCATCTTAAATGTCAGCATATCTCAATTTTGTGAGAGGGTCTGCCTGAGAGGATTGACTTGAAACTACACAGCAAAGAGGAGGTGCTAGTCCACATTTGCGCATCCCATTTGCATGAGCAAAATGGACCTGAAGATGGCGCTGCTGCGAGAGGGGAGGCACATGTCCAATAGCAAGGAAGCCATCAATAATCCTTTATTCTTGAAGAGGTATGCAGCAGACTGGAAAGGATCTCATTTTTCTTTGCTTTAAACACTTTGGTAAATGTAATATATTTCTACTTTTTGGGAAAGTTTAAGGGCTTTCATAGTCATGTTTGTGTTGACCTTCAGCAGCAGAGATAAGCTGCTATTCAGCCTTTTGAACCCCAAAAAGAGACCCAGGCCTCTTATACATTAAGTAGTTCATGCTGACTTTATTGCTATACCAATACCATGGTGACCATTTCTGATGAAAGATTAGTAGGTAATCTCAAGGTAGTTCTCAACCTCTTCTTTCACAAGCAAAGCAAAACAACAATTGCAATATCCATAGTCAATGCATTCCTTGATCTCACCTCAGTAACCGACTCTACCACTCCACTCTGCAAGTAGACACCCTAGTTGTTTTGCCTTTTATTCTCACAAAGTAACCCTTGAACGGTTACCTTAAAGTTAATTTTACATTTAACAGAAAGAGTAAGGTTTGTTCTTTAAATAAAGAGTGAGAGCTGAACTGCACATTTCATTTGTTAGGCCCTTTGACTTCTCAGCATGCTTGGTTTAGCCAATGCATGGCCTGGTTCAGGTGTTGAGTAAATATTTGTTAGATGAATATGTGAATCAATACCTAAAATAAGAAGCAGGCATATTGTCACACCTTGCTAAATATCTCTATGGTCCTAAGAGAAGAGGATCAGTGTTTAGTTTCATGATTTCCTTAAGTGTTAATTTCTGTCTGTGAATTATCACAAAACTACACTTTATAAATCACTCACATTGTCATGCATTCCTTTTATCAGGCACAGCACCTGACACACAAATTCTAAGTAAACATTACTGAATGGATGAGTAGGTGGGATAGCTGGGCTGTGCCTGATTCTGTGTGACCTTGTCTAAGATTTGAATATTCTAGGACAAATCACTATTCTTTAGAGGATCCTCTTTGAAGTCTAAATATCATTGTATGGCAAGGTGTAGAACCAAATTTGAGAGCACCATACTCAAATAAAAACAAAAACAAGACAAAACAATAAAACATCAGGATGGGCACTCCTATTCCATAAAAGCAAGTTAGAGGCCACTGGCCATTTATTGTGCTTATTTAAAATTTTTAAGATCTATTTTTGTTTAGTTCAAAGGTACTCTGGGTTATCTGAGGATTGGTTGTCTCTACTCTGTTGCCCAGTTATTTTACTAAATTCTGTGACCTTAGGTAAAGCCCTGAACGCTTTTGGATCTTCGTTTTCTCATCTGTCAATGGACAAAGTTATCCTTCATAAAAGTGAGGACCTACATAAAAGTGACAGAACAGTGTCAGCTACTTCACAGTTGAAGAGAAACTATAGTAATACTTAATTTTAAGATTTTTAGAAAAAAATTTCATTTTATCAGTCAAGCCTTCAAATCTAACCATTCAATATCTTTATTTTTCTTTCTGCCTTCAAACTATTTTTAGAATCAGCTGAAAAACCCTGATAATGCAACTTGTTTTCACAGCAGTTCAGTTAAGCAGAATAACAGACCCTGGGGAGGACTAATTCTTGGCCCTCATTGCCTGGGTTTCTGGGTCTGTGAATAGTCATATACAGTGACTTTAATGGGTCGTAAAAGGACCATAAATCTATTGCAGGGATGGCCACATCTGTGTTTTAGAAAAGCAGTGGGAGTTTTTTAGTTATTTTATTTTAAAAACTAACCCAAAATTATAGTCATTTTTCTATATTTCTTTATTTTAAGTTCTTACTTGCAGGTATTAGAATTAAATGTATCAGTGTTTTCCATCCTTTGTCTATATAGTTCAGTGTATATGTGGTTTTTCTCTAATAGTTTGTTGTTTTGAGTGTGCTTGAATAATACTCAGCTCAAAGTCAAGTCACCTATAACATCATGATGGACACTTGTTGACATATCCATTGTCCCATTAGACAGAGAACATCTCAGGAGCAAGGACACTGTAATATTCATTACTTTAACCTCCATGACTGTCAGAAAGAGCAGGTAACCAATAAATGTTTCTTAATATAAAAATGGAATAATCATGTGCCACTAAAGACATTTCAGTCAACAATGGACTGCATATGGGACCATGTTCCCATAAAATTATAAGAGAGCTGAAAAGTTCCTATTGCCTAGCAACATTGTAATGTAGTAATGCAAAGCATTGCCTTTTCTATGTTTAGATACACAAATACTTACAATTGTATTACAATTGCCTCAGTATTCAGTAAAGTAACATGCTGTACAAGTTTGCAGCCCAGGAGCCACATAACCTAGGTATGTAGTAGGTTATATAGGTTGTGATCATTTAGGTGCATGTAAGCATACTATATGATGTCAGCACAATAAGGAAATTGCCTAATGATGCATTTCTCAGAATGTATCCTTGTCATTAAGCAACACGTGACTGTAGTAAAATTTGACAGAAAAAAATAATGATTCTGTGGAAGTCTTCATAGTAATTTTTGAAGCAGAATAACTAAGAAAATAAGATCAGTTTATGTAAAGTTCAGGAAATCAATTTTTAAAGATAGGTTTTGTAGTAAGCATTTAAATCATCCACATTAACCCGAGAACTTTGCAACCTTTTCTGACCCTTTCTTATGGCGACCTTGCTCACTCACCCATCCAGTCCTGTTGTTCATGGTCTCAGCAATGCGTCAGCTATTGACCTGTTATTCCCAAATCAGTTCCATTTGTAGCCACTTTACTTATGTCGATAGAAACTAACCAATTAATATAGAAATGGGAAGGGTTAAAAGAAACCCATTTCCTCCACCTTCACATGAGTTCCCCATTGGATTAGCCTTCCAGTTCAAACAGAAGAAATAGCCTTATCTGGGCATCTGTGGAAGTGTTTTCAATGTCTTTGCAAGATCACTTGAAATATATTGATATTAAGTTAGTACGCTTTTGCTGTGCATAATTTGGAGAGCTCAGCAGATAATCGTGACGAGTAACACAGGACCAACTCTCCTCCAGTGAGAGCCTGGATCATGTCAGAAGGGCCCTAGGACAGTATGACCCCTTCTGGTCCTGTACCTAGTGTTTCTGCCCAGCTTCTAGCAGATACTTGTAGAGCTGCAGCCCTGTACCTGGAAGCAGTGCAGCCAAGCTGGTAGACAGTAAAAAACTTGTGGCAGCACTGAGAATGTGTCCCAGGCATGAAAACTTTGTCACTATAACCAGGTGATAATTTCTACTTGAAGTGATGCAGTTTATACCTCTTTTCCTAGAGTAATTATTTGATAGCACGTTGTTTTTCACTCTCAAAAGTGTTCTGATCTGCTGGATAAATTAGATGATCGCTCAAAATACAGGATTATATTTTCTGTCAGAAGGATATTTTGGGCTATTTGTAGAAAAATTCTAGAGGAAAGAGACTTACCACACCCCCCAGGTATAATCCAAAAATGTATAATTACCATCTCCTGTGCAGATGGTAAACTGGGTTTGGCCAATCACAGTTTTTTCCAGAGACTGCTGTTTTAAAGTAAACAATGGGATGAAAGTGACGCCCTGAGGAATCCTTTTGCAGCCAGAGAACTGGCTTTCCAAGGGCAGGGGTGCAAAGTGACATCATGGGATTGTGGCAACTGCAGCAGGCAAAGTTTCCTCACAAGCCGGTTCTGCACTGAAGGATTTAAACATATTCTTGCCAGCTTAGCCTCAGAGATGTTCTCCAGCCTTTCCAAACATTCTGTACACTATTCAATATGTTTTAATAAACTCCTGGGTATTTTTTTTCTGCTTAATTAGTCAGTCAATTTCTATTGCTTACAACTAAGGACCTTGACTAAAACATGGGTAAACTTGAAAATTTGAGTTCATAGAATATTTTTAACCTCAGGATCCACATGGAAAAGGAATGTTCTGCTGTTTTGAAGATTCTGTTCAAGTCTCTTTCAACGAACAATGTCTTATGTGAAAAAGACATTATGCGAAAATGTCTCATTGTTTTCAAACTTGACCTTGATTTTCCATGACATAGATTTTTCAAAACTATGGGTTATTCTTTTTAAAATGATGTTAAAGTCAAGTGACAAACTTTCTTCTCAGATGTCACATGGAAAAACTGGTGTTTGGATGTCAACTGTGGCATTTTTAATCCTATGTTTTTCTCACTGGCAGCCCTATGTTTTCAGAGAAGCTTTAGCACTCTGTAATGCCCACTGTGACAATCAACCAGATAGCCTCATTTTCGATAATGTAATCTGAAAAGTGTTTAATGAGCTTTCTTCCTGCTGCTGACTCACCCTCACTTGGATACACACATTATAGAACCTAAACAGCAGCAGGTCATCAAAGTGAGTTGAAATATGCTATCGTTTTCTTGATAATGGATTCTTTAAAGATCTCAGGTATCATTCAACTGCCGACAGGCTCGGACCCTTATAGGGTGGCGCAGTATGGCATTTTGGAAGTTTTCTTTTGTGTTCAAATCCAGAATTCCAGGTAGATCCTGGGTACTTAGTAGTTGTCAGTTTAAATGCATATAAAAATCTGCACACATTTGGACATAACTTCTCAAATGATTATTCCATTTTTGGTTAGGCAGTGACATTTTTCTTTGATTCTTATATGTAAGAGAACTTACCACAATGAATAATGAAATATTTGAAGACCAGTGAAATAGCTCACAGGAACTTGGTTGAATAGAACAGTGGGTTCTTCAGCAGCAGTGCAGAGCAGGGTCTGGGCCTCCTTCGAATGTGTGGACATGACCTGCATTGCTGTGACCCTGAGCTGCATCCTCATAACTGAACGGGGCTGTCAGTACCTCGGATAATCATATCTTGAGGACGTGTATGTATTCACAAGTGTATACACACAAGTGTACTTGTAGGTGTTGCTAGTTAATGAGTTATGAGTTCTTTTATATGTTTTCTGTGGCATAAGCAAAAACTAACAGAAGAGGAGGAGATTTGCCAAAGTTGGAAAGGAAGGGCTGTTCGTAGTTTCTATGATTGTGGTGAACATTTAAAGGTACTTACTTTTATCTGCATCTGACACCAGATAGCTTCTATTCCCTGTCCAGGCCTTGAGATAAACTGTGGTCAACGTGGGAAGGAATCTTCTATGGGCTCACAGAAAGTTGGCTAATTTTTTTCCCTCCTTTTTCCATTTCTTTGTTCTATCCATTAATTCATTAACAAGCAACACCTACAAGTACACTTGTATGTATACACTTGTGAATCCATACTAGTGGATAGTATTTAGTGAGCACTTCTTACGTCCCTGAGAATGTGCATTATTTAATGATGTAAGTACATCATTATAGTGATAACCTTATCAGGGAGACACTCATTTTAACAAACCTATTTTTTACAGAGGAGGACATTAGGGCTTGAGAAAGTTAATGGACTTCCCTATGGTTACCTATTTAGGAAATGGTGTAGCCACAGTTGAAGCCAGCAACCATTCAGCACCCAGCCCGATGATGAGACATTTAGTCTGTACTCAACGAATACTTAATGAACTCAGTGCCATGAATCATAAAGCCAGGGCACTGGAAGAAATCCCTTTCACCCGTCTTGGTTTAAGGACATAGCTACAGTGTCAAAGTCACAGAAAACAGTTCCTATTTCCTCTCATAGATGAAAGTATCTTTCCCTAATTATTTCTGAGCTACCTTGTGTAAAAGTTTTCTTTCAATTTCAGTTTGAAAAAGCACAAATTGAAAAGTTATTTTTATCTATATGAATAATTATATATTCACACACGAAAATACCTGGAACTCTTTTTTTAATAAAATGATGGATTTAATTTTATGAATTTATGAACTTAAACATTGTTTTTTTATTTTTTTTTTAAATAGAGACTGGATATCACTGTGTTGCAAAGCTGGGCTTGAACTTCTGAACTTAAGTTATCCTCCTGCCTCAGCTTCCCGAGTAGCTGAGTTTATTGACTTTTAAACTGCATTTTTGGAAAAATTTATAAAGAAAAGTTTTTTGAAAAGTTTTTTTTTCTTTTAGTGATTTTAGGATTTTATTAAAGGCAAAAAAAAATCATTCATTTCTTAATTTTTGATTTTAAGTCTACCTAACTGGATTTTAAAACTCTATTATATTGTTTTTGCTGCTATAATTGAGAGCTGTAGGAGCAAATGGCTTAAAGAATTAAACTTTCCTCCCATAAGACTTTCTTGCTGACTAGGGGATTTCAACTGTGAAAGAAAAACAGTTTCCCAATCCCAGAATTATGAGGCTGAAACTCCTTTCCTTCATAGTTACTTTTTTCTTTTCCCCTACAACTAGAAATGCCATAATAGAAGTCTTTCTGAAAGACAGCAATCCCTGGACACTCAGCTACTCTAGCTGTTGATTTTCTGCCTGCTTCCATGCTGAAATCGTATTTCTGTTTTTCTATTGGTTCACCTTTTTAAGAAATTATAAGGATAGATAAAGGCCAAAGAAAAGGGGAATTAACAGAGTGAATCTGAAGTTTGGAAAAATGTTTAGCTGAGGTTTGGAGATTTTTCCAGAACTGATATTTTTATAGTATACTAAGAAGGCTTTCCAGGTGAAATGAAGGCTCTGAAATAAGCCCCACCATGTCAGAGCTATTTTCAAAAATTTGCACTCTGTGGTCTCTGTGTCTTTCCATTCTCCTCCTTCTGGTTATTTCAAATGAAAGAAGACAAGGTACAGTAAATAGAAAACAGGATCCTGTTTTCCTACATGTTTTCTCCTAAGGCAGGGAAACACTCTTAAAAAGAATAATATGTTCAAATTAAATTCAGTATTTCCTGTTAATAATCAGCACTCTAATCATATTCTAAGAATGAAAGAGACATTACTGAACCTTTTACATCAACTCTAGAGATATACTTCTTGTAGTATGAACACTTGCTCTGGAATAAACAACAGAACACTTATTATGTATTGAAGTGCAGAGGACGCATAATTCATCCAGACTGTACTGTTCTCAATTAACAACTGAAAAGTTTCATCTTGAAGTCTATTTTTCTTTTTATCTGAATAGAATTTTTTTTTTTTTTCTGGTAAGAAAGTGTCTTTGCTAAAAACAAAACGCTTAAGCTTAAACCTTATTCTGAAAATAGTTTTCTATTTTTGTTTTACATGTGTGGGCATTGGTAAAGACATCATATCAATCTCCAATTTCACAGATCTTTCTGACAGAGAAGTCTTCCCTTAGAAGATCATTATTAATGGAATCCATAGAACATCATTTTTCGGAGACCGTGTTTATTTACTAATGATTATAATTGTTTTCAGAAGTTTCCATTACTTTTTATGGCCATTTGAGTATAAGTCTGCTGCTGCGTTAGGGGCTTCTAATTCAGAAGCAAAAATACCAAAGTTGGTTTAAGGAATTATGCCAGTATATGGCATTTTGTTCTTTTTAATCCAGTTAACAGGTAATGAAGAGAGAAAGCTGTTCTAATAGCTAATTTGCACCAGTGAAGCATATTCAGATGCTTTTTGCATGGTAAATTGGAACCCAACAAATTTCTGACTCGAAATACTGCAATGAGGAAACATGACCTGACGTAATTTGAGACAAATAATTTTCTCTGAATTAGCAGTCACTTGAGGGGAAAAGAGGTGAATATCATAATTTGGAGGGCTGGAAAGTATCCTTTGAATTGGATTTGATATGAGTGAAAAATACTGTTTAACACAAGGGAAAACAGGTTAAAACACAAAAGTTAGCACAGGAATCAGGTACCTTTGCTCCATGTTTCTTCCTGCTGCCCCATCCTCTCCCCGATTATTACACTTTTAAGTTATTGACCAGCCAGACAGCTAGACTGCTAGGCAAATGGCACGTTATGAATTTGTATGGATGATATAAATAGTATGGTCATTTTTATGATGATGAGGTGGATTATCACCTCCTGACGGTTACAGTGAGTATGTAGTCAAGTGAATATCCCTAATGAATACAGGCCTTCTATCAGTTCTAAGTGTCAGAACAGCCACTTTGTATTAGCACTTAACGGAAAGTTCTGGCACTAGAAATTTTTGCTGCACTGGAAAATGTTGCCATTGAGTGATGATGACATGTTCACTAATTTCAATTCCAGTTAATCCCTCTTTATACAGTAAATTTAAAATGGAAGTTATTGAGCTCTCCCAAAGGGGAAAAATATGTGCTAAATGCAATGAATACAGAGATGAATAAAATATAATTCTTCCTCTCTGATAATTATAAACAGGGAACACAAAGATAAGTTGTATAATATCAGAAATCCTCAAGACTGAATCTAAGATTCTGTGCGCATCATTGCCTTTGCATGATCACATTAGTGTGGTCCTGCACGTTTTAGATGTACCAACAACAGAATTGAAATAAGTGATAAATGTGATTTTAGCATGTGGGTCACCTTAATCACCTGTGAATCTCACACTTCTCCAGAACACCAAAGAAACAGTTAAGCTGGGCATAAAGGTTGGCTTCTAAATCCATGTAATTTGAAAGTGAAAATAGCAGATATAAACTTCTTACTGTCAATAAACTCTCTCTCAGGCAATTTATTCCAAAATAAAAACCCAATCTATGACGACACCATCAAATGACAACATGATGTAGTAGGAAGTCTGGGATGTATAATTGTCAGAGAGTTGGATCTGAGTCAGGGAAAAATAAAAGCAGTATAATTCCTTGTCCCTGCGTGTAAAACAATACTTGGAGTGAACATATTTCCATGCCCCTATATTAAAAAGTACTTAACTATTTAATCTGGGAAATACCTGCCTATGGAAGGTAACATGGTGAATCAATTTAAGTATCTTACACTGTGTTTCTGCTCTTTTAGAATATTTATAGCAGGATTTCTGGTGATACTAAATAAATACATAAATATCTTACTGCAACGAATAATTTACTTATTAAGAGTTAATTCCTAGCTTTATTGTGTATACCACCTTCTTTTTGGATTAATTGAACATTTCTTGTATCATTTGGTTTTACTTTCTTTTTATGGTTGCTCTATGTATCTTTGACTTACCATGGTATACTATCAATTAGTATTCTACCACTGCATGTAAAACAGAACCTTGCAACCTCTGTATTTTAATTGTCATACATTCCACTTATACATATTTTACAGACCTTAAAATATATTGTTATTTGACTTTAAATAGTCAACCGTCTTTGAAGAAACTTTAAGAAGAGAAAAAAATTACACATTTACCACTTGTATGTCTATTCCTTTGTATAGATCTAAGTTTCCATCTAGTGTCATTTTTCTTCAACAAAAGAGCTTCCTTTGACATTTTTTGTAGAGCAAGTATGCTAGCAATACATTATGTCAGTTTCTATTTGTCAAAACTATATTTACTTCACCTACATTTTTGAAGAGTGTTTTCTCTGCATGTAGAATCCTGGGATAACAGGGATGTCCCCCCACCGCCACCCCTCCATCTTTCAGTGTTTCAAAGTTGTTTAATCACATTCTGAATTGTACTGCTTTTGCTGAAAAGTCAGTAATAATTTTAATTTTTGTATATCTATACAAAATTGTCCTTTTTTCTGGCTTTTTAAAGATTTTTTTCTCATTAATTTTAAGCAAATTGATTATGATGTGCCTTGGTGTGCTTTAATTTTCTATTTTCTATTAAATTATTCTGTTTAATATTGTTTATAATTTTTGTGGATTGCTTTTTTAGCCTAACATGGAAAATCATCCTCCAACATTTCTTTAAATTTTTTTTTTTGCTCCCTTCCATTTATGGAAGTCTATTATATGCACATTTTATGTATTGATATTGCCCACGTACCGTTGAGATACGTATAACTTTGTCCAGATTTTTTCTCTTTGTTCTTCAGATCAAAATGTTTCTGTTTGGACGAACGGAGGCAGGATGGCGCACTTCCGGGTTCTTCATCACCAACTTTTCCCGCGCGCGAAAATGCAGCCGGCGCCAGGGAAGGTGCAGACCAACCGGGCATGTGCCAGGTGACATCAATCCGAAGAGACCAAGATTTACCTGGTCGCACCTACCGAACGCCCCCCGCAACACGCCGGTGCCCCGCCTATTCCCCTCCCACTCCTAGAAAAGCTGCTCCCGGCAGACGCCCTGCGCCAACTTCCGTAGTCCCCACTCCTGTTGGGACTGCAGGAACTTCGTCCCAGAGCTTCACGGGGTGACTCTCTTGGCCTCCTTTGCCAGAGGCTGACAGACCTCTCCCTACCCACCTTCTTCCCTGAAGCTAGGTGACCAAAAATAAATTTGCAGTTTTGCTCCTACCCTTGCCTACTCACTGGTTCTTTTGTGCCCGCTCTGGTGGTCTTAGAAAAACAAATCAGTTTCATTGCCTAAATTTTGCTTCTTTCTGGCATGCTCCTCAGAATTCTTCCAGCCTCTACCTACTGCCCAATTCCAGAGCCACTGTTCCATTTTTAGGTATTTGTTACAGCAGCACCCCAAGTATCTAGAGAAGTCTTTTATGCCTGCTTCACTGCCAGATGACTTGAATATGCTACTAGGAGATTTGGAATTCACCTTTCTCCAGGGTCATTACTGATTTTAAAGAGGTGAATTTACCTGTGCTAGGGTTTTCATACTGGGAGTGCTACCAGAACTACCACAGGATGAAAGTGGTGAGCCTACCACTGCAGAGAAGTTTTCTCAGTGCCATAATTTAGAGGAATTCTTCTCAAAATAAGGCCTACTCCTTTTTACTTACTGAAAACATTTGGATAATGCATAACAGCCAGCCCCATTGCAAAAAGATTACCAGGGATAAAACAACCTTTTCATGGGTCAAAATCATCTTCTGAAGAAAATGATTTATTAAAAGAAACGAACATTTTAAATCAAAGGGCATTGTCCTGTTTTGGATTAACAAAACAGGAAAAATAACCAAACCTAGTAAAATTATTTGAAATTTTCTTGTTTTTATCAGTTGAGTGCCTATAGATGCACATACAAAAACAACTGCCATTTTTGTATATAATAGTCTTCCAAAACAGAGATTTACATTAGGAGAGAATTAAACATCCAGGAGGGATGAACAGTATTTCATGTGTGCTATGTAGTGTTTTGCTTCATTGAGAGTCATTTTCAGGAATTATTTTTACTACTGCAGTCATTCTTCTTAAATTTATAATCATCTCAAAAAAGATGTCACAATAAACAGATAATCATGTGTGAGGTCAGTCATTTTGCATGATGTATGTAATCAAAAAGTTTGAAATGTCTGCTTAGTAATAAAGAATGTTTTCACTGAAAAACAATGTTTCATTGCCTATAAATTTACTAAACATTGTATCAAATATCTCGTTCAACCCATTTAATAAATTTTTACATTCAGACATTACCATTTTTAGCTTTAAAAGATCCATCTGATTCTTTTTATATTTTTTATTTCTCTTCTCATTGTGCTTGTGTTTCATTTAAATGCTTGAACAATTTATAATGACTGTTTTAAACTATCTGCAAATTTCATCATTTCTAGACATTTCTAAACAATGTCTATTCATATTTTTTTCAGATGATAATAATGGGTCACATTTTTCTGCATCTTTGCATATATACTAATATTTGATTGATTGCTGAATATTGTAAATATTAAATTGTTAACTGTCAAGATTATATTATTTTCCTTTAATGAGTGTTGCAATTTGTTCTTATAGGCAGTTATTTACATGCCAAATAGCTTGACATTTTTAAAAATTGATTTTAACTTTGTTTGGGTGAGTTTGGAACAGATTCGTCTAGCACTAGTTAATGCTTACTGCTAAGACCCTCCTGGGGTCTCTATTGAATGCTCTGGCTATTCAACGGAATCCTCTCTTGTTACCTGGAACTGCACCTTCCAGCCCTGTGCAGGCTCTAGTGATTTTTCAACTTATGTCATCCTGTACTTATTCTTTCCCTGGGAGTTGACAAAGATGTTCTCCTTGACCTAGCTTTAGTGAGATTCCTTTAAGTCCTCAAAACTCTGACCTTGGACTCTGTTTGTGGCCTACTTGGCCCGGTTTTAGCAAGAATCCTGCTGAGTCAGTTTAGAAAACTCCTCGACCTCAATATAAAATCAAATTCTTCATTCCCCACCCTCCATATCTTATCACCTGGCCTGCCTGCAGCAAGAATCTTGAGTTTTCTAGTTGACTACAGGAGCAGGGCAAATTTAGTACCAGTTACCTCATCATGGCTACATGCAGAAATTCAAAAGTTAATATTTTAAGAAATGTTCTTTCTCTTTTCACTAGAAAGTAAGTCTCACAGCAACAGAGATTACTTTTACTCTTATATCTCTAGTTCCTAAAGTAAGCGTCTGCTATACAACTGGTCCTCAAGAAATTATTGTTGAATAAATGGTGACAAGGCATCTAGTCAGGAGGCATGTGGGTGCACATGAAAGAAATTTCCGTGAATAATGGTTTACTCAATAGGTGCTTCAGCTCTGCACATTGCAAGTTTTGGGGAGGGCAGTTCCTGGCTCTGGCTCAACTGCGGTGCTTCCATGAGATACAGTCTCTGTCTTGCCACCCCATCCTTACAGGTTTTTATTTGCTCTTTAGGCTTCTAGCTACATGGTTAATGGAAATGTGTCTTCTTTGGTGGTATCTATAAAGCATGTGTTATCTGAGTATATTCAATTTTTTGATAGAGAACAAGAAAGGAAAATGGATGATGTAACTCATAAGTTGTATTAAGTATAGATTTTAAGCAAATGGCTTGTAAATCATAGGAAGATCATAAGATGTATAGATTATAAATTAGTAACCCATAAGACACATCAGATAGAGGACAAAGGGGATATTTATGTGTTGAGACAGAATAAAGAAGACTATTATCTACAGATAGCGACAGAAAAGCCACATAGACCTTAAATATGCACAAGGTTCAGATGATGTCACCCGTGGTTTGAAAGCTATGCCCTTCTACATCAGCCTCCCCTGGGTGACACCCATATGGCCCCACATATCTACCAGAGGCATGTATATGGGAGGCCTGCCTGCTCTTCAGGTAGCTGGGGAGTGATGTTGTGGTGAGGGGGACCACAGCATGACTACAACAGAGCAGCAAGTGTTGGCTTCAGGCACTGTCTGCCTGTGGACATCCCTGGCTCATCATCAGCTCTGGTGCTTGACACACTGGTTCAGCAAGAAGCCTGCTGTGGTGAAGAGGGGGCTGGGTGAGCAAGTGTCATAACATAGGACTCAGTGAGTCTTTCTTCCTCCTCCCTTCTCTTTCTCCTTGCTTCTCACTATAGGCTTTAGATGGACTCAAGTCTCTGAGGTTCAACGTCTTAGTTTGGTGTGTGACTCCATCTCTCCATGACCTCAGGGACAACCTTTCTGGCAGTGCAGTCAGGGGCTACTGTGTCATGCCAAGGTTTTCCCAGCTGGTATCACTACCTCCACGCTGCCAGTAGGAACACAGAGTGGGGGCAGTGCCGGGGACCAGGGCTTCATTGTCTTTTAATAAGCATTCTAAACTTTACAAAAAGCTTCCCAACAGACTGATAGTTCACCAGCTAGAATTATGTCACTGTGACACTTCTACCCTGCAAGGGAGGCTGAGGCAGAGAATTTTTAGATTCTGAAGGCTCTGCCATAGAGGAGACCAGAGAGAAAAGGCTGGGGATAAATATGGGAACAGGTAGCTAGCAGTCTCTGCCCCAGATATGATATTGAATCTGAGCCTCAGAATTCTTGTTAATAAAATATGTTCCTATGTCACTGGATTTTTGTGAGGATAAAATAAATGCTCTATGTGAGATGCCTTGCATAGTGTCTGACCCATCGAAGGGGTTCAGGCATTAGTTTTATTTACTCCATTCTGTCTTATTTTATTCTGTCTTTTCTGCAGAGCAAAGTAGGTGTCCTATCATTTTTCACTAAGTTAAACTCCTCATAATGACAAAATGCAATGTGGCTCCAATCCATCCTTCTCTCTCTGATCTCTGTCTTACCCTGACTTGCAGGGTAAACACTCCAGTGGCTGAACAGGCCCCATGCTGTGCCGTCTGTAGGGCTCTGCCAGTTCCTGGAGTGCTCATCCATCACACCCTCCTCCAGAACCAGCCCCCGGCCAGGCCCAGGGCCCTCAGCACATCACCAGTTTTTCTGTAGTCAGGATGACTTTCTCTATGGTCCCATAGATTCCCACTGTCGCTTTATTAAAGCACAGTCTGAAATTTTTCCAGCTAGCCTTATAGCTGTCAAACTTTCAAAAGTTAATTTCCTTGAGCAGCACAGTCTCCCAGCACAGAGCCCAGAAACACAATAGGAGCTCAGGGTATTTTTAATCCTGCCTGTGATGCAACTAGGGAGGGGCTTCAAAAGTGTACACATGACCTATCTAAATGTTTAACATCTCTGTGGCCTAAAGTCATTCTAAATATATACTTTTGAATGGTTAAAAGCTGTTTTCTCTAGAAGTCTCATTTTAGGCTGACAGGTGGAGCTCTGACCAAGATGCCCTTTAGGCCATGTCGGTTCCCCTCTGATGTGTGACAGTTCAATTGATTCCAACAGGGCAGGGATCCCCCAGGCAGTAGAGGGCAGCAGAGACAGCAGTTCTAGGAATGAATTCATTAAAAGCCCCTCGCCTTGGTTGAAAGGTACTCTTACTTGGCTCTTTGAGTTAGCAGAGGCTTTCTTCCACAAAATTGACTACATACCTGTATCTGGGAGGAAATCTACTAAGTCAGTACTTACTGGGAAATTTTCATGTGCCCTGCATCTGTGATTAAATGAAAACAGCAAGAAAATGTTGTATGGACTTACAGTGGATTTGTTATAAAAAAAGAAGCCCTCAATAACTCTTCTTTAAATTAAAAGTCTAAACATATGTAATATGACTGTACATACTATATCTTTTAGAAATAAAATGTTAACAATAATCTACAATTTTGTGGCCTTTGTTAAAGAAAAAAAATTAAAACATGCTATTTTACCATCTTAGAATTTTTTTTTTTCAAATAGTAAGAAAGACTTTTCTCCATGATGGTATTAAACTCATTAAAAGAGGCATAACTATTTTTTTTGAAAATCTTAGTCTAAGAATTCATTCATTATAAAAATATATAACTTGACAAGAAATGTTTTCAAAAGGAGAGCTCCTTTGTATTTAATTGAAAGGTTTGCTAAACACTTCCTATATTTCATTTCTATTTTGAAAGAACTAATATGCTTTAAACAACAAAATAAGCATTTCAAAATAGTTAAAACACATCAATTCTCAAAAAACCTATACTGAAAAGGATTTTACTTTGATAAGAGACATCAGAGGTAGTTTTTTTCTAGTTGCTGTCTCATAATAGAGCATTTCTAGACTTCTAAGATATTTAGACTATGAGCTTTTATGTTCTTCACAGATTTCAGAGAAAATTGTAGGAGTTTAATGTATAGAGTTTTTCTTATTTCCACTAGATCTGATAGTAAAGGACATGTTTACAAATAATAATGATTCTTTGTAACATTATAAAGTCATATAAACAATAATGGAAAAAAAAAAAGGAAGAGTGACCAGAAATAACTGCTTAATTTTTATTTGGATCTATAGAGAATTTATTTTAAGAAGGTGCCTTGAATATTGACAATCAAATTTTAGGAACTAATAATTTCTAATTTACTTATTTGTGCAGGGATTCGGTTCAATGAATAGCTTATTTATATAGATTCATTTTTTGAAACAGAGTCTCTCTCTGAGACCCAGGCTGGAGTTCAGTGGCATGATCTTGGCTCACTGCAACCTCTGCCTCCTGGGTTCAAGCGATTCCTGTACCTCAGCCTCCCGAGTAGGTGGGATTACAGGCATGTGCCACCATGCCTGGCTGATTTTTGTATTTTTAGTAGAGGCGAGGTCTCACCATGTTTGCCAGGCTGTTCTCAAGCTCTTGATCTCAGGTGATCTACCTACCTCGGCCTCCCAAAGTGCTAGGACTATAGACGTGAGTCACCACGACTGGCCAAAATATTGAATATGGGCAAGATTATAGGTGATGGAAAAAATATTTGATATAACAAGGAAAAGCAATCATCATGGTCCTATAGTAATGTCTGAGTACACCCCAGGTCCACCCCACTTCTGGGGAATCAGGATGCAGTCCAATTTCACTGATAGAAGAGTGGATATTTAGAGAGGTGAGGATTTTCTCTAATACATTGCACTATAATCAGAAAACAAAGGGTAGAGAACATGGAGGAAGGAAGGAAAAAAGGAAGGAAGGGAGGGAGGGAGGGAGGAACAGAGGGCAGGCAGGCAGGCCAAGATTTCATCCACTCCCAAAGATAAAGAAATTTTTATTTTTCACAGTATTTCTAAGGTGCCAATTTAAAATATTGTTTTTAGATCACCTGTAAGTTAGAGGTAGCTGAGATTGTGTTAGATCTGTTTATAGATCGAATGCAGAATGTCTTTTCTATTCCTGTTATTTTTGGACATTACCCTGTACTTAACAGGGTAGGGGTAGCATTGAAAAGAATAGTCATTCTCTTTAAAAAGATTTCAGGCATCCCTCCCATCCTTTCCTCCCCACCTCCTCCTCCTTCTCATCCTCTTTTTCTCTTCTCTCCCTCTCTCTCTTTTTCTCCCAGTGAAGGCTACTGCAGTGGCATGTGAAAATCAAATCTTTCAAGCAAGTTTGAGAAATAAGAGCAGACTGGTGACAAAAAGGATATCAAAACACCTAGGAAAGAGTTAGAAAAATAGAATTGCTGATAAACTCCTCTATCATCCTGCAACCTTAGAAGCCTGTTTGATCTCTGATTTCATAAAACAAATTGCTACATTTTGCTTTGCAAACTCATCCTACATCAGAAGGTAAAAAACAAGTCATACTTCAGATTGCATTGTATGTATTTCAGTTTAAGAAATTGAAAATAGTTTCATTAAATGAATGACTTGTATAATGAAAAGTATTAATAGTCCCGCTGAGAACACTCTTTTGATCTGGAAATTCTTGCTCTTTTGTTTATCTCTATCCAGCAAGACAAAGACATACAGGATTAATGACTAGAATCTGAATAATTATTAACTGAGCTTGCCAGTACCCCCGTTCACCTTCATGCAGAATTCGAGGTGACCTCATTTTGAAATGCAGGGATGAACTCTTTGATCATGCATCTCTCCCTTTATGACTCATGCTTTCAGTGCATTCATAAGATGATTTATAAGTAAGGGAATGTATGTGTGCAAGGAATTAACCCCTTCGTATTTTGCATTTCTTTTGTCTTTGAAATAGTCTCCTTCAGAATTGTCAGTGTGGAGCCCTCCTGTCTTCCAGACAAACAGATGAGGTCCAGATTGCCACAGAGAGTTGAGAACAGCTCTGCCCCTCCAAGATTTAAGAAGGCAGAAAGTAGCTGGGCACTGAGCAAGGCCAGGATTTTCTCACTGGCCCAGAGGCTTGGAATGGGCAGGTTCTCGTGATGTATTCTCCACTTTCAGATGTGGGGTTGGGGGAATGGCCTGAGCCTGGGTTTCTTTCTTCTCAGCCTGCTCCCTCTGGCCTCACCTGTGGGCTGAGAGGCCCTCAGAGTTTGTTCAAGAACCAGCAGGGAGGCCTTTGGAGTGCAGCACTCTGGGACTAAGAAGCAGGAGGAAGCCTGGCAAGGCAGGATGCCAGTCCTGGAGAATGAAAACTCCTGGCCTCCTCACTCCCAAGATTCCTTAAAGACTGCCAACTGGGCACGATCTTCCTGCTGTCCCGGAGAGAATAACTAGCAATTTAAAGACCAATTAGACCCCAAGAATCCTTAGTCCTTGACCTATTACTAGGTCATAGAAGAAAATAGCAGTGATGAGATAGAAATGTCAGTGGCATTAGAAATGCCAGGCCAGATGTGCTGAAGAAACTGCTTGATGGTGGCTGAAATCCATGCCCAGCATCTACTGGTACCTCTCGCTGATTTAAACTGGAGGAAATTTGATGCCAAAATCACATTCACCTGATCTCCTTGATCTCCAAGAAATACATTTCAGTTGATATAAACATTAGCTGTGCATATGTTTCTTACTTTTTTTTTTCTGAAGAGTAGTGTCTAAATCAATATAGTTTAGAAATTAAGGTCCTATGGTATATCCCCACCAAAGAACTACAAGGGAACAAGGCAAAGGTAGATAAAAATGTGCCTGTCATGATGGCCTTCTGGTGGTGCAGGTGAGCCTGCCTCCTGAGCAAGCATTCATGCTGGTTTCTGTCTGGGAAAACATGAGCTGGAAGGGACATTTGACCTTTAGTATAGGAGAAGCCTGTTGCAGAGACAACAGGAATGCAAGCTAGTCATTCATCCATGAAACCCACCCATGCAAATTCTGAAGTCTAGGGAAGGCCTCAGAAAGAGGTGTCCAGGGGTGGGCATGGCAGTGCATTTGGCTGAGCTGGGTATAACCAGGGGAGGGGGATGGCTTGGGCTGTGGCTCACAGCCCTTTTGAGAGACAGAGCCACATAGCGAGCTCTGCACCAGAGACGGTGACTGGAGAGAGGACAGATGTCCTTGGTGTGGACATTCCATCTTCCTGTGGTTCCTTGGGTTTTGTTTGGTTCTCTATCTCCAAAACTATTTAACTTTTAAAGTATTGATGAAATCATTTATCTAGTCATTCATGGAAGGCTATCTTTCATATCTATGTTCAAGATGGGCTGGCATTTTTGGTTTTGAGCTACTTTTTGCTAAATTGTGAAATCATGATTGGAAAGCTTTGTGAGATCACAGGACACTTTTCAACTAATTCTAAAATTTGATAATCTATAAAATAAGAGTGTGTTATACAGGAATAGGCATTTTCCAGAGAGTTTGAAAGTACTTGAGTAAATTTATCCAGATCCAAAAAAGCAAATCACAGCAAACAAGGAAAGTGACCACTGGTCTTTCTTTTTGTATATTTTGCATATCTGGATTTATTTCTTTTGAAATATTGTGATTTAACTACAGATAACTAAGACCAGATGGCTGCTATAATTTGTGAATTGACTTAAACTTCAAAGTAGGTAACACTAAAAACTCTGATTGTCAAAGTCTCTCAGCAAGTTTTGTCCTGTATTTGGAGAAAGTAAAAGGATGTTAAATGTAATACAAAGATGCCCCAAGAAATCAAAAAAATAAAAATTAGAAATTTCAGGACTCTGATTGAAATACATGTAAAAGTATTTTCTGATTATGTAAGTAACATATAGTCATCATATTAAAGATACAAAAACTATACAGAAAAAAATAAAATAAAACATGCAGACTAACCATCATTTTATCTCTCCAGTGAAAATGATTACTTATATTTTAAAGTATGTCTGTCCTTTTTACAAACATACAATAAATTGCTAATGCTGATACAGTTTAAAAAAGGATAAATATGTGAGGTAATGCATGTTAATTAGCTCAATTTAGCTATTCCACATGTATATATACATATTTTTAACATCAAGTTGTACACAATAAATATGTATAATTTTTATTTAGCAATTTAAAAATTCATTAATTTGAAAATATTCCCTTGCAGAATATGAAAACTATAATAAAGAAAAACAAAAATCATTTTAAATTTTCTACACCAGAGATAATTCCTTGTATTTTAGATATTATTTGTAGGCTTTCTGTATTTTTGTCTGCATAGGGCAGGGATTGACATACTTTTTCTATAAAGGGCCAGATACTAAATATTTTAGGCTTTCAGACAGACTTTCTGTGTCAACTGGAAAATCATGAGATCTATACATTTAGAAAGGAGACTTTATTTCTTATAAAGGGTTACAGCCTGCAAGGTGGCAACCCCACAGGCTGAGAAAAGCACTCTAAGGCAGAGCCTGAAAGACAGGCACATCTAGGGAGGAAATTGTCCCATAGAAAGGACAATTGCTGAATTGTCCCATAGAAAGCTTACATTCTACCCAAGTCTATGAGAGTGACTGCTTCTTCACATGTTCACCACCTCCTGAATCCATCATCATTTATTTTTTTGTTTAGTTTGTGTTCTCCATCAATGATATTAATTTTTTTGTGCTTATCGGCTATTTAATTTCTTCTTTGGTGAATTTTCTCTCTCTTTTTTTTTTTTTATAATTGTTCTTATTGGTAGTGTTCATTTTTTCCTATTGATTGATGGGAGATTTTATACATATTGAGACTAAAATTTCCTTGACAAGTGCGTGGTAAATGCTCCTTTTGTTTGTTGTTTCCTTTACATATAATTGATGGGCTTTTATTTTAATTTAAAAAACTGGTTTTAAAGTTTCCAGTAAATAGCATTTTACAATTTTGCATTTTTCCTTATTCAACAAAAGAACTTTCTTAACTGTGTCTTCAAGGCTATGTTAATTTTTAAAAAAATTTTACTCCACCTGAAATTTAAAATTAAATTAGGAATTAATTATATGTATTGTTTTCAAATAGCTATTTGTTTAAGAACTATTTTGTGTGAAACACCATCTTAATTACACACTCAATTCTTCTAAATACTAGAGTGTGTTTTGATTATTTTATCCTGTTGCATTAATCTTGGTGCCAACTATTCTACCAGCACGATGGAATTTCAATTAAAATAATATTATGATGGCTTTTAATATATAGGAGTGTAAATCCTCTTTTTTATTTTTTGACATTTTCCTAATTTGTGTTACAAATTAAATTTAGGATAGTTTTAAAATTTCTTTTTTTTTTTTTTTTTTTGAGACGGAGTCTCGCTCTGTCGCCCAGGCTGGAGTGCAGTGGCCGGATCTCAGCTCACTGCAAGCTCCGCCTCCCAGGTTTACGCCATTCTCCTGCCTCAGCCTCCCGAGTAGCTGGGACTACAGGCGCCCGCCACCTCGCCCGGCTAGTTTTTTGTATTTTTTAGTAGAGACGGGGTTTCACCGTGTTAGCCAGGATGGTCTCGATCTCCTGACCTCGTGATCCGCCCGTCTCGGCCTCCCAAAGTGCTGGGATTACAGGCTTGAGCCACCGCGCCCGGCCAGTTTTAAAATTTCTTGTCCTGCTGTATTTCTATTAGATCTGCAATAATCTTGTAAATTGATTTAGAGAGAGTACTATCCTTACGATACAGTTTGTTTCCATTCAGCAGTATGATCTGTTTATTTGTTCAAGTATTCTTTTGTCTCTTTGTAATTTGTTTTCTTTTTGGGGTTCTGTATATTTATTTCTAAGTGTACTTTAATTCCTTGGGGCTATTATGAATTGGTCTTTTTTTTTTTTTTTTTTTTTTTCCATTATACATTTCTAATTTGAATCTCCACATACCTACTCACCCAAGCCTGGGGCCCAAGAATAATTCTAAACTCTTTCCTATCTACCCAGTCCTCATGTTCTGCAGACTCTGCTCCCTCCTCTCCTCTCCACCCCACTGCCACTGACTTCATTCAAGCTCTGAACATCTGCTGACTGGACGATTCCACATTCTTTCACATTGGTCTCCCTAGATCCAAAGTAATTTCACTCTACCTTACACTTCAACAATGAGTGATTTTTCTACAATTCAAATGTTATCATACATCTCTTCAAACTCTTCACCGTTTCTCCATTGACTATTACCAGTTTTTTAGGCATAGATGATCTGACGGTCAGGTCCTTGTCTCCATCATCTCCCAACCCAGTCTCACTTACCACTTAGCTCCAGTTTCCAGACTGCTCAGTTTCATTTACACACCAGTAGTGCGGCCTCCAGACTTCACATGCACCCTGTCCTCAGCCAGCATGTCATCCCCATTACTGCTGTCCACCTGGAAAACACCCGCCTTCTCATCTTTTAAGTCTCAAATCAACAGTGCCTCCTCAACAAAGATATTCCTATGTTTCTCTTCCTACTCGCAGAGTAACCCACATGTCCTACCTTTTGGCTCCCATATCCCTGTGCATATTTCTGTCACAGCACCTGTTACACGACAGTACACTGTTCCCTGCATATCTGCTTTCCCTTACCAGACCGAACATCATACTCTTCACATAATTGATGGTGGCTGCAATAGGCAACTTTCAGATTTTAATGGTTTAACACAATGAATGTCTGTGATTCTCCACAACAGCTTGAGTCCAAGTGGTGATTTAAAAACTCAACTTCCCTCTGCTTCATGATGCTGCCATTTTAGATATATGGGCTGCCCAAGTTCCACAGAGAGGAAAGAGAGGCTATGAGGGCCTCACAGCTGTGCCTATGGACAAGCCTTGACATCCTTCTGTCCAGATTTCATTGACCAAATCTCTTAACAGGTGCTTGCCAGACATCATGGAAAGCTGGAAAGGGGGTCCTCCTTTCTGCCTAGGAAAAGGAAATGGAAGTATTAAGCAGCAAGCCAGTGTCTGCCATAACTATCCAGGAGAAAGAAATCTATCCTATCTGTTAGTTTTAGTATTCCCAGCATCTGCTTTAGTACTTGACATTCAGATAGTGGGACTGGCTGAGGTCCTGTGGACAGGAAATGAAAACACATACCCAAAATAGGTACCTATTTTTATCAAAAACGAATTGTTGCCCATTCAAGAATGGGTGTAGAGCTGGCTCTTTCACCACCATTTGTTGGAGTTTGGGTTTTCAGGCTTGTTCTGGGATATAGAGTTGTTTTCAGGCTACCTTGTTGCCATTTGAGAGTCCAGCAAATCTTTCTTCCAGGACCCAAATATCCTGGAGGAACTTAGAGCTTTGACCAGACCGTCAACGGAGCCACTGTAAAAGCTTAACTCAACCTTGATCCCAGAGGTTTCTCCGATGCCCACTGAAGAAAAGTCCCAGGAAATCCAGAGGCCTCTCATCCCATCTGCTCAGAAACATTAATAAAGAATCTTAGTAAACTGATTCTCAACCCTAGTATAAAATTCTTTTTCCCATTACCGGAAGATCTACGCCAGCAACAGGACCGAAGAGCAAAGATCTTCAGGAGATCAGAGATGGCTTGCCTTACAAGAGGGGAGGAGTAAGGACATTTTATTTGTGAGGAACGAAAGGATGGTAAAACTGAGATACCTTTTACTCAACAGATTTTTTTTGGCTTGAAAGAGAATTAAGAGACACTGGGCTCAAAGGAGTTCAGAATGAATCAAGAAATGAACCATTCAAATGTGGCTGTAGTTATTGCGTTTATTGTAGACAGGATCCTTCTGGGAATGCTAGAATGGGGAATTATGACACAGAGCTGATTCAGCTATAAACCTTATCCTTGTACTTTTCTTTTTTTTACCAGTAATTTTATGCAGCAGGTTGAGAAAGCTGCTCCATGCTAGAATAAACTGTATACCAATAATTTTGATAACCCATGATGAGTTCTGCCTTGTCTTTTGTTTTTATTGTCTTCTTCTTTCCTTCTTTGTAAGTAAGGAAGCTTCCTTCGATACCAGTAATTTTAAAGGAATCTGTGTAGTTTGAACGTATTTGAATGACTCTAATATACTTTAGCTCTACTTTTTTATTTGACCCAAAGAAGCACCAATAGATCTTAAGTATTTCCATGTGTTTTAGAAACCTGAAGTCACTGAGATGAAATATACGGAACATAAAGAGTATTGAGACAGTAGTAATTGTAGAGGACATGGCTGGTGGGGACACAGGGAAGCTCATGCAAGGAATGCAGAGCTCTTTATACCCAATATAAAGAATTTGAGGCAAGGTAACTTGTAGGGGAAAGATTATAAAGGAGACATTAGGTAGTTTGACTAAAGCATAAAAATTTGATAACTAAATTTTATGGTTTTCAAAAATTTGAATTACAATAAAAGACAATTATTATGTCCTATTTTAATTTTCAGCAACGAATAAATGCATGTATGGAGAAACTTATTAAAAATGACACATTTGAGTTCCTTTAACAAGAAGAGTAAGTGGGGTTCATTGTAGTCTATTTGCTACCAAATAGCTTTTCATCTCTTTGTGGGATGGCACCACACTGAGGGCTTGTGCACTCTGTCCTTATGACAGAGTGCAGGTGGCTCACCTGACTTTCTGACTAGTGTCAGATCGAGCTCATGATGGACATTTCTGGTTGTATGGTCACTTGATAATCCATGATCACCAGAGCCCAGTGGCGTGCCTGTAGTTGTGTTTCAAAAGTTGTTGAATTGCAGATGCAAATGACGTGGCTATGTTACCGAGTCCAAGGAGGTTTATGTCTTTATTTTCCTTTTGGGGTCTGCCATAAACCCCACAACCATCTTTTCCTATCACCTATACCTATAGCATCTCAGTTTCCCAGGTCCTACAGCCCAAGCAACAGGGCCTCTTGCATAGCTTAGGTGCATTACAGAGAGCTCTCCTATAATGGGTCCCATGTATATCTGGCAGCCTTTCATAGCACTTGATGCATGGTCTGGAGAAATAGTCCCAGGTATGGCATGTATGCCAATGGAGCCTAATAGGAGTTGTGTTTCCTTCTTTGAAGTTGGAGGTGTGAGGCATAATATTTCTTTTTACTTGGGTAGAGGTGTTCTGGCAAACATGAACCACTAAATCTCCAAAATATTATAATGTAGCCAGCCCTAAGTCATTGTAGGCTTTATATCCTACATGTTTCTGACTAAGACCTCCATAAACCTTGCTGCTACCTGCTCCCCTAGTCCAATAAGCATAAAGTCAAAGATATAATGGATGAGTATGATCGTCTTTAGGGTGTCCAGATGGACCAAAACTCATTAGCCTATACAACAGAGACTGAGAGATTGAAATGAAACCCTAGGCCATGTACATGATCTTCTTATACTAAAGTGAAATTTTAAGCACAAAATTCAGGATGGTGTTGATTCTCAGATGGGGACAGGAAAAGATATGGCTGCAGAATACACAGCTTCAGGTGCACTGTGTTCTTCTGTTCCTCTAGGCTAGTTCTGAGAATATGGCTGTTTATTACATTATTCTTAAACCCTGTAGCATGTGTGAAATGTTTTATGAAAAAATTTTAAAGCACTAAAAATGAATTTAATTTTAAAAAGAAAGTGACAGGTAAGAGAAAGAGGGGTAGCCAGAGAAATGTCTAGGTTGAGGCAAGGAACTCTCTTTATGATGAAAGAAATGACCACATTATAGGATACATGGGGAGGACACAAAACATAAAAGATGTTAGAAGGGACTTCATCCAGGTTAGGAACAGTAGATGAGTCAAATCTGAATCAAGAAAAAGATAAGAAAAGATGCAAATATAGCTGATTTTGTCCATGTGAAGGACAGGAGATTGAGAAACAGGAATTCATGCCTAATGGCTTCATGTTTCTCTGTGAGTAAGGACAAGGTCATCTTCTGAAAGTAGTGAGAGAGTAGCAATTGCAGAGGACTTGGCTGGTGGAGACACAGGGAAGCTCATGCAAAGAATGTGGAGCTCAACCAGGAGCCCTGCTGAGTTCCTGCAGTCATGGCCATCCTGTACTCCTCCAGCAGCATTCAGAAGCCCAGGGTGGTAATGGTGGAGAAAATCAATGATTAGGTAAATCCAAGATTGGAGAGTTTCAGGGAAGATGTGGTGGAAAGACAAGGAAGTAAGGATATTGACAATGCAAGCAGCTTGGTGTTTGGGAAAAGGCTGGACAGAAGAGGAAAGGAAATCAGGAAGATACAATGTATTGAGGTGATAAGGGAAGAAAAGTAGGTAAAAGGAAGCCAGGGTGGAAGGCAAAATTGAGCAGTAATGTAAAAGCACAAGGCCTAGCCCATGTCGGCCATAAGGTGGCACCATTAGCCCAGTGTGGCAGGCAAACCTCTTCATGGCTGGTAGGTGCAGTGAGGGCAGAACCCTGCAGCTGTGTCCCCAAAGTATAGCCTAGCATCTGCTACTGTGGACAAAGGAAGCCAGGGATCTAGAAGAGTCTAGATAATAATATTCAGTGACTGGTATATACAATGTAAAATAACAGAGATGGAGCAATTTGGTGAAAGAAGATGCAGGCAGTGACCATGGCAAAGGACGAGTAGAGGGCAGCGTGAGAAAGCAGCACGCTTGAGCTGCAGATGTGAAGTGACTTTGGACAGATTTTCCAAACACTGAACTCATTACCAGAAAAATGGTCAAGTATCTCACTGCAAAGGCTACCCCACAGAATGTACACAACTTTTCTAGACGGTCCTTGTGTGGTGCTCTTGCTAACCAGAGAATCAAGCTGCCTGAAGATTTTGTCCTGACAGCTGTATTTTATTTTATTTTATTTTATTTTATTTTATTTTATTTTATTTTATTTTGAGACAGAGTCTCACTCTGTCTCCCAAGCTGGGGTGCAGTGGTTCAATCTCAGCACTCTGTAACCTCTGCCTCCCAGGTTCTAGCGATTCTCCTGCCTCAGCCTCCCAAGTAGCTGGGATTAAAAGTGAATGCCACCATGCTCGGCTAGTTTTTGTATTTTCAGTAGAGATGGGGTTTCACCATGTTGGCCAGACTGGTCTTGAACTCCTGACCTCAAGTGATCCATCCACCTCAGCCTCTCAAAGTGCTGGGATTATAGGTGTGAGCCACCATGCCCAGTCCGGACAACTGTATTTTTAAATGTTCATTCCAGATTTTTGTTAAAAGCACTTTTGTCAAGGTGACAGTGTGTCTGTAAAGATGTTCTAGTCATTGTGATAGGTACAGAATCATCTTCTTGATACCCCCAAGATAAACATGAATATATAGAATCCCAGACTTACTTGTGAAGTTCATTGTTAATGTGCCTATTTAGTCTTGTCATGCACATAAAGCAAACCTGAACAGTCAGTAGGCCTTTCAATGCAGAAGAAATCAAAACCACGGGCAATATAATTTAGCTAACTATGCAACATAAGGCCCTTCCCCTTGCTTTAATTTTTCTAAATAGCTTGAAAGTAGTTGTTTCCTCGCTAATTTACTTACCTATCAAAAGTTATATATACAGATTATTATTTTATTTTCCAGCACACATTTATGAAGCACCTTCTATGTGCAAAGCTCTGTGCTGGGGGCTGTTGAAGACAATGATTATCAGCTCATGTGCTTCTGCCTCAAGGAATGCAAGGGTTTAAAGAGAAATGAAATATGTGCACAAAGAGCTATATAACAAGTCAGAGTGCAGTAAGGGCTCTAAGAATGCTGTCAATTTAAATTCCTCCTCCAAACTTCAAAGATAACACTCAGTGGAATCAATATAGCACTCATATGTTGTTGGTGGCATTACAAATGATGCATACTTTTTTGGAAGAACTAATTTGGCAACATATATCAAAGGAAGTAGAAGTGTTTTACGTTCCAACACTGTCCTCATGGGCTAGCCTGAAGGCCCAAGTCATGCTGGAATGGATCCTGGAAGGATCCAGGCAGAAAACCGAGTCTGAGACCCTGGGGAAATTCACCTTCATGAGAAATACCATCACAGGGCTCGCAAGCATGAAGAGAGGTATGATAAACCCCGTGAAGTGAGATGTTAGTGAAGGAATCAGGTGATGGCACTCACTGTAAAATCTTTTGACATTGATATGTGTTTTTGAAAGTTTCAGAGTAAGACGTAGGAGGAAAAAAGCTATCCAAATACGATCTTCCTGATGCTAGTGTTGAAAAAGAAAAATTGAGAGGACTCCGTGGGAGAGATCGATTAGGGACCTAGAAAGCAGTAGTGGCCCTTTCAGAACCAGAAGTAGGGCAGCCAGGCAAGCATTGGCCAGCAGCCGGCACGCTGCACCTGCTCCTCCTAAACCCTACGATGGCCTGACATGCCAGATCTATTTCCATTGGCCAGGATACAATGGGAGAAACATCTTATTGTTATACTACTCCACTCAACTTTAAGGAACCAGTAAAAATATATCATATAAAAAAGCCTTATTTTAAAAAAAAGTTTCATTATTTCAAAAATGATAACTACTGCATATTATACTATGTTGAAAAACAAAAAAGGAAAGAAATGCAGACCCCAGCATGGTGTGTGCACTATGTACATAACCATGGAAAAGAACATTTAGAGAATGACTGCAAGAGAAAAGACAGCAAATATTATGTTTGGGTGAAGGTATTACGGGTAAGTTCTCTATTCCTTATTTTCTAAATTTTATGTAATATTATTACGGCAATTATACTTTTACAATGAATATCAATAAATGGAAAAAAAATTACTGCTTTCCCTGAAGATACAAACATATTTTATTGGAGCACAAGAGAAAATTCATTATTTTCATTTAAGTCAGGTAAGTGTGATGAGCAAGCACAAGCAAGTTGTGGGACTTTTCAAACAACCTAGACCTGTTCAGAGATTGGATAAACCCAGCTTGGGGCATACCTGGTCTCCCTCATGAGAAGTCTCGTCTGTGAGCCAACACAACCAATGGGAGTAACAACCATTCTGCAGAAAATGGGGCCAAATTCCAGACTGGGGAGTCAAAAGGCTCCATGAAAGGGCATTTGATCTGTACCTTGAAGGAAGAACAGAATGTCAGGAGGCATTAGAAATTCAACGTGAAAAGTGCAGTCTCTCTACATAACAGACAAGAATTTCAACTACTGCAAAGGCAGAAAGTATCCCATTTGCATGGAGATCTGGAGTGAGATATGGGCCAGTAAGATGGGAGGCAGGTGGAGCCAGATCAATTGTCCTGCAGTTGGAGGAGGGGACACCTGTGAGTGACATATGTCAAGAGCAATAAAATGGGAAAATCCTAATGGCTCCACGTGATGAAACTTGTCAAATTTTCTAGAAGTGCCACCCCACCCCCAGGACCTTGCGGTGGCTTCTATCCTGGTGACTGGACTTCGGGTTCTCATTTCAGAGGGAAGGCAGCCTTTCTGGTAGCTTGGAGGCCCCTTGATATGATCTTCCACAGCTGCCATTTACAAATAAATTTCAGACATTCCCTGAGTCAAGTACAGAAGCTTCAAAATATTTACAGCCAGTGGGTGTTTATACTGAAGTATTTTAATCTCCTTAAATGAGCATAGCAAATAAAAAACAAACCAGGACAGCTACACATTGAATGAGGCAGGGGAGAATAGAAGAGTCATTAAATACAGACAGACCTCTATGTGTTAGCAATGAGTAGATATAGTAACACATTTTTAAAATGTGAAATTATACTTGCTTTCTTTGAAAAAATTATCTTGATTTGAAAAAAAATTCTTATTTTGACACTAGCGGGAAAGAAATCATCTGATCAATTAGAGGTGACCTGAAAGTGTGACACTTCTTTTTCCACATCTCTGCCTCTGTCTCACTCATATAGAGACTTGCATAATGGAAACCAGGAGGTTTGGCCTTTCATGAAAATCAGTCATCACTTATCTGAGACCTCCTTGTTTCCTTATTTTCCTCTATTCCTTCCTTGTCTCCTGTCGTTGCCCTCAGCTCGCTCCCTTCTACCTCTATTGAACATAAAATATGCCAAGTACATGCTCTTACTCTTCATTGCCTTACAGTCTGGGCAGAGAGGCCAACAGGTCAACAAGTTACTACAGTAAATGCAATTAAGTGCAACAGTAATGGAGTGTTAATAACAAGTTATGAGAGCAACCGAACACACAGCTATGAGGAGTGGGGTGGGTATTCTGGAAAAGCCTCCAAGGGATGGTATCTGACCTGAGAGAAGAAGAGCAGGTGGGAGTGAAGCAGGGCCAGCCGCTGGGACAGGCGTCCTGGAACTACTGCGGCAGGCATCCTGGAACCTCTTTGAGTTGTTTACACACATTTCTAGCCCAGGACACCTGCAAGCCACCTAAAGCTAAGGTTTTGCTTTCTGAACCAAGTATCTTCTACCTTCTTTCTTCAACAACATGCTCTCTCTCTACTTTCACAAACAAATTCAAACCTAAGACTGTCATTCCAGAATACTACTGGCAATTAACCACCAAGTTTGCCTTACCAATTTTCTCTTATTCATATTGACTGTGTCTCCATTACACACACAAAAAAAGCCTGGAGAGCAATTGCCCTTTACAATAGAAGTAATGCCATTTTCATGTTTCCCTCCAACCAGGATCTCTAGAGAAAGTTCAGGTTTGCCAAGATGTCTGGAAAAGAGCACCCAGAGTGAGCCAAATTTTGACTATTGTCTTCAGAAAATTATGGACAATGTTTACTGCTCAATGACCTAGCAAAATGCCCAAATACAATGCCTATTTTGAAACCATAAAATATCCTGTAACACCAAAATGCTTGGTAAGCCTGTTTTCAATGAAAGGATAAAACTTAGCTATTTGTCAAATAAGTTCTTTGAAGCCACAAGAAAATTTTGCTTATTATTTTAGAAATTTCTAGAGTTGGTGATAATCTGACTTGTAAAGTCATTTCTCAGTGTATTTCACCTAATGGAAATATAAATGCTTTGATGACTGAGTACTTTGACCAGGAGAATCTGATATAATTACAAACCCACTTGTTCTTTGACATCAGATGTTGTTACAACAAGAAAAGTCTCTGCCTCAGAGACTTTCGAAATATTATAATTTTATTGAGGCTTATTCCCTGCAAGGTTCAAAGATAAGTCCTTTCCATACTTTATTTTAGTTAATCCTAATAGCAATTTACAAGATGCATAATATTGTTTTACGGATTAGGAAATTGAGATTTAGATAAATTAAATAACTTGCTTGGGGTGAAAACCGAGGCTTGATAAAGCTGAGATCGAAGCCCAGATGTGTCTAACTTCACAGCCACCACTGCTGAGATATACTTTGTCTTCTCACTAGAAGCTGTAAGAGCAGCATCTGGTGATCTGTGAAAGAAATCATTAAAGGGTGAAGGCAAAATCAAAGGCTATAGAAAATCTAACATAGAGACACATAAGACCTAGTCATCTGTATTTCTGGCATGTATCCTACTTTTGAACAATCTGTCATTTGTTTGTTGTAATTAACTCTGAGTTGTAGCCTGTCATGCTATTTCCTAAAATAAACAGGTATGAGGTTGAGAACGTTTGCACTGGAATTATATATTCACATCCTCAAACAAACTGGAAAATAAAACCACACTTTATGACTCAAACTGTCATTGATGATCTCATGTGTGGGGGACATGGTGGATGTTCCCAGCACACCAAGTAAGCACTTGGTTACTTAGTAAGTCAGAATGATAATAGCCATAATATTGCTGCAATTATTTTACATTCTCACCACTATCACACT
Organism: Rhinopithecus roxellana; assembly: GCF_007565055.1. Classification (NCBI taxonomy): domain Eukaryota; kingdom Metazoa; phylum Chordata; class Mammalia; order Primates; family Cercopithecidae; genus Rhinopithecus; species Rhinopithecus roxellana. Next base: position 29,950,910 of record NC_044557.1, read on the forward strand.
GTTTAATTTGTGAAGTTTTGTTTTGTTGCTTTCCTTTAAACACAGATCTTTTTGGGCTATTATACATAAAATTATTTTAAGGTCAGGTGAAAGGGAGTGGGATGGGGAAGTAGAAGAAAGGAGTTGATATAATTGTTTCTGTTTAATAAAGAGCTAAGTTACTCACGTGTTCAAAAAGGCAAGCAGCATTCAGTGAGATTTTAACCTAAGATGAAATCCAATCTCTTTGGGTACATGTTCTGGACCTTTCTAATTAAATGAGTGGGAAAACATTTTTTTCCAACTACCGGGTTTGAGATAGAGCCAAAGAAAACAATTTATACAGCATTCAAAAAAAAAAAGTCTAGCAATATTACGGCTTCAGAAACAAGAAGGCCTTGGGTTAAACCGAAATGCCAACTTGCCAGCCCGGAGCTCAGCTAGACAAATTAAAATGTGAAGTCTCCCTTTAAACCCTGAAGCCTCCGTATCAGCGCACATGGACTGCACCTGGCTTGGGTATTGAAGCCTGTGCTGCCCTCCTTACAGGCATGTGGCCAATTCTCTGTGGCATTTCCTTGGAAAATCACGACACGATCCTTAGTCTCAGTTCCTCATCTGTAAAATGAGAGAATTAGACTGACAAGAATTAGCCCTAAGGATTCGTCTAGAGTTAATGTTTTTTTTTTTTTTTTTTTTTGACACGGAGTCTCACACTGTTGCCCCAACTGGGGTGCAATGGCGCCATCTCGGCTCACTGCAACCTCCGCCTCCCGGGTTCACATGATTCTCAGTCTTCCGAGTAGCTGGGATTACAGGAGTACAACATCATACCCAGCTACTTTTTTGTATTTTTAGTAGAGACGGGGTTTCACTATGTTGGCTAGACTGGTCTCAAACTTCTCACCTCGTGATCCGCCCGCCTTGGCCTCCCAAAGTGCTGCAATTACAGGCGTGAGCCACTGCCCCGGCCTAATTGTTAATTCTTAATTCAGTATTACTTCCCTTTGGGATCTAGAGTGGTCTTCTGGCAACCTGTGGCATAATAATAAATATTTATTTAATCTTTGTCCGCATTTCCTGACAAAGAGACCCTGTAATCTCCTAAGCAATGGGAGTGACAGGGGAATCGTACACAGAGCTCCTAAACCCCTTGGAATTTCCTGGGTGATAGGAGCATCCTTTGTTTTAATGAGGTGACTCTTGGTGGGCTTCCGGATAGCTTTAGAATGAAAGCTGGTTACTAGAAAGACCAAACCTTGGTTAGAAACCTAGAACTTCCAGCCCCACTCTCCTCAAAATCTGGGTAGGGGAGAGAGGATGGAGATTGAGTTAATAATAAACCATGCATAGGTGACAAAATCTCCACAAAAGCCCCTTAATGTTGATGTCCAGAGAGCTACTGGGCAAGTTAATGCTGCCATCATGCCAAGAGGGTGATGCACCTTAACCACAAGACAGACACTCCAGAACTCACTGTATGAAACTCTTCATCCAACTGTCCAACAGTATCCTTCATAACATCCTTTCCAATATGCCAATATATGTAAGTAAAGTGTTTTCCTGAGTTCTGTGAGCTATCATGGCTAATTATTAAAACTGAGGAGGGAATTGTGGGAACCGCCTGAGTTTACAGCTGGTCGATCAGTCCAGCTGATCTGATCTTGGTCTGGGACTTGCAACAGGCATCTGAAGTGGGGGCAGTCTTGTAGGACTCAGCTCTGGCTTTCTGGGTTCTGATGCTAACTCCAGGTGGTGTCAGAATTGAATTAAATTGTAGAACACCAGTTGGTGTCCAGACAGTTAGTGAATTGGTTGTTGGTGTGAGTGGGGTGGTGGGGGGAACCTGCTGTGCCGGGTGCAGTGGCTCACACCAGTAATTCCAGCACTTTGAAAGGCCAAAGCAGGTGGATCACTTGAGGCCAGGAGTTCGAGACCAGCCTGGCCAATATGGCGAAACCCTGCCTCTACAAAAAAGTAGAAAAACTAGCTGGGCATGGTGGTGGGTGCCTGTAATCCCAGCTACTCAGAAGATTGAGGCACAAGAATGGCTTGAACCCGGGAGACGGAGATTTTAGTGAGCCGAGATTATGCCACTGCACTCCAAACCCCAAAATTTCCACTCATTTGGTATCAGAAGTGTTCTGTGGGTAGAAACAGATTTTAGTACAACCCAACATACATTTAATATGCATTATGTGTGTATAAAATATATAATATAATTTATTGTGTATTATTATTATGTTAAACTCATCAGCATACAAAATCAAGCAATTGTATTCATAATGCAAATACTCTAACCTTTAAATTATTTCTAATGCATGAGAACAGTTTTTGGAGAATGAGGATCATGATATCCTTTTGACTATGTGGAGAATAAAAAAAATTAGCTCTTACATAATACAACCGACTACACTTATTACATAACACTAGTTCTTGCAGGAGCGAGTTTTTCTCTTTTCACCAGCAGTATTATTTCTGAATTGAAAGGGATGAAATATAAAGATTCCAACTCATCTTACTTCACTGAGGACTTGGAGTGAGTTGAGTCATCATGGGCAAGGTAGATAACATGAAAGCACGCTTTCTGTGTAGCTCCTTCCATTTTCTACATTCAGGGCAAAAATTACTTGATAGGCACAGTTAGATCTCAATGTGTCCAAAGTGCTGACTTTTATTCCAGAAATGATGCTAGCAACTGATCACTTATTATTTATTTTTCAAAATCGCATAGTAAGAATTTGTAAGAGGTTGTAGTCAACAAACTGCCTGCACATAAGAATTACTTGGGAAGTTTGTTAAAAATTCAGACTCAAGAATCCCTCCTTAAGCCTGCTATTTCAAAATTTCAAGGAATCTGCATTTTCAAGGATTATCTATGTGAGCTTTATAAAACAAACCACTTGAAAGAAAACTAGCATTTGGAGATATCTGGGAAAACAACACACATACACTAAGTGTTTTAAAGTAGCTGCACAACTCAAATCCAAAAGTTAATGACTATTGCAACTTATTTATTCAACAAATATTCCCTGTGTGCCAGTAGGTGCCAAACATCCTTCTAAAGGTGGGGATTATTGTAATAAACAAAACAAATAAAAGCTTTGCCTTTTCACAGGGGAAACATACAAAAATAAGTAAAGAGATAATTAAAATAGATGCAAGTTATCACAAAGGCTATATTATGAAGGTAAGAAAAGGCATAGAGAAGTGCTTTGGGTGAGATGATGAGAAAAATTCTCAACTAGGAGTTAATATTTAAGTAAATGACGTGAAGAAGTCAAGCACATAATTATTCAGACAGTGCAAACAGTGTGTGCAAAATCCTGTGACTGGACCAAGATTTGAGTTTTGAAACTTGAATCTTTGAAATTTGGTTTGTTGAAACCAAGGGAGAGTGTGAGGTGAAGTGTAGTGAGGAAAGGACTAGTACCCAGGCCAGGCTGTGGAGAACATAGTCTGATCTCAGAGGACCTATGGATATGATAAGGGATTAGGATTTTATTCTAATTGCTATGAGAAGATGCTGATGAGAGTTTGAAGCTGAAAATGATATAATACAAACCACTTTTAAGAAGAATGCTGGTGGCTCACGCCTGTAATCCTAGCACTTTGGGAGGCCAAGGTGAGTGGATCACCTGAGGTCAGGAGTTCGAGACCAGCCTGACCAACATGGTGAAACCCTGTCTCTACTGAAAATAGAAAAATTAGCCAGGTGTGGTGGCACATGCCTGTAATCCCTGCTACTTGGGAGGCTGAGGCAGGAGAATCGTTTGAACCCTGTAGGTAGAGGTTGCAGTGAGTTGGGATCACACCACTGCACTCCAGCCTGGGCAACAAGGGTGAAACTCCATCTCAACAAAAAAAAAAAAAAAAAAAAAAAAAAAGAAGAAGAAGAAGAAGAAGAATGAATGAATGAATGAATGGAGAATGGGTTAGACAGAGATAAGAGGAAAAGCTGGGCCTAAAATTCTCATGTTCTTATGTAGAATTCAAACATATAATTTTATAAAGGGTTCTGGTATACATAAAAGGATTGCAAATGCTTGATGTGTACTAAGGAGATAGCAATGACTATGTTTTAATAAAAAGATACTTTTTTCTTAAATTACATATAAAATATTATCTACTAATATTAATTAAAACTGTATTTTGTCAGAAACCACTTATTTTTAATCAGAGAAAGCAAAGTGAAAATATAATTTATACAAATTATATATTTTCATAAATCATTTCTTTTTGTTCAAAGAAAGGAGAGTGTTTATTACAAGATGAATAGGACAAACAAAACACATTAGGGCAAAGAGAAAAAGAGATATTAAGAACTGGGCAGTTAAAATCAAATTCAATAGTGGAAAGATAGAATTAAGATGTTCAAGTAGATCGGGTTCACGCCTGTAATCCCAGCACTTTGGGAGGCCGAGGTGGGCAGATCACAAGGTCAGGAGATCAAGACCATCCTGGCCAACATGATGAAACCCCGTCTCCACTAAAAACACAAAAATTAGCCAAGTGTGGTGGCAGACACCTGTAATCTCAGCTACTCAGGAGGCTGTGGCAGGAAAATCACTTGAACCCAGGAGGCAGAAGTTGCAGTGAGCTGAGATCGTGCCACTGCACTCTAGCCTGGGTGACAGAGCGAGACTCCATCTCAAAAATAAAATAAAATAAAATAAATAAAGGTTCAAGTAGTATTTTCTAAACAACTTATCCTGCTTGGTATGCATATTGGCCAAAGCATTTTGCTAGCTACTTAAGGTTTCACTTCTCTCTGAAAGGGTTGTTAGAGCTCAAAAATAGTACTTTTTTTTAAAAAGATGGACTGATGGATAAATAGAGGTATATATAAATTTACAGATATGTCATAAAGAAAAATGTAAGTTAGAATTTTCTGGGTAGCTGGTATATGGTCATTTTCATAGACTTCTTTTTTTTTTTCTGTATTTTCAAATTTGCACAGTAAAAGGCAGGAGAAAATAACACACTGACTATTTATCTCAAACCTCTACATAATACAGTATGCAGTGTCTCTGTTTTAATAAAACAGGTATGTCTCAGACACACTTAGTATTTACTAAACTAAATACTAGGTTTAATTGAAATTTACCCAATATACATATTTCTTTTTAGTGTTTACCAAGCAATAATTGGAATGATGAAGACTGCATTTTAGCAAAAATCTTTACATGGAAAATAGCCTTCAAATAAAATGTTACTTTTTTTGCTGAAGAAACAAAAAACTTTGGTAAAAATAATTTCAGAAAGAGTTAGGTGTTTACTTTCTGTAATTTTTTGTTTGTTTGTTTTTTGAGACAGAGTATCAGTCTGTTGCCCAGGCTGGAGTGCAGTGGTGCAATCTCAGCTCACTGCAAGTTCCGCCTCTCAGGTTCACACCATTGTCCTGCCTCAGCCTCCCAAGTAGCTGGGACTACAGGCGCCCGCTACTGTGCCCGGCTAATTTGTTTGTATTTTTAGTAGAGACGAGATTTCACCATGTTAGCGAGGGTGGTCTCGATTTCCTGACCTTGTGATTTTTCAAGGAAATGGCTGAGTACATTGCTTTTTTAAAATTTTTAATTGAATGTAATAGAAAATTATATAAAAGTGAGAATAAATATCCAGAGATGAACACTGACAACACATAGATATATGTTATATTTTTTTTTTAAAGAAAAACAAGCAGAAGGCCATTAGCCTGAGACTATCTTCATACTTTGAGTTCCTACTTAACAAACTACGACCTAACTTAGGACATAAGCTAACAGAAACCTAACTTAGTGGTATATTTTTTGTAACTAATAGCCAGATTTCAGCCAGTCACAGGCAGCAAATTCATCCCACCATTCACAAAAAAGGCAAATGTCTAGCTGTAGCCAACCAGGTGATTTCTCTGCTTGGTTTCTGTGTGCAGCCTATAAAACACTGCTTATGCTGCTGGACAGAGCTCTCAGAACCTCTCCCAGTTCTGAGTTCTGTCTGATGCGTGAATTGTTCCTTGCCAAATAAAATCTGATAAATTGTGTTTGACTAAGGTTTCTTAAAAAACATATTCAAAGCTTTTTTCTCTCCGTAGCATGTGTGTTCATATTTATTTTCAGTCTTACAGGCAAGTTGCTGCTTGAGAACACCATGTAGGAGAAAAGTACATGGAGATACCCTGAAGCACCCAGCGACATGCTCATATGGGAGCCAGGATGAGGTTAGCTTGGAAAAGGGGCACCAGGGAAATGTGGCCTTAAAGGCAGGGTAGAAGGGGACCTAGAAAGGGAATGTGAAGAGAGGAAGGAGTATGAGGAGGAGAAAACAGGAGAGAAGAGGTTAGCAAGGACAACAGAAAGGAGGGCACACTGAACTAGGAACTCAGATACCAGTAACAGGCCTCTCTGTGCATGGCCATCTGTCAGGAGCCTGAGGCCTGGCTCCCCTCCTTGGTCTGTGACTCTCCATGGCAGCATGTTGCTCCCCACACCAGTTCCAAATGGGGCCTGTGCACTGGCACTCTCTGGCCAACGTGTGCTTGCCAATAGATTCCATGGCCCCCTTCTATGGAATTGCAGCCTCCTGTAGCGGGAGGCACTAATATTGACAAAGGGACTGAAGGGCAAGTGTGGATGCCCCATCCTTCATTCTCTGTAGATGGAATATTTGACAGCACTCAAATTGCTCCTGGGTATAAGCAGTGTCACTGAAGGTCTTGTTTCAAAACACAGAGGATCTGAAGGAAGGCAACTGAAAGTGGTTGAACTAAGAACTTCCTGAGTCAGCAAGAAACAGTTGGCAGGCACTGTTTGCATTTCCACTCCTTTTCTGCATCAGCAACAGTGAAAAGCTAAGCTCAGCGTCCTTCTTTACCGCGTCCTTTCATCACTAATGAGCCTGGAATTAACTTCAAGTTCTCTTCGTTGCCTTGCAGGACACCTGTTCCTGAAGTTCTCCAAAGTTTCCATATCATAAGAATGGCCTGATTTTGTAAAAATTTCCCCTAAATTAGGAAGTCAAGCTGTAAATCACGGCTCAGGCACTGACCTCAGTTCCCAGATGCTTGGAGAGCTCGTTCACAACATCTGCAAAGTTAGTTAAAGTTACTCAGCCACGGGTGATTCAGAAATTCAATACTTTGTTATCTTTATGGATTGAAATGGATTTTTGAACACTGCTCTTTCAAGATGATCTTTCTTCAAATACATTAGCTACATTTCTTCTTTGATTGAGAACCAACAACAACAACTTATTGTTGAGGAGTTACCCGTGTTCTAATACATAGAGATATGGCAGCCATCACAGCCATCAGTCACTCTCTGCTCAATCTCCTGACAGCTAACTTTGTAAATCAGAAACTTGAGAATAGCATACTGTGCGTAGTCTGTGAATATATCTCTCAATATTTCTCTTTCTCCAGGGCCAAAGTATTGAACAGGTGCCTGGATTCACATTAGCCCGAGCCTACTTATTTCCTTGCCCTGTGATCACACCTGTGAGGTTTGGCTTCTAAGAGAAAAGAAAAGCCAGAAAAAGGACTTTTCCACCAGCATCATCTGTAAGGCCACATTCTCAAATAGGAAACACAAACCTTCTTTCCCCTTTGGCAGCATTGAAGTGTGTGCTATCCAGAGCCCACCTGCTGTTGTTCAAGCATGGGTTTGTCCTGAAAAGACAAAGTTGAAAGATTCTGCCCTGAGTTGTGTAAACACTATCACCCCATTAGGAAAAATGTTTACAGAAATGGAGTTTCCACCATTTGAGCTAGTTGTTTAGTGGAGAACATTAAGATTGAGGGTTGCTTAAACTCTGCCAAAGGAGAATCACAAATTTCTCTCCTTTCAACTGTGTAGGTAAAATATAACATGAGCAATGGCATAGGTTATAAATATGGAGGAACTTAAAATGAATTGTTGGTAATTGTGTACATTGACACGTATGTAATTTGACATATGCTAGCTATTTAGAGTGGGTGTTTGTAAACTAAAAATAGGAAATGGTTCATTTCCTGTTAAAAAGAGAGCTCCACTGTATTTTAATTAATCTTTCTGTTCTCTGCCTGCTTCTGCTGTATTTGTGTGGATTTTTCAGAAGATGATTTTTATAAATAGGCTACTTGCTTACACATATTGCTAATAGGTGTGGGAAGCCTTAGAAAGACACTCTAATGTCACATTTCAACCCACAACAGAGCTTTATGAGAAGGAATTCAGCTGGCAAATAAAGTCCTATCACATCATTCTTTAAGGCACGTGACATGTAGCTCTAACACATTTAAAGGTGACTGGCATTGTTTTACTCTTTGAGATGAAAAGGATACCAGAAAGTGGTGGAACCACTTCTAAGCCCCCTAAGACATAACCAACAACAGAGATGCTTGATGTCCCCAGTTCAGTTTCTTGGATAGAGTAAAATCACTCTATCTAAATGAGGCAAATCGAATTCAATTCAACCAGCAACTACTGAGTGTCAGCTGTAAGCTCCCATCAGTTTGGGAGCTGAGATCATTTCTAAAGCATCACTTTCACTTCATGAGCTTGTTAAAAATCATCCTCATACAATGTTATCTATGTTTTAAGTGAGAGATTTAGGATTTGGGAACATCAAGGCATTGACTCAATTCCACACAGCTCATAGATACCAAAACTAGGACCAGATCTCTCAGTTTCTGTCATTCAACTATGGATTAATTTTCTGAGTGCCTCCTAAGTGCCAAGTACTGTGCTACATGCGGGAACCTGATTCTGTTCAGAGAAGAACAGGGAAGACGAGAGAGTCATGGGCCTTGGGGTTTGAGGAGGAAGACTTACATTTAACAGATAAACTTGAGTGAATGCTCGCTTATACATTATTTTATTAAAGGCCTTTCTGAGGAAGTGACATTTGAAACTTGACACTTGAAGGAGTAAATGCGAAAAAGAACAGGGGATGTTGCAGGTGGGGAGACAGGTGGGGACAGAAGGTCAATTCACATTTCTTGAAGTCCTCTCATGTAATGGGCGCTCAGGCTGTGGAAGAGAGATGGAGACCGTGGGTGAGTCTGGGGCTCTGGAACAAGCATGGGCCTCAGAGTCACCCAGATGCAGGATAGAGGACCATGTCTGCCCCTAATCATCTAGGCCAGGGGTTCTCAAACTGTGATCCTGGTCCAGAATCAGCCTTATAGGGGAACTTGTTAAAAATGCAAATTCTCTGGCCCCAGCCCAGATCTCTGAATTAAACTCTGGAGGTGGGGCCCAGCAATCTGAATTTTAATAAGCCCTTCTGGGGTCTCTGATGCAAGCTAAAGTTTAACACCCTGATCCATGTTACTTTGAGCAAGTCACTTAACCTCTCTAAGTCTCCATTGCTTCAATTGCAAAATAGGGTAACACATTGAGGGTCAAATGAGATACATTTGTTAAGTACTTGCACTCAACAAATACTATTTATAACAGTTATTAGGTCAGTAACCCCTCTTGAGGTACCCAAAGTGTGATAGAAGTAAAGGACAGAAAACAATCACACTACCCCGAGAGCCGTAGTATAGAGCACACGGCAAAAGCTGTGCCATGGTTAAGTCAAGGAGGTGTTCTTTCTGCTATGATACAGTGTCCACTTCTCCCCATCATCTCCACCAGGTAAAGCAAGGTTGCCACTGGTTTTGTAGGCTGGGAAACATTGGTATATCCAATTAATCAACAGTGGCTTTGATCAGGACCAACATATATTTTAGTGCATTTACATTGCAGTCTAGCAATTTTTGGTTTATGCAGTGCATGTCTTCATCTATAACTGCATAAATGCAGCACAACATTGTTTGCTTTGCTTTGAGGGTTCTGAAGGGCTGTTGACCACTGGCCCTGTTTTAACTTGAACTACAAATATCATAAGTGTGTGACACCAAAGGTGACTCTGTCCTGAGAGCTCTGGGCATTCTGTAATTAGAAGAAAACTTTGAAATTGCATCTCCAGCTGATACAAAATTAGAATTCTGCTATTTGGAGCTGACAGGTAGCCACAGTCGACTGCTGATTCACAGACTGTGATTCATTAAAAACGCCAATTCTGTCTTCCTGGATTTGTGAGATGCCTCGTATACCTCTGCCAAGTTAATTTTCTTAATGTGAAAAGGGTGTGTGAGTTTCTGAACTCAGCTTGCCTTGAGATCTTGACAAAAGGTCACCCCAAGTATATATCTGTTTTCGTCTGTAGTTCCACCCCAAATCAGCCGCAGCTCAAGTTGGAGGATTTAAAGGGGAGAGTCTGGCAAGTCGTGGGCTGAGCTAGTTTAAGAAACCCCAGAGGGAAGTTCCATTCAGAGCATGCTTTATAGGAACCACGTGGGTAGGTTTTCTCCAGTTAGAGTGAGATGCTGAAGGTATCCAAGACAGAGCCCAGGAGGTTTCCACTTCTAGCCACAAACCACGCACTGATGACACAAGCAGCTTTATTGCATATGTTTTCATTAAAATTGGGCGATTTACAAACAAACACAAATAGGTCATTTCTATTTCTATTTCTCCACTTCTCTGAGAAGTAACCACTAGTGTTGTGCCCACATTTAAAATAAGAAAAGGAGTTTCTTAAATGAATATAATTATGTCTTTTTAAATTCTTTCTGTGCCAGAGAAAGAAACTGAAGGAATTAAATCAGCTTGTGCAGCAGCAAGCTTCAGAGCCAAATGTAAGCACACCTCATAAAATCAGAGACCGCATGATGGGTCCTCAGAAGGCACACCCAGCAGCTGCCAAATGAACAACAGATGACAGAAAGGGGCCCTTGGCCTGATCTCTCATGGGAGACAGTGGCCTTTCCCAAGTTGAAGATGGTGAAATGCCAGAAGGAGCTGATGAGTCTGTCCCACGCACTGACACTGCTATGATATCATGATTGAATTTCACTGTTTTCTCCCACCATCATGTAATTTCTGGGCAGTGATTGGTGTGTTGATTCATAAACATTCCTTACTGTTCTGCACTGGATTAATCATGATGTACTGTCTTTTTCCTCACTATTTACAAAGTACAGCACCATGAGAATCCCTGAATTTTAGAATAAGTTTCTCTCCACTGGAATATAACACATATTTTGGGTTATTTGCCTCGACTGGTCATTCCTTTCTTTTACTAGTTGTCGTGAAAGAATGACAGAGATGTACAACATGGTTTTTGAGTGGATGCTGAGTTTAACTCTCCCTCTTAACAGAGATAAAAGTGGGCCATACAAACACATCCTTTATATAAGTGTTTATTCATTGGCAGACACTTTGATGATGGCATTGAATTAGACGAAATACTGGCTCCAGTTTGTAGCACTTTATGAATTTTCATGTAAAGTGATCATTCAATTTAAGGGTTCTGCACACATCTTACAAAGCATATCTGTTTATCAGAGCTCATTTACTTAAGAGGATTAAAATGAAATCTCTTCTCATGAGCCAAGGGTGAAATAGCTAGTGTCAGCTCCTAAATCTGTGAACTAATATGTTTTTTCATAGGCAAAGCAAGATTTTATTACTCTTCTTCAGAAGGAAATGGTTAAAATATTAATAACATGAAAATAAACAAATATACATTATAAAACTCAAAAAAATAAAGATTTTTATTGGAATAAAGTTTTTATTGGAGTAAATTATGTAATATTAAAAAAGCAATGGAATTTAAAAGCATGCCATTTTAAATTTTCCCTTTATTAATACATTAGCATACACAAAATCTCAATTAAAAATTGCTTTAAAAGATCCTAAGTGCTATTCAACTCTTATTTTTACATCATTTTCAAAATGGCTGTTTAAATCTATATTTATACAAAATAGCTGTTTTTAAAAAATCTTAATAGAGTTTATATTTTAGAGAAGTTTTAGATTTACAGAACAATGATGCAGAAAGTATAGAGAATTCCTTTACACTCTCCCCCACCCACACACAGGGTTTTCCTATTATTAACATCTTACACTAGTGTAGCACATTTGTTGCAATTGATGAACCAATATCAATACATGATTATTAATGGAGTCCATACCATAGTTCATGTTGTGGTTCACTCTCTGTGTTGCGCATCGTGCAGGTTTTGACAAACGTTGCAATGCCGTGTATCCACCATGACAGTCCCATACAGAACAGTTTCACTGCCCTAACAATCCCCTGGGCTCCACCTATTTATCCCTCCCCTGAGCCCACCGGTGCCATGAACCGCTGGCAACACTGACCTTTTTACTGTTGCTGTAGCTTTACGTTTTAAAGAATATCTTAAAGTTGGAGTGACACAGCATGCTGCTTTTTCAGATTTGTTTTCACTTAGCAAAATGCACTTAAAAGTGCTCTATATATTTTCATGACTTGATAGCACATTTTCTTTTGTAGCTAAATAATATTCCTTTGTCTGGATGTACCATAGTTTGTACAAAGCAACATTTTTATTGTGAAATAGTCGTATAATAATAGTATTTAAGTGTATTATATGTAGATTAGCATTACTCTACTTCTGTGATGTGACACGTTGTGCTTATTCTTATTTTGTGACCTCTATGAATAAATAGATTCCTCTGTGAGGAGAGGCCTTTCACAGGAGCTGACTGCAGCTACCATCCCTGGAGATCACAAGTTTCTCTCTTCTCTCCTTTGACTTTTCCACTGGAGTTTACTGATGTGGACAAATTCTCCCAGGCAAGTCCCTGAAACTCAGCCTTCCCATTGGGTTTGCACCCTGGTTTTCTCCTCCATTTCCACATGACTCTCAGGATGATTCCACATCCTACCTATACTGCTCTCACCAGGGAGGGTCCAGATATCCAAACTCATAGTTGCTTTACAACTAGCATCTTTTCCCATCCTCTCAGCATGTGCCCCTGGGAGCCTCTTTTCCTTCCAGGTGCCCTCTTTTCTGCTTTTGTGCCTATCCCGCCACCAGTCCACAGCCTGTGAGTTCCTTTTACACAGCTCCTCTGCCTGCCTTCGCCAGTGGTGATCATTCCCAGGAACCCACCACCAGCTCCCCTCTCTTTCTCTCAGCCTCACGTATGTGCTGAAGACTGACTCTGCCAGGCCACTGGACAAGATAGTGGTCATAAAGAGCAATACGACACAGTGAGTCATCTCGAGTAGTTTTCAGACAATTGACAGAAAAGAGAGCTAGCTTCAGCATTTTCATGCAATCCGTGGTCTTCAACTGTTACTCTGAGAGTTTATCATGCTTCCAAACTCTCGCATTATCTTGATTGGATAGCACTCAACACAATACCTTTCGCTTGGGGTCTTCTGAGGCTTTGAAGTCTTCACCCTCTTTCCACTTACCCTGGATATCTGCCTCTCTCTGACTGGCTGCATTAAATTACCAAATGAGATTTGGTAACATCCCTTCCCACAGATGATCTCCCAGTGAGGCCTCTCACCTGTCTCTCTGCTTCATGGCATAGCACCATCCTGCTAATTGTCACTTCAAAACAGCTTCCAAATTGTCACCAAGGGAATCTTAATTTAGTGCCTAATTTTCCATCCCATAGCAATCATGAGCACAGGACAGGGCAATGTGTGTAGAGGTTGGAGTCAGTGTGGCTTCACTAAGCAGCCTCTCACCTTTTTCCTTATAACTTCACCCTAAACCATCACCCCAGTATGACCACATCCATATTCCTCCCCAAGTCAAGCACCAAGGGTCAGGGCCTGGACGGTTACCTGGCTGACGCCTCGTGGCCCACACCATGAACATTATTCAGCCTTTTCCAAAGCCTTTTCCTTTTCCAGAAAGTCAAGAATTTAAAATCATCCCAGCAAACATCCTGAGGCATCTCATTGGCCATTAAACCATTGTCTTTTCAGTTTAGTCTGTGTTTCTTACTCTATTCAATACACTTCCCTTACTCCTTCCATCTCAGAGTGTGGTGGACATAGAAACATGCACACACACACAATCCAACTAATAAAGATAAACCAGGGGTTCGGAGAGGCTGCATAACAGTACGTTACTTATTTATGCAAAGTAACTAAACCGTGGTGAGGGGCCTTTTCCTTCCTGGCACAGTACTCTTTCTGTATTAGAGTCACATGTCTGCAGAAGTCTGCTCCAAATTTTCTCAATATTGCCTGCTTTGCAACCCTTTAGGTCAAATCATTCTGCCCCATTGCCACATTGATGCTCCTCTGACAATTCCTTATAATCCTTTCCAAGTTAGGTGTAAAGTCAAGTGTAAGAGATACCAGTTTCTCACAGAGGTTTGTCTGTGGCACAGGATTTCATTTTTTTGTTATTGCTTGGTAATTGTTTTACATGAAAACATTTTCTTTTTTGTCTCTCCCTGCCTGTTCTCTGAGTCAAAGCCTCTAAAATTATATTGAAACTTTCCCATCTTGAGAGATACAGGTTTCCAAAAAATAACAACACACCTACAGAATTTTACCAGCTGAAACATCAATGCTAAGGCAATTTAGCAATTGCTAACTTGCTGGGCAATTGAGTCTCGTTTTAATCCTCTGGTAGGCTGGAAAGCAGTGCAAAAGCCACTATGGAAAAAGCAGACATAAGGGTACTTGCCAGTAACATAGGGAAAAGGTTACTATGCCTTTACATGTGAGATATCTATCATCCTATTACATTTAAAAAAACCAATTAGGACAAAAAGGCAATTAGTACTGAGCTGCCTACATTGAGAGTTACCATGAGCAGACAAATTATTGCCTTTGAAAATATTGATTGTCAAAAAACATCATCTTACCAAATATATACATGCATATGGGAGCATTACTGTATCAGCATTCATTTTATTGAAAGAAATCTCATCATTATTCATTGATACATACTCTTAAATGAGGGTAATTACTTTCTCAGCAAGAGATCATTATGGGGTATATACAAATTATTATTCCTTTAAATATAGGGAGATATGTAGGATTTAAAACTGAGGTGAAGTTGCTTCTTAGTGCATTCTCAGTGTAAGATGCAGCTTTGGAGGGCTTTATCAGGAATTTTAAAAGAAACCTCCTTTTCTACAGCTGCAAATGCATGAATGTGTCATGCATTTGCAGCTGCAGAATTACTAAACACTTGATCCAGCTGGAATTGCTGTTGTTTGCCATTATCTGGTTAGTATAAGCATTTTAGAGTAACTTTAGGGCTTTGGTAGTTTTTATGCCTAGGTATTAGAATACCCCAGTTGTGAGTTTTGCCTCCTTAGAGTTGTTTCTTGAACGGGAACAAAGACAGTTTTTGTCAAACACTTTGAAGCTTCAGTCTAACCTTGTGTAGTCCTTACTTGGTAAACAGCCCTGAAAGAAGCTATTTAAAGTTGTGAAAATATATCAGAAGCAAAACTTCCTTTTTTCTTAATTTAAGAGAAAATTAGGAAAGTCTGGAAATGAGATTTGCCAGAGGAGATATCTTATGAACCCTGACTTTGCATCCCACTGAAAAACTATGATAGAGCTTAATAAACCAAACCTATTAATTACCATCTGCACACGAGAGAAGAGAGAATTTCTACTATCTATAATAAAAAAACTAATTTATTTAGATCTCCTGTTGTGTTCTGAGATTGCTTTCCATAGATTTTGGAGAGTTTCATAGTCCGCAAAAAAAGAATATAAATTTCTGCTTAGGAATTCAGTGTAGCAATATCTAGAGGAATGTTCCAGCATTTCTTCCTATTATTTTTTCTTAAACATCCTCTTAGTACATTGTGTAAATAATGACCTTGGAAAACCATTCTTTTCCTATGAAAAGAGAGGATATATGAGCATCTCCTGACTGTCACAAAGCAAAAATAAATCAAAGCTCATTTAGTCACAGAGTATACCATGATAATTGAAAATAAACATCATTAGACACATTTCCCTTCTCTGTTTCCTTAAATATACAGCCCCTGACCTCCAGTAGCTTAAAATTTGAAATAATATAGAGATTAGAGAATTTTTTTCAAAAACTATATGAGAGGTGACTATGTCACACTTTCAGAAGAAGCTCTAGAATCTTACTGTGATGTCTTCACAACTTTGCTTTCTCGGTGATATATTCTGGTGACTGATTGCTTTATCTCTATTATTGAGCTCTGTGTTGACTATAAAACACATTGATAAGAGAGACAGCAGGTCATGTGTAAGTGGCTAACAGGCCTTTTGAATAGAATAGCTAGTTTTTATAAATTCCTTGAATATTCTAAGAATTCTTTCTGCCAACTGAAACAAAATTTGTTGCTTCCAAAAAACTTTGGAAGAACGTAGCTCACAGGTCAATTCTTTAACATATTTTAAAGAAATCATCCTTTGGTATTTTCCTTTGTAAGAATTAGAGTCTACTAGGAGGGGACACAATATTATTACAGTTTTAA
Source organism: Rhinopithecus roxellana (assembly GCF_007565055.1). Classification (NCBI taxonomy): domain Eukaryota; kingdom Metazoa; phylum Chordata; class Mammalia; order Primates; family Cercopithecidae; genus Rhinopithecus; species Rhinopithecus roxellana. Next base: position 29,967,169 of record NC_044557.1, read on the forward strand.
AGTGGGAAAAAGAATCCCACGAATATCCAGTGCTATATAAATGAACGGCAGGGAGGTAAAAAACAAACAAACAAAGAAGAGATCAAACAAAATAGGCTAGAATTCTGTTTGGGGAATGACTAGGTTTCATTCAAAGCCTCCAAACTAAACTCCTCAAAACATGCAAAGTGGAAGTTTTCTTAGGTGTCCACCAGGAGGCTGTGACTGGGAACAGCTGTGCTGGGACTCACATGTCCACCTTGCCTCTCACTGCACCTTGGCTCTCTGCCCTCTCCAGCCCTGCAGAGAGCTTATCCTGTCCAACAGGAAATGACCAAGGACTTGTGATAGAGTGAGAGAGACTAAACTCAGGAGGAAAACTCAAGATCCAGGACAAAAACTGCATTTTCGTAATTAAAGTAGCCAGAACTTAAAGAGAAGAAATGGCTTATCCAAGATCGTACAACCAGTTTTTTGAATGGTTAGTGGGAAGGATAATTTTTGACAAGTATTATTGGGGGTAGGAATTTTAATTTCTTTGTGGAATCTGAGGCAGGATTTTAATCCCTCTGCTTGGTCTATAAAGCACAGGCCATTGTATTCAGCATGAGAGAAAGATAATCTCTAAAACTTAACCTTCCACTCATGTATTCATTACTTAGTCTCTTAGCACTGTATGGGCAAGAGGTATACAAAGATAAGAAATGCTTAAAAGTTGTGGAAAAATAGATTATAAAACTTTTATCCATTTATTTAACCAACATTTATTGAACATGTATTATGCACCAGGCCCTGATGTAGGCACTGAAATGAAATCTTGGACAAGACAATAAAGACGTCCAATTACTTTCAATCTTATGTTCTATTAGAGAGAAATAGCAATAAGCAAATAAACCCTACAACCTGAAAGCACCAGCATGGAGATTAGCGCTAAGATAAAACCACATGGCTGTGAATTGGAGGGAGGTGGAAATCCCTAGTTTTTTGGATGAAGGGGCTGTGTTTCTCTGGGGAGGTGACCTTTGAGCTAAGGAGGTCAGGAGGATGGGCTTTCCTGGGGCAGCACCGGCCCAGATGGAGTCTCCAGTTCCTTGTACCATCCATACAGCTATGTCCAATTACTTTTCCACAGATAAATTAATGACCTGAACTTCGCAGTAAAGAGACTAGAATATATCTGTTAGTAGTAAACCCTTGCTCACCCTTCCCACAACCATGACCTTAGACCATGATCTTCCAACTGACACTCTTGCTCCAGGCTTATCACAATAGGCTCCTACATAAGGGCTCTCACTTCAATACAATCATTTTAGGGCGACAGATGAAATTCTCTAAGTCTCTTACTGCTCTAAAACACATAATACTTTACAGTAGCCTAACCCCAACTCCTTAGTCTCTCACTCAAGTTCTTCCTCAGGCAGATTTCCAACATCAGTCTTATTTTTGACCTGGCCACCCTCCTATCTAGCAGGCAGCGATATTACTATCTCCCCATGTTCCACATTTATCCATCTCTGTGGTTTGGGTCTTGTCATCCTTTCTACACATTCATCTCACATTTCCATATCAAAATCCTTCCCATTGCTTAAAATTTAGCTCAAATTCCACCACCTTCATAGACTACTCTCCAGTGACTCCACTGACTTGGAAACCCAGTTATGCCACTGAGAAATTTTTATTTATTATTTTTTATTTTAGAAATTCTGCTATGACTTTTCACAAATTTCTAAGATATGGAATCAACCTAAATGTCCATCAACAGACTAGTCGATAAAGAAAATGTGTATATATATATATATACCAGGGAATGCTATTTAGTTACGTAAAAAAAAATCTGTCATTTATGGCCACATGAATAAGTAAAATAGGTCAGGTACAGAAAGACAAATACTGCATGTTCTCATTTATATGTGGGAGCTAAAAAAAGTTGGAGCTCATGGAAGTAGAGAGTAGAATTGTAGTTAGTAGAGTCTGGGAGCAGGGCAAGGATGAAGAGTGATTGGTTAATGGACACAGAATTATAGCTATTAATAGATAGGAAGAATGAGTCTTGGTTTTCTGCAGCCTGCAGCAATGTAGGGTAAATATGGTTGACTATAATTTGTTGTATATATTCAAAAAGCTAGAAGGGAGGATTTTGAATGTTCACAACATAAAGAAATGACAAATGTTTGAGGTGATGGATATGCTAATTACCCTGATTTGATCATTACACATTATATACACATATCAAAATATCACTCTGTGTCCCAGAAATATGCATGATTATTACATGTCAACTAAAAATAAAAATAATAAAATTCTGCTAAGATAGAACCCTGGAATGTGTATTAAAAAGAAATCTTCCTGGGTGAATCTGAGGGTGCTCAAAACAGTAGAATGCCTGTGGATATAACGTGAGTAGACTTTTTGACAGTTTATTTATTATGAGCCTGTGGCCCTGGAATAAATATCCTTCTGGGACTGCCATGGTTCCCCTCTGCCATAGATTTTATATTCGACAGTACTTCGGATGAGACAGGCTTATGCTGCTGATTTAAACCTGCCATATCTGTTGGTGATGGAGGCCATTCAAGAGCTACTAGCCTCTGCAAGAACAATAGATTATCATCACCTCTTTTCAAAGCTCAATGTTTTCCAGAAATAATTGAAGGTATTTTCTTGGAGTCAGTTGTGAGAATGGAAACCGATATGAATTATAGTGTCCTCAAATCATAATAGGTTATATTTCCTGAACAAAGATGGGGAAAATAAAGCAATACTGCATATGGAGAAAACCACCAACTTTTGACACTTAATTTCTTTCTTCCTGAAAAATGGCAACTTCTTCTGTTTCTAAATTACAGTATACAAAATGATAAGCAATTACCTAGAACAAATACATTCTGAATTTCCCATCACTGCAGTTCCACAACAATCTAATAAAAATCTAAAAGAGCATAGAAGCAAACCATTAAGAGTTATGTGTGGGCCAACATCCTGGTTTCTCGTTCAACTCATCTTGAGTGCTTTTTAGTCTTGTACCAGCCATATAAGGGCTCTGATGTGGTCAGTTGGCTGAGTAGCTACTTGATTACAAGGTCTAAGAATGGATTCTGAGGCTACACGAGTTAGTTGGAGTTGGTTTGTTCTACAGTAGCCAGAGTCACAAGCCAGACTGTTCACTAGCCTTATTGTTGAAAAGAGGTGGGTGATGATGTGATGTCAATGCAAAGTCACCCCAACAGTGTAAAATCAGGGGAGCCAGGAGGGCTCAAACCATAATGGAAGGCCATCTGCTTATGTGCTTGTAAGGTCAGTGACCTACAGTTCCCAGGACCCTCTCCACCCCAGCAGCCCCCCCTTGGTCCTCCATTCTTTTTGCCAAAATGCTCTTTCATCCCCTGACTCTTAATGTCTTATGTTTAGTGGTTTACCTTGGCCTTAGCATCATTTTAAGTCCCAGGCCTTTTTAAGTGTCCTCAGCTCTAATCAAAACATGATTGTCTATTCACTTAACGTGGAACAAAAGCTTCACATGTTGATTTGTGACAACTAACCCAGGGGATCAACTAGAGGTGAGATAGAAAGCTTTGTGTGTAACTTTTCAGGCAACTTCAACTATTAACAGGGAAAGTTCAGAGCCGAAAAGCAGGATGGGAATTTCAGGGACAGGGCCTCTAAAGGAGTTTCACTTTATGAGGATTTTAGGATTATCCTTTAGATTGGACTTCTCTGAAGTTATACCATGTAGGCAGGCACACATTTATTCTGCATATATAAGGTCATAAGGTCAATAATGGACAACATATTTCCCTCACTACAGGCAAAAATCTGGATTCAACATGATTTTTGAAAAATTGCAGGATTAAGCTCCAACCAATAATCTAAATTTAAACAAGTTATTTGTAAGACTGAACATATTTCCAAAAATCAAACTGCACAAAACAGGATGATCTAGAAACAAGTTTAGAAATATTACTGTGAAGGGAGAGGAGAGGGAGAAGACAAGGTACGAAGGCTTTATGTGACCAAAAGAAGGTTCACGAAGTTCTGTTGTACCCATGGGATTTTCACCTTAGTTATGTTAAGCTAGGTGCGTTAAATGTTGTATGGAGATTTCTCCTTTGTTACAAATTAAAATGCTTCAATCTTTGAAACTATAAATTGTGTGAGGCCATGACCCACAATAAGATATAAAGATGTGGGGCCGGGCGCGGTGGCTCATGCTTGTAATCTCAGCACATTGGGAGGCCAAGGTGGGCAGATCATTTTGATGTCAGGAGTTAGAGACCAGCCTGACTAACATGGTGAAACACCATCTCTACTGAAACTACAAAAAAATTAGCCAGGTGTGGTTGTGCACATTTGTAGTCCTAGCTACTTGGGAGGCCGATGCAGGAGAATCGCTTAAACTTGGGAGGTGGAGGTTGTAGTGAGCCAAGATGGTGCCACAGCACTCCAGCCTGGGCAACAGAGTAAGACTATGTCTCAAAAAATAAAAAATAAAATAAAAAATAAAAAAGATATAAAGCTGTAAAGAAGCTCATAAAAAGGCCTTGAACTCACAAAAGACATCATTCTCATGAATCTCATGCCCTGAGGGAAGCCAACTGCCATGTCATGAGGACACTCAAGCATCCCCATGGTGAAGCCAACACACAACTACCACCAATTTGCCAGGAATGTAGGTGAGTTATCTTGGACTTGAATCTGCCAGTCCCAGTCAAGTCTTCAGATTATTTCATCCCTGGCTTGACTACACATTTGGGAGAGATCTTGAACCAGAATCATCCAGTTTAGTAGCTCTTTAATTCCTGACACATAGACATGATAAGGCAATTAATGTTTACTGTTTCAAGTGACTAATGGTTTTTTGTTTGTTTTCTTTTTTTTTTTTTTTTTTAGAGGCAGGGTCTCATTTTACAGCAGTCCAGGTTGGAGTGCAGTGGTATGATTATAGCTTGCTATAACCTTCAACCTCTGGACCCAGGGGACCCTCCCACCTCAGCCTTCTGAATAGCTGGTACTACAGACCCACCACAACTGGACTAAGCAAATAAGTTTTTGAAGTAATTTATATGGATGAAAAGAAAGTCTAAGAAGTATGGCTGTGGAAAGTACAGGAGCAATGGGGAGGAGGTTGACTAAAAGGTTTTTTTATTTGTTTTAGGAAAAAATTATTTATAGATTTTCAACAGAATAATTTACATTCAATAAGTATATTGATTATAAATGAATTTCATATTTTTAAAGCAAATCTTTCCAACTGTTTTTGAGATAATACACGTACTAGAAAAGAATGGAATTGTATTTTCTGAATATGTTTTACAATTCAGAAACTTTTAGGGCTTTACTGGAATATAACTCACATACCATATCATTCACCCATGTAAAGTATACAATTCAATGGCTTTTAGTATATTAATTGAATTGCTCCACGCAGTTTTAAAACCTTTTTATCATCCCAAAATAAAACCATATATAGCCATTAGCAGTCACTGACCACTCTCAGCCGAGACCTAGGTAAATACTAATCTACTTTCTATCTGTATAAATTTGCCTAGTCTAGAATTTTCACATAAATGGAATCATACAATGTGATCTTTAGTGACTGGCTCCTTTCAATTAGCATAATGTTTCATGGTTATCCATATTGAATCCTGTATCAATATTTCATTCCTTTTTATTGCAGAATAATATTCCAATGAGTGCACATATTACATTTTATCTATCTATTCAACAATCCATAGACTTTTATTTGAGTTGTTGCCACTTTTTGGCTATTACGAATAATGCTGCTATAAAAATGCCTGCGCAGGTTTTAGTGTGGACAAATGCCTTCATTTCTCTCAAGTATATACCTAGGAGTGAAATTGCTGTGTCATATGGTAACTCAATGTTTAAACTTCTGAAAAATTGCTAAACTGTTTCCAAAGTGACTGAACCACTTTACATTCCCACCAACGATAAATGAAGATTCCATTTATTCCCCCAACATTAAATAAATGCTTATTTATTTAATTAATTTACTTATTTATATTTCTACCAACAATAAATAAATTTCTCCACATCCTTGAAAATCCTTGTTATGCTACCCTAGTGGGGACTATGGAGTGGTATTATATTGTAGTTTTGATTTGCATTTCCCTGATAACTATGAGGTAAACATTTTTTCATGTGTTTATTGACAATTTGTATACCTTTTTTGGAGAAATGTCTATTCAGATTGTTTACTCATTTTTAAATTGGGTTATTTATTATTTTATGATGGCGTTATAGACTTAAATTTTGTTTTAACTTCTGGCCCTTATTTGTATAGTGATGATAGCTTATTGGATTAAAATAGGTAGTGTGTGGACTCATATGAAGAAAGTTGAAATTTAAGGAAAGGTACTGGTACAGAGTTGTCAGAAATATGACATCAAATGTGTGGTAGTCAGGTAATTGCTGCTGACTTTCTTACAATTTCAACCAAATTATAGGAACACAAAATAAATTACATAGGTTGGGAAAGAAATAGGAGATACAGAGAGAGAGGAAATAAATATCTTTTTAAATTTTTTTACGTGTTAATTACGTTACCATATTTTTCCCTGGTGGGATCACATGTGGAAGAAATCATCAATTCTAAACACATTGTTGCAAGGGAAAATTATAGATTAGAAATCATTCAGAGATTCTACAGCTGAGCAGACTGCTTTGTGAGGCAGAGCATGCTCCACATCCACAGGATCTAAATGAAGATGATGTATTTGTCTCTTAGGTATGTTAGGAGGAATCTTGTCTTTGGCAGAAGATTATTGTCTCAAAAGTCCTTCTGAATTCGAACACATGTGGCACATACAAAACAGTGTCTTAGTACAAATGCACAATAGTTATTGAATGAATTGAGCTATCAAAATTCTGTGTCCTTGAAATAGTATACTGTGTTCCACATTCTATTTGAAGTGTTTGTGCATAATTTTAATGCAATTTGACTCTAGTGAACAAAATTATTTTTTGGTGTGTAACTTTTTCCCCAAGCGTGTTTAATGTTAATTTAGTAAAGAAAGCACTCTGGCACCTATTGGTATGAATATGTCAATTGGGGAGAAATGAATTTTTAAAGCATTCCTTATGATAATGGAGAGATAGAAGAGGCCAGTAATACTATGCAAATGTGACTTTATTCGTATAAATCTCCACAAAGCATATTTTAAATCCACCCTCATAGGTTAGACAAGACATGTTAGGGAATTGAGAACAGTTTAATAACTCAACTTTTTTTTCTCATTACTTTATGCTGATGAGGATTTCCAGACCTCCAGCTATATTTATCAGAGTGGAATTTGATAAATAAATTTGCACAAAGAAACAGGGATAGGTTGAATTATTTACAGATCAGTAACAATTTGGTTTCTCACTACAGTATCCTCAAAAAGAAAGCTGCACAGTTATGTGATTGATTTTAACAAATTTCTGTTGTTTTCATGATGTTTAAATGAATTTAAAACAAGTCTAAGGAAGGGCATATCTTAGAGCATTATAGCTTGTGATGTCTGCATCTTAGTTTCTAGTAAGCACAGGCACTCATGCATGTAGGCCTATTGTGGGAAATCTTTCACAATCTAATATAAGCCATTCCAGGATGTCATGAAATTGCGAGACCTTCTGTCAATTTCAAAAGTTTTTAAATTCATCTCAATATTCTACAAATGTTCTCCTCTGATAAATTGCACTTAATTTTTTTTTTTACCTTGTACAACAATTTGCCTTGAACAACAATCATCAACTGGTTTACATTTGCCCTTGGAGGTACACATACACTTTTTACAAATTTTGTGGGCAAAGAACCAATTTTCATATCTTCAATTTGAATAGGTATTCTTTCCTAAATTGCATCTGCCTATAGTCAACATAAGAGGCCACTCACCTTTTCCACCTTCTCTTGCACAGTTCCCCCTTTCTTTCTCACAAAAGAGTCACATTTGTCACCCTGGACTTGACATGGTATACTGTCCCCGGGCCATAAAATCCTCTGGGTACCAAGGAACAACCCAGAATATTAGCTCGATAGAAACTTTAGTTAAGTACCTTAACTCTGATGACCTTTTCTAAGATACATATTTCTGATGGAAGGAAAGTTTTAACTTTTAAAATGCATCATTTTAACTCTTTTTGGAATGTTCTCATTTCAGATAAGTGTATATTAAATAATGAGGGATGACAGTCTTATTTAATAACATTACCTCTTTGATAGAGACCACATGGCTGTAATGCAGAGGCTGTGAGGGCAAGCAAAGAGACTGTGCATGAGCAGTACTGAAGGGCAGTACTGAGGGTTCACCAGCTCTGAAGTCTAGGAGGCAAACTCCTTGCAAAGCTCTGGGATCCAGCTGTCTTTATATCCACTGATATCTGTTTATCTTGGAATTCAAATTTTGAAGTGACTTAATTGTCTCAAGAACACATATCAACATATTTATTTAAATGAAAATGAGTTAGGCTTTTGGAGAGAAAGTAGGTAGGATTCATTTGATTTGTTTGACAAATCAGATTTTCTAGATAGGTGGACCTTTTTTAACTGAATAAACTGGAGCCACAATGTTTCTGTATCTTTAAAGTAAATAAAAATATATTATATATTGAGGTAATTATGGACTGAAGATTTGTGGCTTTCTCCAAATTCATATATTGAAGCCCTACCCACCAATGTGATGGTGTTTGGAGACGGGTGAGTCCCTAGGGAGATAATAAGGATTAGATGAGATCCAAGATGAGTGGCTTATAAGAAGAGGAAGAGAGAGAGCTTTCTCTCTTTTTCCACCATATGCAGACACATAAAAAGAGCTGTCTGCAAGCAAGGAAGAGAGACCTTGCCAAGAACCAAATCTTCAGCCCCTTGATCCTGGGCTTCCAGCCTCTAGTACTGTGAAAAATAAATGTCCGTTTTTTAAGTCACACAGTCTATGATAATTCCTAACAGCTTGAGCAGACTAAGACAGGGGTTAATATTGTTTATTTTCCAGCTATTTTTGGAAAAAGTCAGTTTAAACAGGTGCCTCTAAGTCAAAAAGAGGCATAATTAGTGATGATTTGACAGGACTTGGTATAACCCTTTTGGTATAGATGCAAGACTCGGGGAGTGAATTACTAATGACTAGTAACAAATCCTTTTTGTGTGACATGGATTCCATTTCTTTCCCTTCAGAAAATAAAAGGAAAATCTAATTGACTCATCAAATGAGACAACCATTTTAAAATAATTGGTAATCACCATAGGATTTATTTGGCATATAACCCAGGAGCTCACAAACCGAGTGACATTGTAATAATAACATTCTGTGCACTTCTCTACATATGTATTCATGCAAGCAAAATAGCTTGGGACCAGCGTAGAAGTTTTTTTTTTTTTTTTTTTTTTTTTTTTTTTTTTTTTTTTTTCAAAAAGTTTCTAGAATTGATTCTGAAGCATGTCTTGGTACACCAACAAATAATTTTTATCCACAGATACATAAGCTAGTTTTAAAAAACACCAATTGCTACTATTATATGCTAAAATCACTCTACTATTATCATTAATATTAATAATAAAATAATGATAATGTTAATATGGAGTAAATTTAATTTTTCATTATGTGTTGTCATCGGAAAAAGAAAATGAAATTTTCTTTATATATATATATACACACACACACAGATAAGAACAACAGGGTAACCAAAAAAGATTGCAGAGGAGGCAGAGAAAAATGGCCAAATAGAGCCCTCCGACAATTATTTCCCCTGTAAGAACACCAAATTGAACAATTATTCATGCAAGAAAGCACCTTTATGAGAACCAAAAATTAGGCGAATAATCAGAGTACCTGGTTTTAGCTTCATATCTGTGAAAGAAACACTGAAAAGGGTAGGAAAGACCATCTTGCATTGCCAGTGATACCTCTCTCCTATCCTCTGGCAGTGACCCCATGGCATAGAGAGGGAATCTGTGTGCTTGCGGGAGACAGAGTGCAGCGACTGGGGGACTCTGCATTGGAACTCAATGCTTTCCTGTGAGACCAGAAAGCAACATGGGACAGAATTCAGCCAGCACCCATGGAGGGAGCACTTAGACCAGCTCTAGCTAGAGGAGAATTGACTCTCCCAGCGGTCATAACCTAAGTTCCAGCAAGCTTTACCACCATGGGCTACAGTGCACTGGGGTTCTAAATAGACTTGAGAGGCAGTCTAGGGCACAAGGACTGCAATTCCTGGGGGAAGTCCTGGTACTGTGCCAGAGTGGAGCCAGTGGATATGGGGGACACACAATCTAGTGAGACACCAGCTGGGGCAGCCAAGGGAATGCTTATATCACCCTGCTCCCAACCCCAGCCAGCACAGCACACAGCTTTGGGAAAGACTCCTTCCTTCTGCTCTGGGGAGAGGAGAGGGGAGAGTAAAGAGGACTCTGTCTTGAAAATTGGAAAGCAGCTGAGCCACAGTAGGATAGGGCACCAGGAAGAGTCCTGAGGCCCTCATTCTAGGTCCTATCTCCTGGGCTACATTTCTAGACACACCTTGGGTCAGAGGGAACTCACTACTTTGAAGGGAAAGACCCAGTCCTGGTAAGATTCATTACCTGCTGACTAAAGTGCCCTTGGGTCTTGAATAAATATAATCAGTACCAGGTAGTACTCACTATGGGCCTTAAGTGAGACCCAGGGCCGTGCCGGCTTCAAGTGTGAACCAGCACATTCCCAGCTGTGATTGCCATGGGAGAGACTCCCTATACTTGAGGAAAAAGACAGGGAAGAGCAAAGGGGACTTCGTCTTGCAGCTTGGGTACTAGCTCAGCCACAGTGGAGTAGAGTACCAAGCAGGCTCCTGGGGTCCCCGATTCCAGGCCTTGGTTCTTGGATAAAAATATTGTACCTGCCCTGGGCCATAGGAGAGCCTACTGCCCTGAAAGGAGAGTCCCAGGCCTGGTAGCATTCACTACCAACTGACTGAAGAGTCCATAGCCCTTGCATGAACATTGGTGGTGTCCAGGCAGTACTCACCAGCCGAGCATGGTGATGGCCACTGGGAGAGACTCCTTATGTTTGAGGAAAGAGGAAAGAGGAATGGGAAAGACTTTGTCTTGTGTCTTGGGTCCCAGATCAGCCACAGTAGAACAGAGTACTAAGTAGATACCTAAGTTCTGTGTCCTCAGGCTGTGGCTCCTGGACAGCATCTCTGGGCCCACCCTGGGCCAGGTAGGGAGCTTGCTACTATAAAGGGAAGAACACAAGCCTGGCTGGATTCACCACTTGCTGAGCCCTTGGACCTTGAGTGAACATTGGTGGTAGCCAGCGGTTAGTCATCACAGGCCTTGGGCAAGACCCAGTCCTGTGCTGGCTTTGGGTCTGGCCCAGGATAGTCCCAGTGGTGGAGGACACAGGGGTGCTTGTGTCACCCATCCCCCTGCTCCAGGTACTTCAGTATGGAGAAACAGACTTTTGTTTTGTTTTGCGGGAGAGGCGGGACAGGGGTGGGCGGTGAAAGAAGTAAGAGAAGAGAACAAGAATCTCTGCCTGGTAATCCAGAGAATTCTTCCAGATCTTATCCAAGACCACCAAGCTGATACCTCTGTGAGTCTGTAAGAGCCATAGTGTTACTGGGCTTGTGGTGCTCTCTAATGCAGATACAGCTGCAATGGCCAAAGCTTTAGATCACAGCACTTAATTTTCTTCAGATACTTGGAAAGCCTTACCAAGAAGGGCAGTTACAAAAAGCCCAGACTGCAAAGACTACACTATACCTAATTATTCCATGCCCAGACATTCACTTACATCCATAAGAATCAAGACTATCCAGAAAAACATGACCTCACCAAGCCAATTAAATAAGGCAGCAGTGACCAATCCCAGAGTGACAGAGATATGTGATCTTTAAGAAAGAGAATTCAAAACTGCTGTTTTGTGGACTTTAAGCAAAATACAAGATAATACAGAGAAGGAATTCAGAATCCTATCAGATAAATTTAACAAAGTTATTAAAATAATTTTTGAAATTTCATCAGAAATTCTAGAGCTGAAAATTCAATTGACATACTGAAGAATGCATTAGAGCCTCTAAAAACTGAATAGATCAAGCAGAAAAATGAATTGTGAGCTTGAAGACAGGCTATTTGAAAATACGCGTCAGAGAAGACAAAGTAAAAAAGAATAAAACAGAATGAAACACATGTATAAACTCTTGAAAATAGCTTCAAAAAGGCGAATCTAAGAGTCACTGGCCTTAAAACGGAGGCTGAGACAGCGATCAGGGTAGGAAGTTTATTCAAAGGGATAATAACAGAGAACTTCCCAGACTTAGAGAAAGATAACAATATGCAAGAATAAGAAGATTATAGAACACCAAGCAGACTGAACTGAAATAAGACTGCCTTAAGGCATTTAATAATCAAACTCCCAAAGGCCAGGATAAAGAAAGCAGCAAGAGAAAAGAAACAAACAACATACAAAGGAACTCCAATACATCTGGCAGCAGAATTGTCAGTGGAAATCTTACAGTCCAGGAAAGAGCAGCATGGCATATTCGAAGAGCGGAGGGAAATAAAAAGCAAGCAAACAAACAAAAAACACAAAAGAACCCACTTTTACCCTAGAACAGCATATTCAGCAAAAATATCCTTAAAACATGATGGAGAAATAAAGACTTTCTCAGACAAATAAAAGCTGAGGGATTTCCTCAGTACCAGAACCACCCTACAAGAAGAAATGCTAAAGGAATTTCTTCATTCTGGAAAAAAAGGACATTAACAAGCAATAAGAAATCATCTGAAGGTGCAAAACTCACTTGTAATAGTAAATACATAGACAAACACACTAAAGTCACAGAGTATTATAATACTGTATTTGTGGTACGTAAACTACTCACATCTTGAGTAGAAAGACAAAATGATGAACCTATCAACAATAATAGCTACAACACTTCTCGAGACATAGTATCATCAGATATATAGAGAAACAATAAAAAGTTAAAAAGTTTGGGGTAAAGTTAAAGCTTTTATTAGTTTTCTCTTTGCTTGTTTGCTTTTGCAATCAGTATTAAGTTGTTACAAGTTTAAAATAATTCTAAGATGTTATTTGCAAGTCTCATGGTAACTTCAAATCAAAATACCTACAACAGATACACAAAATATAAGAAGAAAGAAATTAAAATGCAACCAGAGAAAATTACCTTCACAGATAGGAAGACAAGAAGGAAAGAAGGAAGGAAAAGAAGATCACAAAACAACCAGAAAGCAAATAACAAATGGTAGGAGTAACTCCTTACTTATCAATAATAACATTGACTGTAAATGGATTAAGCTGTCCAATCAAAAGACATAGAGTGGCCGAATGGAGAAACAAACAAGGCCCAGTGTTCTTTTCCCTACAAGAAACACACTTGACTTATAAAGACACACAGAGACTGAAAATAAAGGGATGGAAACAGATATTCAATGCAAATGTAAACCAAAAAAAGAGCAGGAGTGGCTATACATATATATCAGACAAAATAGATTTCAAGTCAAAAACTATAAAAAGAGACAAAGAAGGTCACTGTATAATGATGAAGGAGCCAATTTAGCAGGAGGATATAACAATTTTAAATATATGTGTACCTGACACTGAAGCACTAAGATTATATAAAGCAAATATTATTAAAGCCCAAGAGAAAGATAGAACTTAATATGACAAAAGCTGGAGACTTCAACATCCCACTTGATGAACAAATCATCAAGACAGAAAATTAGCAAAGAAACTTTGAATGTAATCTGCACTATAGAACAAATGAACCTACTAAATATTTACAGGACATTTTTTCTGATGGCTGCAGAATGTGCATTCCTCTCCTCAGCTCATAGATCATTCTCAAGGATAGACCATATGCTTGGCCACAAAAACAGTCTTAAAAAAATTCAAGAGGCCGCGTGCGGTGGCTCACACCTGTAATCCCAACACTTTGGGAGAACGAGGTGGGCGGATCACAAGGTTAGGAGATTGAGACCATCCTAGCTAACATTGTGAAACCCCATCTCTACTAAAACTACGAAAAAAAAAACTATCCCGGCGTGGTGGCAGGCGCCTGTAGTCCCAGCTACTCTGGAGGCTGAGGTAGGAGAACGGCGGGAACCCGGGAGGTGGAGCTTGCAGTGAGCGGAGATCGCGCCCCTGCACTCCAGCCTGGGTGACAAAGCCAGACTCCCTCTCAAACAAACAAACAAACAAACAAATTTCAAGAAAATGAAATCATGTTAAGTATCTTCTTTGACTATAATGGAATAAGCTAGAAATCAATGACAAGAGGAATTTTGAAAACTATACAAACATATGAAATTAAACAATATTCTCCTAAATGACAAATGGGTTAGTGAAGAAATTAAGAAGAAAGTTTAAAAATTTCTTGGAACAAATGAAAATTAAAACACAGCATATTAAAATCTATGGGACACAGTGAAGACATTATTCAAAGGAAAGTTTATAGCAATAAGCACCGACATCAAGAAAGCAGAAAAACTTCAGGTAAAGAACCTAACGATGCATCTTAAAGAACTAGAAAAGCAAGAGCAAACCAAACCCAAAATTAGTAGAAGAAATAATAAAGATCAGAGAAGAAATAAATGAAGTTGAAATTAAGAAAATAATACAAAATATCAATGAAACAAAAGTTATTTTTTTAAAGGTAAATAAAATCAACAAACCTTATTCCTTACTAAGAAAAAAAGAGAGAAGACCCAAGTCGAAAAAATCAGAGACAAAAAAGAGACATTACAATTGATACCTCAGAAATTCAGAGGATTATTAGTGGCTACTGTGAGCATGTATATGTCAATAAATTGGAAAATCTAAAAGAAATAGATAAAATTTTAGACACATACAACCTACCAAGATTGAACCACGGAGAAACCTGAAACCTGAACAGACCAATATAGAGTAATGAGATCAAAGCCGTAATAAAAATCTCCCAGCAAAGAAAAGGCCACTACCTGATGGTTTCCTTGGTGAATTTTACCAAGCATTTAAAAGAGAACTAATATTTGTTCTACTCAAACTATTCCAAAAATGGAGGAGGAGGGAATACTTCTAAACTCATTTTATGAGGCTGGTATCACCCTCATACCAAAACCAGACAAAGGCACATCAAAAAAATAAAACTACAGGCCAATATCCCTGAGGCAAAAATCCTCAGCAAAATACTAGCAAACTGAATTCAGGAAGACATTAAAAAGATCATTCGTTACGACCAAGTGGGATTTATCCCAGGGGCACAATGTTGACTCAACATATGCAAATCAATCAATTTGATACATCAAATCAACAAAATTAAAGACAAAAACTATATAATCACTTCAATTGATGCTTAAAATGCATTTGATGAAACTCAACATCCCTTTATGACAGAAATCCTCAAAAAACTGGGCATAGAAAAAACATATCTCAGTTGGATATAGAAGGAACATATCTCAACACAATAAAAGCCATATACAACAGCCACACAGCTAGTATACTGAATGGGGGAAAACTGAAAGCCTTTCCTCTAACATCTGAAACAAGACAAGGATGTTCACTTTAATCACTGTTATTCAGTGTAGTACTAGAAGTTCTAGATACAGCAGTCATTTAAGAAAAAGAAATTAAGGGTATCCAAATTGGAAAGAAAGAAGTAAAATTATTCTTATTTGCAGATGATATGATCTTATAATTAAAAAAATTTAAAGACTTCATCAAAAAAATATTAGAACTGATCAATTTAGTAAAGATCCAGGATACAGAATCAATATACAAAAATCAGTAGCATTTCCATGTGGCAACAAAAAAAATCTGAAAAAGAAGTCAAGAAAGTAATACATTTACAATAGCTACAAGTAAAATAATACACCTAGGAATAAGATTAACCAAAGAAGTGAAAGGTCTCTACAATGAAAACCATAAAACATTGGTGCAAGAAATGGAAGAGGACACAAAAATGGAAAGGTATTCCATGTTCACAAATTGGAAGAATCAATATTGTTAAAACGTCCATACTACTCAGTGCAATCTACAGATTCAGTGAAATCCATATCAAAATACCAATGATATCCTTCACAGAAATAGAAACAAAAATCTTAAAATGTATATAGAACCACAAAAGGCCCAGAATAGCTAAAGCTATCCTGAGCAAAAAACTGTAAGAATCATATTACCTGACTTCAAATTATGCTACACAGCTAAAGTAAGCAAAACAGCATGGTACTTGAATAAAAACAGACACATAGACCAATGGAACAGAAGAGATAACTCAGAAATAAATCCATACATCTATGATAAACTTATTTCTGACAAAGGCACAAATAACATACATTGAGGGAAGAACAGTCTCCTCAATAAATGATGCTAGACAAACTGAATATCCTTAGGCAGAAAAGTGAAACTAGACCTCTATCTCTCACCATAGAAAAATTAAATAAAAATGGATTAAGGACTGAAATCCAAGTTTTCAAACTATGAAACTACTATTACATAAAAGAAAACATTGGGAAAATTCTCCAGGACATTGGTCTGGGCAAAGATTTCTTGAGTAATAACCCTACAGACACAGGCAACCAAAGCAAAACTGGACAAATGCAATCACATTAGGTTAACAAGCTTCTGCACAGTAAAGGAAGCAATCAACAAAGTCAACCCACAAAATGGGATAATTTTTTTTCAAACTATTCATCTGAGAAGAGATTAATAACTAGAATATACAAGGAGCTCAATCAAATCAATAAGAAAAAATGTAATAATCTGATTAGAAAATAGGTAAAAGATCTGAATAGACCCTTCTCAAAAGCAGAAATAAAAATGGCAAACAGGCATATGTTTAGTGCTCAACATCACTGATCTGAATAGACCCTTCTCAAAAGCAGAAATAAAAATGGCAAACAGGCATATGTTTGGTGCTCAACATCACTGATTATTTGAGAAATGCAAATCGAAACTACAATGAGATATTGTATTATTCCAGTTAAAATGACTTTTATCCAGAAGACTGGCAATAACAAACATTGCTGAAGATGTGGGAGGAAAAGGAACCCTCAAACACTGTAGGTGGCAATGTAAATTAGTACAATGGCTATAAAGAAGAGTTTGGAGGTTTCTAAAAAAGCTAAAACTAGAACTACTATAAGATCCAGCAATTCTCTGCTAGATATATACCCAAAAGAAAGGAAATCAGTATATTGAAGAGATTTCTTCACTCCCATGTTTATTGCAGCACTATTCACAATAGCCAAGATTTGGAAGCAACTTAAGTGTCCATCAACAGATGAACAGATAAAGAAAATTTGGTATTGATACACAATGGAGTTCTATGTAGCCACAAAAAAAAAAAAAAAAAAAAATGAGATTCTGTCATTTGCAAGAACATGAATGGAACTGGTCATTATGTTAAGTTAAATAAATCAGGCACAAAAAGACAAACTTCACATGTCCTCATTCATTTATACTTGAGAGCGCAATGGGGTGACTACAGTAAAAAAAAAATGTATTGTACATTTAAAAATAACTAAAAAGGTGTAACTGGAATACTTATAACACAAAGAAGGTGATGGGTACCCCCATTGACCCTGATGTTATTATTACACTATGTATGCTTGTAGCAAAATACCTCATATACCCCATAAATATATATCTTTATTATGTGCCCATAAGAATTAAAAACTTAAGAAAAAGACCTTCAAGCAGATTACTATCTTATAAGGGTAGAATTCTGTGGGATACATAGAATGGTAATATAAAGTCAAAGAGAAAAAGTTACAGTGTAAAACTTCCAACCACTAAAGAACTTAGTCACATATATTTTAAATGGATGATGATGGATATCAAATTACCATGGTAATTAAATCCAGTGCATACATTTAAGTGGCAATGTGAAAATTTCATTTAAAATCATCAATATTTATAATACTCAAGAAACTGCACAATCATAGATATTTAAATTTAAGATGAAGAATTTTAGATGCCAACCTAAAAATATGCAATAAGATATAATTTTTCAAACTTATTTTAGGGAGTATAGAATACACAATTTTGAAGACCACTGACTTAGAATATAGGCATATGATCCTTTTCTTTGGGTTTCAGTTGCTTCATAGAGTGTTTGGACAGTAGTTAGAATTATTCATGTCAGGTACTGGAAGAGTGGATATATCACAGTGCTACAAGGGGGGCACCCTGATGTCAGAGCCCTGGGTTCACATTCCAGCTCTGTCGCCTACAAAGCTGTGTGACAGTGGGCATGTCAGCTAACCTCTTATCCTTCCTCTCATTGAAGCAATGATGAGGCGAGGATAACCCTAGGTGATGTATGTCCAATGTTCAGGGCCCACATGTCGTCCATTAAGGGTAGGTATTCAAAAGAAACGGAGCTGCTCAGAGTTTCCTATCAGAGTTGGTAAATTCGAGTTTCTACAGTGTCAACTGATTTTTCCAGTTTTAATTTCCATGTTTCTTAGGAAACAAGATAAAATTTCTCAGTGTGATTGCACTTTTTGTAAACAGTTATTTCCAAAACAAGAATAATAAAAACAAATAATGATGGAAATCATGATTTTTGTTCTTTTAACAAAGAGAACATCACCATCAACAGAGAAAGAAAACCTTGGAAAGG
Organism: Rhinopithecus roxellana; assembly: GCF_007565055.1. Lineage (NCBI taxonomy): Eukaryota > Metazoa > Chordata > Mammalia > Primates > Cercopithecidae > Rhinopithecus > Rhinopithecus roxellana. The sequence continues at coordinate 29,985,748 of NC_044557.1, forward strand.
TGCTATAAGAGTGCTATTGCTCCCATATAGCCTGAAATAAGGATATTAAAAAAAATTATTTGGGCCAGGCACAGCGGCTCATGCCTGTAATCCCAGCACTTTGGGGGGCCGAGGTGGGAGGATCACTAGGTCAGGATATCGAGACCATCCTGACTAACACGGTGAAACCCCGTCTCCACTAAAAATACAAAAAATTAGCTGGGCGTGGTGTCGGGCACCTGTAGTCCCAGCTACTTGGGAGGCTGAGGCAGGAGAATGGCGTGAACCCGGGAGGCGGAGCTTGCAGTGAGCTGAGATCGCGTCATGGCACTTCAGCCTGGACAACAGAGTTAGACTCCGTCTAAAATAATAATAATAATAATTATTGTTATTATTATTATTATTATTATTATTATTTAACCCCAAATTGTCATTGCCAGTAATAAGTAGACAGTTTATTAAAATGGATAACCAACAAATTAAAAATCTAAGCGTAGTAGAAACTAAAGTAACTTAGACAAAGGAGACGTTCAAGAACAAGGAACAAGCCCTCTGCTTCTGGCAGCAAAGGACAGCCCTGATTCTCCTGATCAACACAACAACAGTGGAAAATATTTGCACAGCGTAAGAAGTACTTACCCTATGGCCATCTCACCTAGAGACTGTGAACCAGACCAGTAGCCCATTCTTGACAGGGAGGGCCTGGAACATGCAACCTGCAATTCTCAGATTCCAGTAGAAGTGTGTGTAAGTAATGTGTCTCCCAACTTCATTTGGTTGGAGGGGGAAAGACAATAAAAGTAGAAGAGATTAAATTGGCCATTCCTCATGGTCAGAAAATGAGCCTTATTTGTTTTTGTTTCCAGACCTAAATGTGGTGTAGGTTACTTGGGAAGTTCCTATTCACTCAATGTTTGTTGAGCCAAACTGCCTCTGCTGGGGAGAGGGGGAGCTAGGATAAGCCAAATCCACACTACTGTGAGAAACAGGAGAGGTTCCCTGAGCATGAAGCCAAATAATTCCTGCTTCTTCCAGTGCTCCTTCCTCAGGATCTCCATTAGAGAAAATTAGATTTGAATCAGGAAATTAGGATCACACTAGTTTTGATGCATTATTGGGGATACAACTGAAATTCCTTATCTATAAGCCAAGTGTGAGTATTATTTAGTTACTGCCTTAGTTCATCCCAGGGTCACATGCAAGCAGGATAACAGCATGAAAAACTTCTTGGAATCAAACAGCCCTGGAGAAAGTCATGGCTCTGACACTTAATCGCTGTACTTTATTGGGTGAATTGCTTGAACGATCTGACCTCCATTTTCTCACCTGTAAATTGTGGGTAATAATAAGAATCTTGAGGATTTTATAAGGATTTTAGGTAAAGCCTAATCCATAGTAGACACTTAGTGGCAGCTTAGCGTTAAATGCTTTAATGGTTTGTGATGTTATGTTAAAATGTGCAGGCTGTCTAAGGAAAAGGTAGTCACGTAGTCATGAATGTTCTGGGCAAATACTAATTATATTGGTTTCTATATGTTGAATGGTTCTCTGAAGTCATCAAAAAGTTTAAGCTATGTGTTCACACCTTTAAAAATAATTCAGAAGATGGTTCATTCAAGTATGACCGGGTAAACCTTGCTGACAAAGCATCAATATGTTATGTTTTAATGACATCATTTTATGTTCTATTACCCAGTATTCATCACAACAGCCCATTTATGCAAGAATATCACTCTGTTGGGATGCATACATCAGGGCAACAAATTTAAATAGCCTCTAATAACAGAGTGTAATGATTGAAAGTTGGAGAAAGAATATTACTTGCTGATAAAAAAGAAAAACAGAAAATCAAGACAAGTAGTGAAGGATTTCATAAGCCTGGATCTCATTAGACCTGTCCCTGAGTCAGTGTGAGACTGTTGAGAGGATGTACCATTTCTTCAGCCAAGACATGAGCAGACAGCTCTTGTAACCATCTGGAAATTCAGTTTTTACAGTGGCTTAAATTGCTGCTCATGCCATTTTATTCTAGGTGCTAATATTCAAATATTTAACATTTTAAATGAAGAGATGGTTTTTCATTAGCTTTGACTGACTCTCACTCTTGATCAAACTAAAGTAAGCAAGAAAGACTAATGGAAATTGAGTGCAAATTTAAAGAAATACCACTTTTATTTGTGTAATTTTAAAATTATTGATTTCTTTTTTAAATAAAGCAATGGTTTCTAAAGCTGTTGACTTGGTCTATTATTTTCAGGAGGCTCTGATTAGCTTTTCCATCAGCACTCAGGTATTTAGAATTCTCCAGACATTTCAGTCTCATTCTACCTGTCATCGAATAGAGGCAACTTTATCTCACATTTCGTCACATAATCTCCATATTTTTTTTTAGCAGTATGCATTTTGCTATATTAAAACTAAATTTAGATAACTAGTAAGTGGATGGTTAAAAGTCAAGCAAATATTTTTAGTTGTAATGCATTTGGATAATACATGCAAAAGATAGGTTCAGTCTAATTTATAGCGGCTTGGTAAAATGATCACTGATGCTTACATCATGGTATTTTCTAGACGTATTGAAGAGAAGCCAGCACACCTTTCTTTAATACTACAAGGTCAGTATATAGACACAGTCACTGGGAGGAAAGACAGAGTTACAATACCTGGGATGGCTCATTTCTGATTAAGAAGCAAAAGCTGCTCCAAGATGCTCTGTGCATAGAGGCAGTCCCAGCTCTACAGTCACATTTTGCTGACCCACTGACACAGAAAGAAATAATTTAACAGTGTCACTGGAAGATTTCCAGACATTCGATGTTTTTGATTATTTAAAAATCCTTCTACTCCTTCAGCACTTAGAAATCCTGCGGGATAAAAGAGACTTTAAAATCCTAAGTCATCATTAAGAAAAGTAAAAGGAATTATCATAGGCCAAATGGAAAAGGAAAAGGAAAAGAAAAGGAAAGTGAAAATCAGGGGAGTGATGGAAGATGACTTTCTGAGGTGCTACAGTCCTGGGAACCAAAGGAGTTTAGGTCTAATGGCACCAAGAGGATGAACGGCGAGGCCTCAGCCTGAGGGAGGTGGGAGTTAGAACTGTTCCCATCTTTACCCCTACTAAGGCTTATATGCCTTGGGAACAAATATGCCTGGGAACAGAGAAAATCTGGGCAATAATTTATATCTATGGGCTTATCTTTATTTTGACTGGGGTTTCACTTTATCTTTATGGTCCAAGAATCCTATAACTGAGAACACAAATTCTCACCGGCTGGTAAGATTTCAGGGATTTCCTTAGAAAAAGAAGTTTTGCATTTGCTTCTGACAGGCATCCCTGATATCAATTCCAGCAACAACTGCAACCCAAAGTATATAAGATTTTCACACATAAAAAATAACATCATTTACTCTAAGTTATTACTGAGTGATTTGACTTCATGGGCACCAAAAGTGCTCAACTTTTAAGTCCCAATACTCTTGTGGGAAGCAACAGGATTCTTTCAGCAAATTCTACTAAGATGGTAAATCTTAATATCATAAAGTCACAACACATTCTTGAATGGATGGTATAATGAAGAATTTGAAATACACACACACACACACACACACACTTCTAACGCTGATATCCTCCCTGTTAATGAATCACTGATTAAATCTTTAATGTGCAGAGGAGTTCTGGAAATTAAATCAGGAGAAATCTACTGGGCTCACAGATGTCATTCTTGCGTTTTCTTTCTTTCTTCCTTTCTCTCTCTTTTTCTCTCTGCTCTTCTCTCCTCTTTTCTTCCTTCCTTTCTTCCTTTCTTCTTTCTTTCCTTTCCCCTTTTTTTCCCTTCCTCCTTCTTCTTTCTACAGGCAGCTATGAAACAGGCACTTAACAAATTTGTTGCTTATTTTCTGATTAAGTATGGAAAAAAGGCAAAGACTGCAAGAAAAAGCTCTGCCATTTCTCTACAACTTAAACCTTTGATACTTTTGGAAGTGATGTTGATTTTGAAAGAGGAACATGTAACAATCTAAAGTCGTTGGTCAATTTCAGGGTAAACCTAACTTTTTTTACTCTATTTCGAGAGCCATCTTTTATTCTGCCATCCTTTCCTTCTCCTCTAATTTTTCTATTTAACTTCATTAGAAATGGTTCTGAGCCAACTGACATAAGAAGACATTTTTAAATAAGTTGAGGAAACTGGAGATATGAAAATAAAGATCAATAAAACGAAAGGAAGCCAAGTGTGAGGTTGGTACAGAGTATGTACATTGAAGTCTAGTTCTCTCCCTCGAGGTAGAACAGGATACATCTTTGTGGTTTCACAGGGAATAAGACTAAAGAACATGGACAGACACAACTTCATGGTTTATTATCAGGTGTAGAGACAAAGTAACTCTTCTGAAAAATATCACCTACACCGGCCTAGTAAGTGATTCTCTCCCGTGCCCACACTGAAGGACTTAATACTTCTCACCCCCAAAGTCAGTCAAACTCAACAGTTAACTTACCATTACTTTAGATTTTACTAAAGATTTCTCTGGGGAAAGTGAGAAAAGTTCCATTGTAACAATAAACACAACTTAAGAAAGTCTTCTTAGAACACACTCTTGCCACCTCAAGCATCCTCACCCCCAGGACAACATCAGTAGCCTAAATGGCTCTAGCCTTTCCCAATCATTTTCAGGGTAGGCCTCAACTCTGAGGACAGCATGTCATCTAAAACATGGTAGTGACCACCGAGGGGGTAGGGGATAGCAACATGAGTCCTAATATGAATTGCATCCTGACAGCTTAAATTTGCCATTGTAGTATGCCTACCTATGGCAATTTCTAGCAATGATCCATTGGCTTGGTAGTAGGTGCCCAGTCAATCAGAATCATCAGCTATTTTTTCCAAACCTGTTGAAGCATGGCACTATGATGGTGTTGTGGGAGATTCAAAATGATATTTTGTCTATAAAGGAATTTATAATCTGGCCAGGAGGCAACACTGTGCAAAAGAAATAATTGGAGAATAAATAGCACAGTAAACACAATAAGAAATTGCCAAGGAGGGACTCTAAGAGCCAACTATGTGAAGGCTACTGTCTGAGAGCAATTGTCCTGCAGATAAGTGTGGTCATAGGTGTGATTTCCTTGCACCACAGAGGCAAGGGTAGGCAGAGGGAGGAGAGCTGGAGGCAACTGTAAATTTGCTTCTCTGAGCACAGCAAGTGGGTTATTAAAGATATCTACCTTGATGCCTGAGGCTCTGTTAGGAATGGGAAAAACAGATCCACAGGAGAAAATAGATTCTTTCCTTCTTTGGTTTCTAATACATATTGGTACAGTTGCCTCCATATGGAGATACAAGTTTACATATACATTCTATGTTTATTTACTCATATTGTAGTAAATCTATACTGTACAGAAACTCCTGCTGTTTTGAACATTTAGGATAGTATTTCATCCTTTCTAAAAGATGAAGAGATGGACTCTCGATAAATAATTTGTGGTGTGGGGACAGGTGCTTCTTTCAAGCTTTGCTAATGATATATTTCTAAGGACAGAAAAATTCCTCTCCAACTCCATGGCTATGACCATAGATTCTATAATAAAATCAATAATGTCTACTTTTTAAAAGGATTTCTTAAGTCCTCATCAATGAGCAGTTACTAAGATCCTACTATAAACCCAGCTATGTCCCCTCTGCCTGGAAGTCCTTTATCTCTGTCTTTATTGTATTTAACTCCTCAAGGTCCATTGCAAATGCCTCCCACATCCTAAAGCCTTCCCTAAGGGCCCCTACTCTGTAACCTTGGGAGATCACGTCTACCTCTTTATGCCATGTAGCATAGTCTGCTTTGCAGTGTAGCTATTGATTCCTTACTCAACCCCCAACAAGTTGTTGGTTATCTAAAGACAGGGAGAAGAGATAATCACTTCAGAATAATCAGAGTCTCCCAGCATAATGCACAGAACGTAGTCATTAAAAATGAATTGTGGAAGATGGCCGAATAGGAACAACTCCAGTCTCCAACTCCCAGCGCGAGCGACACAGAAGACCGGTGATTTCTGCATTTTCAACTGAGGTACTGGGGTCATCTCACTAGGGAGTGTCGGACAATCGGTGCTGGTCAGCTGCTGCAGCCTGACCAGCGAGAGCTGAAGCAGGGCGAGGCATCGCCTCACCTGGAAGCGCAAGGGGGAAGGGGATCCGTTTTCCTAGCCAGGGGAACTGAGACACACAACACCTGGAAAATCGGGTAACTCCCACCCCAATACTGCGCTGTAAGCATACAGGCATTCCAGGAGAATATATCCCACACCTGGCCGGGAGGGTCCCACGCCCACGAAGCCTCCCTCACTGCTAACACAGCAGTCTGCCGCGATCTATCCGCAAGGCAGCAGCGAGGCTGGGGGAGGGGCGCCCGCCATTGCTGAGGCTTAAGTAGGTAAACAAAGCCGCTGGGAAGCTCGAACTGGGTGGAGCTCACAGCAGCTCAAGGAAGCCTGCCTGTCTCTGTAGTCTCCACCTCTGGGGACAGCGCACAGCTGAAGACCAACAGGGGAAGTAGCGGGAGCCGGTGCAGACGCGAACGACTCTGTCTGACAGCTTTGGGGAGAGCCGCGGATCTCCCAACGCGGAGGTTGAGATCTGAGAACGGACAGACTGCCTGCTCAGGTGTGTCCCTGACCCCTGAGTAGCCTAGCTGGGAGAAATCCCCCACTAGGGGCAGTCTGACACCCCACACCTCACAGGGTGGAGTACACCCCTGAGAGGACACTTCCAAAGGAAGAATCAGACAGGTACACTCGCTGTTCAGCAATATTCTATCTTCGGCAACCTCTGCTGCTGATACCCAGGCAAACAGGGTCTGGAGTGGACCTCAAGCAATCTCCAACAGACCAACAGAGAGTCCTTCTGACTGTCAGAAGGAAAACTATCAAACAGGAAGGACACCTATACCAAAACCCCATCAGTTCGTCACCACCATCAAAGACAAGAGACAGATAAAACCACAAAGATGGGGAAGAAGCAGGGCAGAAAAGCTGGAAATTCAAAAAATAAGAGCGCATCTCCCCCTGCAAAGGAGCGCAGCCCATCACCAGCAACGGATCAAAGCTGGTCAGAGAATGACTTTGACGAGAGGAGAGAAGAAGGCTTCAGTCCATCAAACTTATCAGAGCTAAAGGAGGAATTACGTACCCAGCGCAAAGAAACTAAAAATCTTGAAAAAAGAGTGGAAGAATTGACAGCTAGACTCATTAATGCAGAGAAGATCATAAACGAAATGACAGAGATGAAAACCATGACACGAGAAATACGTGACAAATGCACAAGCTTCAGTAACCGACTCGATCAACTGGAAGAAAGAGTATCAGCGATTGAAGATCAAATGAATGAAATGAAGCGAGAAGAGAAACCAAAAGAAAAAAGAAGAAAAAGAAATGAGCAAAGCCTGCAAGAAGTATGGGATTACGTAAAAAGACCAAATCTACGTCTGATTGGGGTGCCTGAAAGTGAGGGGGAAAATGGAACCAAGTTGGAAAACACTCTTCAGGATATCATCCAGGAGAACTTCCCCAACCTAGTAGGGCAGGCCAACATTCAAATTCAGGAAATACAGAGAACGCCACAAAGATACTCCTCCAGAAGAGCAACTCCAAGACACATAATTGCCAGATTCACCAAAGTTGAAATGAAGGAAAAAATCTTAAGGGCAGCCAGAGAGAAAGGTCGGGTCACCCACAAAGGGAAGCCCATCAGACTAACAGCAGATCTCTCGGCAGAAACTCTACAAGCCAGAAGAGAGTGGGGGCCAATATTCAACGTTCTTAAAGAAAAGAATTTTAAACCCAGAATTTCATATCCAGCCAAACTAAGTTTCATAAGTGAAGGAGAAATAAAATCCTTTACAGATAAGCAAATGCTTAGAGATTTTGTCACCACCAGGCCTGCCTTACAAGAGACCCTGAAGGAAGCCCTAAACATGGAAAGGAACAACCGGTACCAGCCATCGCAAAAACTTGGCAAAATGTAAAGACCATCGAGGCTAGGAAGAAACTGCATCAACTAACGAGCAAAATAACCAGTTAATATCATAATGGCAGGATCAAGTTCACACATAACAATATTAACCTTAAATGTTAATGGACTAAATGCTCCAATTAAAAGACACAGACTGGCAAACTGGATAAAGAGTCAAGACCCATCAGTCTGCTGTATTCAGGAGACCCATCTCACAGGCAGAGACATACATAGGCTCAAAATAAAGGGATGGAGGAAGATCTACCAAGCAAATGGAGAACAAAAAAAAGCAGGGGTTGCAATCCTAGTCTCTGATAAAACAGACTTTAAACCATCAAAGATCAAAAGAGACAAAGAAGGCCATTACATAATGGTAAAGGGATCAATTCAACAGGAAGAGCTAACTCTCCTAAATATATATGCACCCAATACAGGAGCACCCAGATTCATAAAGCAAGTCCTTAGAGACTTACAAAGAGACTTAGACTCCCATACAATAATAATGGGGGACTTCAACACTCCGCTGTCAACATTAGACAGATCAACGAGACAGAAAGTTAACAAGGATATCCAGGAATTGAACTCATCTCTGCACCAAGCGGACCTAATAGACATCTATAGAACTCTCCACCCCAAATCAACAGAATATACATTCTTCTCAGCACCACATCGCACTTATTCCAAAATTGACCACATAATTGGAAGTAAAGTACTCCTCAGCAAATGTAAAAGAACAGAAATTATAACAAACTGTCTCTCAGACCACAGTGCAATCAAACTAGAACTCAGGACTAAGAAACTCAATCAAAACCGCTCAACTACATGGAAACTGAACAACCTGCTCCTGAATGACTACTGGGTACATAACGAAATGAAAGCGGAAATAAAGATGTTCTTTGAAACCAATGAGAACAAAGATACAACATACCAGAATCTCTGGGACACATTTAAAGCAGTGTGTAGAGGGAAATTTATAGCACTAAATGCCCACAAGAGAAAGCAGGAAAGATCTAAAATTGACACTCTAACATCACAATTAAAAGAACTAGAGAGGCAAGAGCAATCACATTCAAAAGCTAGCAGAAGGCAAGAAATAACTAAGATCAGAGCAGAACTGAAGGAGATAGAGACACAAAAAACCCTCCAAAAAATCAATGAATCCAGGAGTTGGTTTTTTGAAAAGATCAACAAAATTGACAGACCGCTAGCAAGGCTAATAAAGAAAAAAAGAGAGAGGAATCAAATAGATGCAATAAAAAATGATAAAGGGGATATCACCACTGACCCCACAGAAATACAAACTACCATCAGAGAATACTATAAACGCCTCTACGCAAATCAACTAGAAAATCTAGAAGAAATGGATAATTTCCTGGACACTTACACTCTCCCAAGGCTAAACCAGGAAGAAGTTGAATCCCTGAATAGACCAATAGCAGGCTCTGAAATTGAGGCAACAATTAATAGCCTACCCACCAAAAAAAGTCCAGGACCAGATGGATTCACAGCTGAATTCTACCAGAGGTACAAGGAGGAGCTGGTACCATTCCTTCTGAAACTATTCCAATCAATAGAAAAAGAGGGAATCCTCCCTAACTCATTTTATGAGGCCAACATCATCCTGATACCAAAGCCTGGCAGATACACAACAAAAAAAGAGAATTTTAGACCAATATCCCTGATGAACATTGATGCAAAAATCCTCAATAAAATACTGGCAAACCGGATTCAGCAGCACATCAAAAAGCTTATCCACCATGATCAAGTGGGCTTCATCCCTGGGATGCAAGGCTGGTTCAACATTCACAAATCAATAAACGTAATCCAGCATATAAACAGAACCAAAGACAAGAACCACATGATTGTCTCAATAGATGCAGAAAAGGCTTTTGACAAAATTCAACAGCCCTTCATGCTAAAAACGCTCAATAAATTCGGTATTGATGGAACGTACCTCAAAATAATAAGAGCTATTTATGACAAACCCACAGCTAATATCATACTGAATGGGCAAAAACTGGAAAAATTCCCTTTGAAAACTGGCACAAGACAGGGATGCCCTCTCTCACCACTCCTATTCAACATAGTGTTGGAAGTTCTGGCTAGGGCAATCAGGCAAGAGAAAGAAATCAAGGGTATCCAGTTAGGAAAAGAAGAAGTCAAATTGTCCCTGTTTGCAGATGACATGATTGTATATTTAGAAAACCCCATCGTCTCAGCCCAAAATCTCCTTAAGCTGATAAGCAACTTCAGCAAAGTCTCAGGATACAAAATTAATGTGCAAAAATCACAAGCATTCTTATACACCAGCAACAGACAAGCAGAGAGCCAAATCAGGAATGAACTTCCATTCACAATTGCTTCAAAGAGAATCAAATACCTAGGAATCCAGCTTACAAGGGATGTAAAGGACCTCTTCAAGGAGAACTACAAACCACTGCTCAGTGAAATCAAAGAGGACACAAACAAATGGAAGAACATACCATGCTCATGGATAGGAAGAATCAATATCGTGAAAATGGCCATACTCCCCAAGGTTATTTATAGATTCAATGCCATCTCCATCAAGCTACCAATGACTTTCTTCACAGAATTGGAAAAAACTGCTTTAAAGTTCATATGGAACCAAAAAAGAGCCCGCATTGCCAAGACAATCCTAAGTCAAAAGGACAAAGCTGGAGGCATCACGCTACCTGACTTCAAACTATACTACAAGGCTACAGTAACCAAAACAGCATGGTACTGGTACCAAAACAGAGATATAGACCAATGGAACAGAACAGAGTCCTCAGAAATAATACCTCACATCTACAGCCATCTGATCTTTGACAAACCTGAGAGAAACAAGAAATGGGGAAAGGATTCACTATTTAATAAATGGTGCTGGGAAAATTGGCTAGCCATAAGTAGAAGGCTGAAACTGGATCCTTTCCTTACCCCTTATACGAAGATTAATTCAAGATGGATTAGAGACTTAAATGTTAGACCTAATACCATAAAAACCCTAGAAGAAAATCTAGGTAGTACCATTCAGGACATAGGCATGGGCAAGGACTTCATGTCTAAAACACCAAAAGCAACGGCAGCAAAAGCCATAATTGACAAATGGGATCTCATTAAACTAAAGAGCTTTTGCACAGCAAAAGAAACTACCATCAGAGTGAACAGGCAACCTACAGAATGGGAGAAAATTTTTGCAACCTACTCATCTGACAAAGGGCTAATATCCAGAATCTACAAAGAACTCAAACAAATATACGAGAAAAAAACAAACAACCCCATCAAAAAGTGGGGAAAGGATATGAACAGACATTTCTCAAAAGAAGATATTCATACAGCCAACAGACACATGAAAAAATGCTCATCATCACTGGCCATCAGAGAAATGCAAATCAAAACCACAATGAGATACCATCTCACACCAGTTAGAATGGCAATCATTAAGAAGTCAGGAAACAACAGGTGCTGGAGAGGATGTGGAGAAATAGGAACACTTTTACACTGTTGGTGGGATTGTAAACTAGTTCAACCATTATGGAAAACAGTATGGCAATTCCTCAAGGATCTAGAACTAGATGTACCATATGACCCAGCCATCCCACTACTGGGTATATACCCAAAGGATTATAAATTAGTCTACTACAAAGACACATGTACACGTATGTTTATTGCGGCACTATTCACAATAGCAAAGACTTGGAATCAACCCAAATGTCCATCTGTGACAGACTGGATTAAGAAAATGTGGCACATATACACCATGGAATACTATGCAGCCATAAAAAAGGATGAGTTTGCGTCCTTTGTAGGGACATGGATGCAGCTGGAAACCATCATTCTTAGCAAACTATCACAAGAAGAGAAAACCAAACACCGCATGTTCTCACTCATAGGTGGGAACTGAACAATGAGATCACTTGGACTCGGGAAGGGGAACATCACACACTGGGGTCTATCATGGGGAGGGGGGAGGGGGGAGGAGGGAGGGATTGCATTGGGGAGTTATACATGATATAAATGATGAATTGATGGGTGCTGACGAGTTGATGGGTGCAGCACACCAACATGGCATAAGTATACATATGTAACAAACCTGCACGTTATGCACATGTACCCTAGAACTTAAAGTATAATAAAAAAAAAAAAAAAAAAAAAAAAAAAAAAATGAATTGTGTTGAATTAAATAGAAAACCATTCTGATGATTTCTCATGAGTCTGTATTTCTCAAAATGAAATTCCCTTCTTTTCTAGTACTGTGATGTACTACCTAGATCTTCCTCAGGAAAACAAGGTTTCCCACCCTAGTTGCTAGAAGTCAGTCCTCAACTGTTAGCCCCTTCAGGGATTAGCTCAACGGCTGGGAGCTTCCTCACCCAAGGCCACGCCCACTGGCAAAGATCCATAAAGGCCTTACCCCTCCTTGGGGAAGCTCCATAAGGTCATCCATTTTCAGAGCTTCTCTCAGGCTTGCAGAGGTGACGGTGTCACTACTTGAACCCTGCTTCTGCCTGATCCTCCTTCTTTCCTTTTCATTCCACCTGTGTTCATCCCGTGAGCACCTTCTGATGAGCATCCTATATAATAGTGTCCTGTCTAGTCCCCTTCCTGAGGACACAGACTGAAATATGCATTTTGAACATCAAAGTACTATATGCCTTTTATTTTCTCATTTACCTCTGACCATAGTCATGAGCATAGTGGCCATAGAGGAGCTGGACTGAGATTTCTACAGTGATGCTCCACTGCAGGTTGCATGGTATTTTACTTAACAGTCAAAATATGCTCCTTCTCTCTATTTTTCTGGAAATAAACACACAGATGTTTGGTGGAAGAAACTAAACTACACTGCTAGTCCTCCTGGGGCCTGTTTAACTTATCTTTTCAAAACAAATAGTCATTCTATGTTTACTTGCCAAGAGAAAAATGCCTGAATTTATATCCCTTTTCCTATTTGCAGAAGGCATAAATGTTAGAAAGGTTAAGATCATTTTCTAGGTGCTTCAAAAAGCCTGTTTCAAAGAAAATTTTCAAACTATAAATTATGTATGAAAAGATACAGATACAAAATGCTATTTAGAAAAGAAACTAAGTTAATGAAAGGAAACTCATTCTATATTTTTTTCTGAGACAAAATGGATGACCCCACTTTAGCAGAAAGCCGTTGAAAATCTTCATGTAAAGCCACAGCATCAAAAGCAACATTCTTGTCAAATATAAATTTCAAGTGGTATTATAAAGCTAGGCCATAAAATCTAACCATTCTGAACATTTGATTTGTAAGATATTGAGCTCATGTTAGATATTGTGATATATTGGGAATCCATTAAAGTTCTCAAGGAAAAAAAAGAAAACCATGGACAAGTGAATTTACATTTCTAACTTGCAACAAGGCTGCAGTAGAAGTTAATAAAACCAAAGAAATGACCTACTGAAAAAAAGAAATATTAAAATAAAAAATAAACACTTTCATTACAGCATTTCTTGCTGTAGAAATCTTCATGATAATTAACAAAATAAATAAAAGAAACATGACAAAAGCTTCAATTTTCTTGTTGTTTTATAATATTAAGAGCTACAGCAGGCTGGCATGGTGGCTCACACCTGTAACCCCAGCACTTCGGGAGGCTGAAGCAAGGGGATTGCTTGAGCCCAGAAGTTTGAGACCAGCCTGGACAACAATGGGAGATGCCATCTTCATTTTATTACAAATAATTTTAAAAGAACTACAACAATCATTTTATGGTAAAACATGTTATGACTACGTTTTTTAAAGAACTATTTTTTTTTTTTATAAATAAAAGCCCTAAGAAACTCTATAAGAATTTATTTAAAAATTTAAAAATTCATTTTTGTGAATATTTGTGATGTGCCAGACATTTTCAATGTATGATTTAATTTAATTTTCACATTCATCTTTTGAAGTTTCATCACTCCTATTTTAAAGATATGAAAACTGAGGTTCAGCTTCAGAGAGGTTATGTAACTTGCCTAAGATAGGATTCCAGCAAAGATCTAGAAACTCCAAGACCAATGCTGACTTACTTACAACATAAAATCAGCATCGAAATCGATTTTCTTTTCGGGTTTCAGGGCTGATTCAATTTTCGATTGAACACTAACTTCAGTTCTTGCAAATCCTTGTCTCACTTCTTTCATTTGGGTTGAAGGGTATGGCGGGAGATTCTGAAACTCTTTGAAGTGTATTCTTTAGATTATTTTTAAATTTACCAAAAAGTGACCTGATCATTTTACCCAAAGATTTAGAAGGTAATTTTCTCTGTCTTTGAAGTTTAGTAGTTGTTTTTAGGATGTGTGTCAGAATGTATTGTTTTGCGTTTATTCTCTCCACATTCACTGTGGGTCTTTTAACATTTACATTTAAGTCTTTACAATTCAATATTCTGGCCCAGAATTTTTTTTTTTTAATAATGTTAAGCCTCAGTTCAATCTATTGCTTGGTTTTTCTTCTTCAGAGATATTACTGTGTTAGACCTTTTTCTGTATTTATTTCTATATCATTTTATCTGTAATTTTAAAACTTTTCTTGCATGTTTTTATTTTTATACCTCTTTTCAATGTCTCTCAGTACATTTTCAGTTGATTCTATTCCTCCTTAGATATTTATAATTAGTGCTCATTTCTGATACAATTTTGTTCTTTTCCTTAACATTTTTCAGGCTTAACTATCATCTTTTTATATATACTGCTTTTGATGATAGTTAACTCATGGTACAGTGTTATGTTACAGTTTTCCTCTGCTTTATATCTGAATTTTGGTCCTTTGTAAAAGTTTTGTGCTTTTGCCAGAACATTAAGTTGTAGAAGAGGAAAAAGATATTTTTCTGTTTCCCTTCCTCATATCTTCTCAGGCTGGGGCCCTGCCAGTTAGACTGACCAAAGACAGATTAACAAGAGAAAAAGAAGCAGAGGTACATTAACATGTGCCTGGTGCATATACCTGAGAGCCTTCAGAGATATGTGTGCCTCAAAGGGTGGTTAGACCATGGGTTTATATAGCTTCTTCACAGAAGAACAACGCATTTGGCTGGGCTAGATGGCTCATGCCTGTAATTCTGTTAATAACACTTTTGGAGGCCAAGGTGGAAGGATCACTTAAGGCCAGAAGTTCAAGACCGGCTTGGGCATTACAGCAAAACCTCATCTCTAAAAAACATCAAAATTAAAATTGAAAAGTATCCAGTTGTGGTGGTGCACACCTGTAATTCTAGCTACTTGTGAGACAGAGGTAGGAGAACTGCTTGAGCCCAGGAGTTTGAGGTTGCAGTGAGCTACAAGCATACCACAGCACTCCAGTCTGAAAAACAGAGCAAGACCTGTCTCTAAAAACAACTGAGTTTTAAGGATGGCAGGCTGTGAGAATGTAAACACAGGGGAGAAACTACTGGAAGATAGGGCTAGTTAGTAGGTTTGTGGTATAGATTCCTCAGGTACTGTCTCCAGGTTGGTAAGTGTCTACAGTTGTCTTCAATAATTAATTTCTGTCTTCCTAGTACAGAGGGGAAGGAGGACGTCTTTACAAAGCTATGTCTTGTTTTTAGGCAAATAGGGGGAGGGCGGAAAGCTTTTATTGTATCTGCTTCTTCTTCATTGGCTTCAGCTAAAAATAATTCTTATGTCAAAGTGGCATATTTTGAAGTGGCATATTGTCCTACCCGTCAAGGTCCTCTTCCTTAGGGAGTGTGAATTTGGGTGACTTATGAGGTTTCTTAATTTAAAAGTACCACTTTTCATTGTTGGAGAGTTTCATTTCTTTAATATATAGTCTTTTTAGACAGACAGGTTTTGTTGTTGTTGTGTCTTGCTGTGATAATGTTTTAACTTCAGTAGGATTCTTCATTTCCATTGACTGCTCCTTCTTTCCCTGCATGAATGAGTCTGAGAGTCATCTCACTCTTCTGAGACATCTTTCCAACAATGCCCTTCTGGTCTGCACACCTCCAAGCCTCTTCCTTTCTACCATCCAAGTGGCAATTCTCTCTTCTCCAGATCTCACACTGTAGTCACTACTTACCTCTGGAGATGGGGAGCAGGGAGACC